>NW_026136721.1:30628677-31228677 GCF_905237075.1 Dicentrarchus labrax
AGCTAAAAAAAGTCAGATAGTGTGCAGTCTTATGGAGAAATGACCCAACTTCTCACCGGATTTATAAGCTCAGAAAACAGTTTCCTAATGAGTTTTTGGTCTCGATAGTTTCAACTCTTCTTCCAAACAGCATGATGTTAATTTAGTTAATTATGGTCCCATTTACAGTAAAATAGATGATAAAGCAGAGTAGGATTCAGGGCAGGGCTACCTTGTGGTTGACAAGTGAGATCAAAAATCTCAGATCAAACTGTCAAACTAGGCAGAGCTGATCAAATGTAAATCAAGATGATTTTAATGCGTAGTCTATTTCTCGCTTTAAATATTCAGAAACATATTTTAGTGTGTATTTACTGTTTATATGTAAAATGAGAATGTGTGTAACCAGGCGAGCCACCACTGTTTCCTGCTACAGAGAGGTCAAAACTGCATAGCCGCTGAGCACAGCTCGCAGTATGTCATCGCCACCGTCTCCGAAAAACTGCCATGGTGACGGCCATAATGTCAAACAGTACTCCACAAACCAGTGGGTGACGTCATGATAGGTTCAAACTTTCTTTGAAGTAGTTTGCCTATGGCATTACTCTATTGACCTGTCAATAAACTAAGCTAGTTACGATGTGTTGAAAATGAAGGAAACTAGTGAGGAAAGCCGTGAAGTCGTGACACCAAAGCATCTGAGAAGCTGTGTGCTTATGTCGACTTTGTACAGAGCCACTGTCTAACTTTACAATGACAACAAATATGACTACCCAAGTGAGGCAGCGGAGTGGAGGCACAACCTCATCTGACTGCTACTATTCAGCAAACTCCGCTTCAGCAGGCCTCTTGCCAGAAGTTAGCAAGATTTATATGTAAGGATGCAGATATGTGGCCCATTGGTGTGGTAAGAGCAAATGTCTCATCCTATAGTAAAGTCTTTAGGTTACAGTTTTCTGTGTGGTGTTGTACAGTTGTACTATGTGTTTTGACACAGTACAAGAGTCATTTGTTTTGAAGGTACTTGGTCATAAGTGTTGGACAGAATTAAAAACTTTGACCTGATGGAGCTTTAACAAAAAGTTAAGGAATCACCAAAGTTAACAGAATTCATCCTAAGGGGAACATAAATGTTTAGCACTAAATGTCAAATCTCAAAGCAATCCATCAAAGAGCTGTTGAGATATTTCAGTCTGAACCAAAGTGGTGGACAAAACTACAGAGCATCTAGATCACAACTCGTTCATTAACAGCATATTAACTCATACAACTGCAGTCATGGCGGCCAATTAGAAAGTGAGAAACCTCTGACTTATGGACTTTTGAATAAGCCATTAAGTTTGCAGTTATGCTGCTGAGTCACTAATTAAGGCAACTGAAAAAGTAATGAATGAAAGTTTAATCTTGAGCTTAAAAAATAGTCGTCTAACCAAATAATCTGGAGTCTGATGTGTCTCCTCCTGTGTGTTGCTTTAAATGTTTACACAATAATAAGATGCATTAACCAAAAGTTAACCACTTTTTCAAAAAGAGCTGCAGCGCATCCTAAACAGCTTATCAGAAAGCGATTATAAGAAACCTTCAGGTTTATAGTTACAAATGTTAGTAAGTCATTAAATATATGATAATATATATAATATAATAACAGTTTGGTAAATATGCTGTCTTGCTGAGTTTAATGATTTTATTGACACCACTCTCGTACCTGTATGGTAACTATAACGCTACCGGCCTGTCTCTGTGCAAAATAAATGGACCTAACCTGAAGAGCTCATTTGTTTAATCTATTAAGTGTAAGACCGAATGTTTATGGTTTGTATGATTGGCCGAGCTAAGCGCTTCTATCTTAAAGTACCAGGGTGTTGGATTTAATGGCATCTAGCGGAGTAGCTACAGATTACAATCCCATCAACTCACCCTCCTATTCCTAGCATCTAGGATGAACTATGGTGTCCATGAAACCTGCAACAGATTCTACAGCCAGTATTTGATTTGTCCATTCTGAGCTACTGTAGAAACATGGCAGCCTCTGCAGAAGAGGACCTGCTCCTTCTGTAGATAAAAACGGTTCATTGTAAGGTTTCAGGTGATTATACACTAATGAAAACATACCTACCAATATTATATTCCATTTCTGCCAATAAATCCTCCTAAATTTTACACACTGAACCATTAAGTTTTATATTTACTGCACACACAGTGGTATCGATCCTGTCATGCAACTTTTAAGAAAGTGAGTGTGCCGAATACACAAATGTCAAACCTTTAAACAAGGCAGCCCCAAAGTTGTCCTTATCAATGGCTTATTACTGATCAATAAAGCATTAATAATTGTTTTATTAAACATTAACACTTTAGTTACACAACCGCTAGATAAAAAAAAAAAGATTAATCAACAAGACCCAGACAAGTAGAAAAATGTAACCTTTACTTATTTACAGATTGTACAGAGGTACTGAGTGACAAGGTAGTATTTACAACACAACTAGCTTAGAAACCCCTGAACTTATACACAAGTGAGATACACAGCAGGGAGACCCAGAGGACCACACACCAACGTACTCCTTCCACCCAGTACTGTATATGAGGTGTGTACACCTGGACCAAACTTGAACTGTGCTGAGCCTGGGAACGTTTCCCTCATGTTCCTCGACGGCGGCTGGCGTTGTGCAGGAGCCAGCTGGGTGCCATATCGTTGACATCACAGGCCAGGAATTGGGAGCATCCAGGGCTCGAGTCAGACGTGGCGCACTAACCACAGTGGAAGGGAACGTTGGTGCATGTAGCCCAGTAGGTCAACTCAGGGAGAACTCAGGTGTTGCAGCAAAATAGGTACCACCAGAAACACAAGCACGTCATGCAATTTAAAAAATCAAATAATCAAACAAAAGGTTGGTGTAAAAATCTCTGTGATGGTGGACATACAAAACTCACTCTACATGCTCTCTTAACCACATCAGTACAGACGCAACATGTGTGTGTGCGTGTGTTTGTGTGTGCAACTGTATTTGTGTTTTATGAGTAAGAGCCAGGTCAAATGTTATGTGTGGGACGAAGGGAAAAGAGTACAGAAAACACACACACACACACACACACACACACAAACACACGCGCACCACAAACAAGCTCTCGATACACATATCATCCTCTGTCTTATATAAATGCCTGCACGGTGTAAAACACACACACACACACACACACACACACACACACACACACACACGCTCGCTCACACTCAGAGGTGAAACAGCACAGACTCGTAGTGGAAGAGAACTATGTGGGTGGGAGGGGGTTTGTATTAACCACACAGGCTGGACTATCATTATTCATTGAGTGTGATTCAGATGAGAGACCCAGCTACGTGTTGCTAGTTAACTGGTTAGCTGACGGGGATAGTTAACTAGTCTGTTAACCCAGCAGTGAGGACTGTACAGTGAGGTCCCAACCAACAACACACCAGAGGGAAAAAAAAAAATAAAATAAAAAAAGAAAATCACACAAGAATCTAAAACATGCCAGTCTTTTTTTTTTTTTAAAGAAGCAGAATAAAAAGCCACGTTGTTATTGAAATGAATTCAACACTTAATACCATTCAAATCAAACAAATGAAATCAGTTTCTAACATTTAAAACAAAGATTTCTCTGTACAGAAGTATAATATTGCAACCTGATATTGTGCATATAACTTACACACCAAACCAAAAGAGGGGCAGTGTTCACCGTTCGAAGGTGCGATTTTTTGTTCAAACTGTCTTGCATTCTTTGCAGCCAATATATATAGATATATATATGTGTGTGTGTGTGTGTGTGTGTGAGAGAGTTGATAAAGAATAGAAAGAAAGAGAATAGAGACAGACGCTCAGCTAATGGGATATCAAGTCCTTTTTCCATCAAAATCCTTGTGCTCAAAAATCAATGCCCTTACTCAGTAGATTATGGATTTCTAGAACACTCATACACACATTGCCAGCTCGTCGAGTGTGTGTATGTGTATGTGTGTGTGTCTGTGTGTGTGTGTGTGTTGCTTCTGTAACGAGTCACTTTGCAAACTCTCTGCTTTGCCACGTGACTCTCTGCTGAAACACAGCGCCGTGTTCTCGCCAACAGAGAGCCACACAAGTACCAGCTCGTCCAGGAGTATTAATTTGATGAGTAAATCTGCAACAGTGATGCACTCAGCCTCTAAATTCACTACGGAAACATTAAAATGGGCCTTGAGTTCTTTTGTTCAACATAGAAAGTTATTAGAAAAAAGTACTGTATCCTAAGAGAGCCGGTGTTGAATTTGATGAGTTTTTACGACTACTGATATTCAGTGATTTCCAAGAATATGTTGAATTTTAAACACCACGACTGAACTTTATTCTGCTGATACTCAATCTATTCAATAGAAGGAAGCGGGGAAGAAGCAAAAAGACAAAGGATTTCATTAAGAGAATAAAAAAAGAGCTGATGATGGGAGAGGGAAAGGCTAGATAGAGAGATGAGTTCAGTAAAAGTTATAAAAAGAAGAGAAAGATTAAGAGTTGGTGTTTGTATACTGTATGATGCTGTACCCATTATCTAACACTGTAAAACTTCTGACCTCACAATGGAAAATGACAGAACTGTGCCCTTAACAGTGCCCTAAAACCCAATGTCAAAGAGAAAAAAGAGAAAAGAAAACATCTATCCAGCGAATGATCGAGAATATTCATATTCATTTTCAGTATAAAAGTGTTTTTGGTCAAACGTCTGTGTTAGGTGGCAGGGTATAAAATCTACAAAGTGCACAAAGAGAAGCTATCTCATAGCTCCGACACACACACCCACCCTAAACTACTATCCTAGACTACTGCGTATATGCGTGTGTGTGTGTGTGTGTGTGTGTGCATATATGTGTGTGCCTGTGTGCATATATGACCCTGTATAGGAGTTTAACTGTAACACAGGGCAGTAGGAAGCATGCAGTATGACCTGAAGGCTAGCTAAGAGAGGAAGCAAGGATGCTATACTGTATTTCTATAGATCTAGAAACACTAGAACACACACCGTCATCCTGATAGGCTTTTACTGGCGGCCACGTTTGGTCCATTTTTTGGAATGTTCAATTAGGGTGACATCAACAATAACAAACAGTCGGTAGTTTTTACTTCCTCCCTAAAAAACAGACAGTGTGTGTGTGCATGTTCGAGTGTTTGTACATCTGCGGGCAGGAGCCGATTCACTTCTCAGACCTTCGTCCTGACCAGCTGCCTGCCGTCCCAGTCTAGTCTATTACAAATATAGTAATTTCCATTCAAGTCAAGGATTACTCTAGTGTAGTTTACTACTCTTTAAGCCATGCTGGCAGTGCAGTTTGGAGGCTCAGACAACATACGGGTTGACTGCAGAAATCATAGTGCAACAGGAGAGTCCTGGAGAGGGTCGGGTGTGTTTAGTTGAAATATGTGTTTGTGTGTAATCTCAGAGAGAAAGGGGTTGTCTGTGTCCCCTTCATTTCCAAGAGGCTGGTGAGAGGGCGGGACAAGTCGGCTCGTCTTCCAAACACACTGTTGTATCTTCCATCTGATCCCACTGTTGGAGTTAGACTCTGTGTACAGTGTCCCTCTTATTCCACCTGGATTTCGATCTGTCTTGTCAGACTTATTGTCAGTTTGTGCCTCGTTGCCCACAGCTTGAGGCTAGTACACACACTGACACTCACACATACTTTTCATCTTGTATTGTGCCTCCAGGTGTCCCTGTGGCCCCAACCCTGCCCTACAGAGGGTGTGATAAAGAAACAATGATTTATTTACTCAGCATCACCATTAACCTTTTAGTCCAGAGCAGAACTTCCCATCTTTCACCTGTGTTCGTGTCTGTGTGTGTGTGTGTGTGTGTTTCTGTATATGTGCTTAGAATCAGAGCTGCCTGGTCCGGTCACACACACCTCTGTCTTGCATGCGTGTGTGCTAATGTGTTTCAGTGAGAGTAAGTGTGTCGCATGTGACTCTCAGACGTCAGACTCGATGCTGGGCATGCGGCGGTAGAGCCGGGGCCTGTTGCCGCCTGCGCTCGAGGCTCGCGGTGCTGTCACATAGCTCATTGGCTGAGAGGCAGCAGGTGGGACCATGTAGGCCACCATGGGGGGCTCCTGCTGAGGGTAGAACACCTGTTGGTCGACATGGCCGCCATGCTGGTTGTTGTGATGGCTGCCATGGTTACCTAGGGTAAGCGACAGCGGCATTCGCTGCTTATAGAGCTCGTGGGCGGAACTTCTCTGTGGCATGCGTGTGACAGACTGTGGGGCGGGATCTCGTTGTGTCGTGCCAGGGGCTGACTGGAGGAAAGGGTTGTGAGAGGGACGATCAGGGAAGAGACTCTTTGAGCGCCGGGGGAGGGGCATTGGGGTGTCCAGACTATGGTGATGGGAGGGTGACGGAGAGGGGGGACTGCGGCTGCTGAAAGGACGATCAGAGCGCATTGTGAGAACATTAGCATAGGCCCCCTCATCCAGGGTCAGCTCCCGCTCCCTATCTCTGTCAGGCAGGCTCAGCCCCCGCAGGTGGGCGTGCTGCTGCGGCTGGCGCTCCGGAATACCGTCTGGAAGCACGTTCTCATAGGAGTGCTGACGACTCAGCTGAAGGTGCTGGGCCGACGAGGAGGTGGGCAGAGGAGATGGTGAGGATGGGGAGGGCTCGAAGTGGCTAACTAGCCCGTCCCCTTCGCCCACCAGGCCCAGCTCACTCTGGGGAAGGTAGTGTGTAAACATGTCCCCGCTGTGTGGGTGCGTGTGTGTGTGGGAGTAGTGTGAGTGCAGGTGGTCTTCGCTGATGTCGTACAGGTTCCCCAGGTGGGCGCAGGCATCACAGCGGGCCTGCGGCGAACGGACAGTGTACAGGCCGGAGTAACCGCTCAGCTTGGTCAGGCAGGAGCGACAGTGGCCGGGCCTGACGGCCTGTGTCCCCTGTCCTGCACCTGGAGCATCGAATGAACCTCCAGCCTTGTCCTTCCCACTGGAGGGACAGAGAATGACACTGATTACGCACAGAAAAACCCATAAAATCACTTAAACATGGTTATTTTATGCGGAACAGGATACCTGCTGTGTGTGTACGTGCTGTATTTCTTGTCCTTCAGAGAGTGCAGGTCAGCCTCAGCGCTGTGACTGTGGTGCAGCAGGCTGGCGCTCAGCTGCAAAATGGGTGCATCTGCCTGGTGTGAGTATGTGCTGTCAGGCGGAAACAGGTCAGGGGGGTAACTGTGGTCGTCACCTCCACCCTGGCTGTCTCGCTGGTAAGGGGGAGCGGACTGGAGACTGGCCTGGTCAGAGTCAATGGAGTAGATCTTAGATCCTCCGCCCCCACCTCCTCCTCCCCCACCCCTCTTCCTCAGCTGATTGATAGGCTTGAATCCACCCCTCGCCCCCATGGAATCAGAATCTTTGTGTGATGGCGGCCGGCTGGAGCACTCTGAGATGTCAGAGTGCGGCGGCTCTTCGGGCAGGTAGCGCTGGCTCTTCATTGGTGGAGGTCCCGGGCCAGCTGTTGGGGAGGGGCTTGGGCCGGGGCCTGGAGATACAACAGTAGGTTGGGTCTTCAATGTCTCCACACTTTTCTTCCACAGGGCTCGAGGTTTTGACGCAGTGCAGGCCGGCCCGGCAAGGCGGGTCTTGCCGTTGTCGTTGGTGATTGACAGCTGGGGCTTGTTGGGGCTGGTCTGAAGAGTGGGGGCTTTTTGTTGTACGGGAAATGGCGCAGCGTTGTTGAGGAGGTTTTTGTGTCGCCCGGACAATGACAGGAAACCCTGTGGACCAGCGGCGTTGCTATAGAGACCAGGACCCTTCGGGGGCAGACTATGGAGTGAGTTACCTAGGAGACAAGGAGAGATGCACCTCAGACAGCAAATACAATAGATGGATGTTTGGATGGATGCTCCACCAGTTAGCTGATACATTATCTACTGCCCTGGCACGCTGTGTGTGCCATCTAATGTGTTTCTAATCATGAGGCGAGCTTATATATGACAGTCAATTAAATTACAGTCTGGAGTCCAAAACAAGGTGAACGGAGTCACCTTTAGATCTGCATCCGTATACAGTATAGAAAAGGTAGGGTAACCTCTGTACGTGTGAGCAATCCTATCACAGGTACCTGCACTGTGAGGGTAGAATCTATGAGTTTTAATATAAATCTTATTAAAATGTGTAACAGAGTTATAGTACCTTTCCCCGTCATGACATCTAGGATGCTAGGCTGCAAGAGGACAGTGTTGCGTTTGGGAGAAGACAAAGCCATTGACTTGGCAGACTTGAGCAGATGCAGCATGTTGGCTTGAGGACTGAAGTCGAGCTCAGGATTCTTTTTCTTCATGTCTATATGAACGCCATGGATACAGCTCCATATACCCTGAGAGGAGGAGAAGAGGGGTAAGGAAAGAAAAGAGAGGGGAGAAAAGAAAGGAGAGCGATGAGAGATAGTAGAAGTTAATTCCCAATCCAATGACTTTATGAAAAGAAAGTTCAAACACACACAACACTAATTTCTTGCACAGTAAATTAGGAAAGACCTCTGCATCCTTTTCTCCAGTGCGTTCACTGCAAACCTTCACCTCATTTTATTTTGTAATGTGGCTAGAAGAGATAATCACCACTTTTTTAGATGAACTGCTTTCAGAGGCGCCTAGAAAATTAAATTTAGGTGATGATGTCACTGTAGGGGGCCTTGAGTGCAAGGAGATGTTCTTCCCGGAGCCACTTAACCTCCAGTATCGCTGCTCTAACGGCTTGCGCTCACCGAGAGACAGACAGACACACACACTCACAGACACACATCGCACACTTTTTGTAAAACACTTAATGTGTGAAATGCTGCTCGTCTGGAATAAAAGCCCTGCATAACACAGAGACATGACATATGAATAATGAAAGAAAGGTCTGTCTGGGTGTGCCCATTTCGGTTTTGTGTGTGTGTGTGTGCGTGTGTGTGTGCATCTGTCTATCTGCCGGACCCTGTGTGTGTGTGGCCAAGTCTGTCCATCACCTCACTGCACCTGCATACGTATGTGTTACCTTTTTTAACTTTGCTGGACCAGACTCGTGTATGTATGTGTGGGAGAGAGAGAGAGAGAGAGAGAGAGAGAGAGAGAGAGAGAGAGAGAGAGAGTGTATGTGTGTGTGTGTGTCCACATCATCCTCTGTTTAAATCCTTTTTCCTGTCCATATGCACAGCAGTAAATTCATCTCTACCTCAGCTGGGCTCTATATTCACACTACCCCCCCCCTTTCCTCTTTTATCACACAATCCCAGATAATATTATTACTATTATGTGTGTTTCAGATGTATGTATCACAAATACACACTCGGGCACATAGACACAAATGTCCACAGATTTGTAGTTTCTCTTAACTGTAACTCGTTTCTGACACTATCAGGAATTCATACAACTAAAAGTCCCTTTTTGCACATTCCTATTTGCATTTTCACCGCATCTGAAGAACCATGAAGATTAGGCAAATTACACAGATAAAGGATTAAAAATCCACTGCTTTGTTTGAGATGTAATTTTTTGCACACAAGACAGCAACAGAGTAATCGTTCATGTAATTTACTGTGTGATGTCTGAATTGATTTTGTGAAACACCACAAAGGCTTGACTGCCGTTTTCAAAGTTGAAATAACGTACTGAGGTTCTTTTCTCTTATTTTTCTGCTTCAGTATGTAACCACATTGAAACAATCTTCAAATACAGTGAAGTTTTCTTTCTCTCACTGAGTCTCTGTGTGTTTAGCCCGCTCTCGTTTGATCTCATTGTCTTTTAGAGTGGTCGGCAAGTCGGCTTTTACGTCAATAACATTACAAGAAATTCCCATCCCGAGTCCTTATACTTATATTTGAACAATGTGCAAGTGCTTGCTTACATTCTGAATCAATGCTGTACATCAATTGTTGCACTCCTGAGGATGGTGCTTGATCAGTAAGCGGTGCTCAGCACTGCGAATCCTAACAGCAACATCTGAAAGTATTACTTCAGACGCAGAGGGGGTCAAAAACTGCTACCCAGGAATCAAAACTAGATTGCTATTAAAATGCAGGTAGGTTCCCAAGTTCCTGGGAAAGGCTACTGCTGTGTAAAGAGGTTATCAGATAAATGTTCTTCTCCTCACCCTGCTGATAGTGAAGAGCAGACCGGGCCTCCCAGTGCAGACCCCAGTGAAGCAGTATCTCAGCCTCCAGTAGAAAAGGTGTTCAGAGATGAAGGTGAGGATGGACAGGCCCATGGCTGTGGCCAGCATGTAGAAGACACCTGCCATGTTGTCCACGTCCAGCTGGCTGGACATCACCTCGTTCTTCTCATTGTGACAGATCCCAGTCAGCCACTGGGCCTCCAGCTCCTCCATCTCACCTGTTGGGTGCAGAAAAAGGCAAAGTGAAGGTTTAAGATGGCAGCAGGTACGGGTAAGGAAACAAGGTAAAGGAATAGAAGGAGGGAGAGAGAAAAATAGATGGAGGGGATGGGCGGTAGTGGGAATAAGAGAGGTGTGGTGGGAAAAAGAGCATATCATTACGAGGGAAGATGGAGTGGATAAGGGAGGAGGGGAGAAAGGTGAAGTGGTAAATAGATCGTAATGGAAAGGAGACAGGAGGGGGAGTGAAAAAAAAAGGTTGTAGGAGGAGGGAGAAGAATTGATAGTGATGGAGTGATAAGGAAAGATGGGAGGAATTATTATCAGACCAAGTGTGTTTGTGTGTCGCATGCGCATGCGGGCGTTTGCCCTGGATAAAAAGGCCGGGTGTGAAGCGAAGCGCTTTAGTGGTTTCAGCAGTTTGATTTCTGTCTGGCTCATTCTCTTTCTTCCATTCGCACCATCTCACAGCTTATTATACAGAACAATCTGGAGGAGTAAACATACCAGGACACGGTGGACACACACACACACACACACACACACACACACACACACACACACACACACACACACACACACACACACACACACACCTACACACCCACACGCACACGCACACACATACCCACACAGAGTAATGATGATGAAATGGTGTGTTAAGACTAGCCCCTGATAGCTTTCTGACAGAGGGAGGGAGGGAGAGTGTTGGGGGAGGGGGAGACAGGAGGGAAAACTGAGCAGTAGCACAACTGTAATAACACTAAAGGCTGGGAACAACTTAAAAATTTAAACTTCAAGGCAGTGTAACAGAGATGGTGCAGAACGTGAATCCCTGTAAGTGTCTCACCATCTCCTATGATGCCCAGTATGGCCAGATCAACCAGTCGTTTCCAGTAGGATCCTTTCTGCAGGGCGATACCATAACCTGTCGTGGCAAAGATGTAACCGCTGCCGATGGTGACCAGCTTACAGCCGTCGTCTCTGCCCGCCATGTAGTTCAGCACTGCGGCGTCGTAAATGAAAGCATCCAGCTTTCTGTAAGAGGACAACACGTTCTGGATTTACTATCTAGATGAGGGGTTTCTAGCCTGTGGGGTGGGACCACTCAAGGGTTTGCATGATAAATATGAGGGGTTGTAACATGATATGAAAGGGTGTAATAAAATATACATATATCTGCCACATAAATTTATGTGTATTTCTTCTCACTTTTCTGATAAACTGAATCATTTTTCCTATTCAGGCCTCTATTCAGTTAAACTATTCAAGAAGGAGACATCAGTTTTGAGCAAACTGTTTGCAGCTCATAAACATACCCAACCTGTGAGAAGTAGCTGTAAGTAGACATTGGTATGCTTTAAAGGAAAAATTTGACATTTTAAGTGTGATTATTCACTTTCATGCAGAGAGATGTATTCTCTGGATTCTCTTCGTCACAGAGACTCCAGGAAGACAAAGCAGGAAAGAAACCCTGTAAAACCACAAGCTTTTTCAAACGTTGTTTAATTACAAGGGGAACTTTGGGGCTGTTTTATGTAAGAAATATCATTAAAAAACTACTTTTTTTTGGAAATACACGTATTCGCTTTCCCGCCAAGAGTTACATAAGAAGATTAATACAAACGACAATCCTTTTTACATTTACAACGGATTAAACAAACATGTTAATTAGTGAGCTTAAGAGCTGGTGGTTGGATTTTGTTACAGAATTTGCACAGGGTCAGACTAACTGTTTGACTAGAAGTGGTTCCTGAGTAGTTCTTGAAAGAAAGTTGATGAAAGAAAAACCTTTTAAATGAAATAATCTCAGAAGAAAAAAATCACAACAACTCATATTTTGAACGGGCAAGTAGACATTTCTCAGAGAGGTCACCAGTTAATGGAGGCACATATTTTTCTGTCTTATGTCTCTTTATGTCTTATCTAAATGTTTTTAAATTGACAATTCTTATTAATTTAATTTATATGTAATATTAAAAACAAGTATAATGCATTTGGGGTTTGTCTTCATTTGATGGTAAAAGAAGACTGAAATTTGATCCATCAGCCTCCCGTAGTTAAGACCACAACACTGCTGAGTCTTCACTCCTGAGCCTAACGTTACAGTGCTGTGACAGTAACAATGTTCCTCAGATCCATGAACAAACCAGTTGGTTTACTCCAGACACTCTGTTATCTTGGAGCTGTAATTCTCAGCTTGGACTCGGGCTGTGACTGTGAGTACTCTCCGGTGTGCGTGCTGGTTCGGTAAATATTCACACACATGAGGATGTCTTTGTTCGCACTGAGCTATAATCTTTTACTCTTAGGCTTTGTCATTATTCTGACATGACAAGCTGAATTCAAACTAAGGGGCCACAATTTGTATCTGATGAGGCAATCCCCCTGTGTGGGCCTGATACATCTGAGCTCAGCAAAAACAGAAGCCTGATGTATGACTGTTAACCAAACATAATGTAACAAAGAGCCAATGCCACTAGCATATATAGCAGCAGAACCCTGTGTATAACTACATGATGAGCAACAGAATAGTTATACATAACTCAATGGATACACCCTGGTGCTTAATCAATCCCCCAGGGCCCCTCCATGTTAGATATGTAGCATTAACATAAAATACTTTGAATTAAACTGTTCACCAAAGGGCATATGTTAAATGGAGTCACTGAGGATCTGTTGTTTGAAAATTGCACAAAGAATTTCAGACTATTCGTTCCTTTAAGTACACACAGCATTTGAAAACAATGTACAGTAGATTCATTAAAGTATAGGGCATTTTTAATGTGTATTTTGTGTCAGAGCCTATTTTACGACTTGACTGAAATTTTGACTACAACTCAGACTTTCTTCTGCATAAACAACCAATTTTGCAGAAGAACTGAATTAAACACAGATGATTCTGCTGAACACATTAATTATGCAGTTTTTTATGTTGATGTTATAAACAATGCCAGACATATGAGATATGAGAAACATTTTTTTCCCTATTTGATATGCAATATCAATGAAGTAATTGCAAAGAGGGAAAAGCACAAAAGTAAAATTATATTTGGAGAAAATACCCTTAAGATCAAAGCACACAAAACTAATGAACAAATAAAAGCACTGCAGCTATCCCTCCATTACTATGCGTTTAGGAGGGAGAATAAAGGTAGCAAACTCCAGAACAAATTACACTCTCCCTGTTTTGGCAGCTTCCTCTTTCCAGCAGCAACAAGACTCAATAATGAGCACTTGCAGACAGCGTTTGCATTTTACCGTCAGTGACAGAAACACTGTGCACAGTTACTGCAGCATTTTAGCATGAGCTAGAGCTGGGCCCCACGGGGCTGGGTTTCTGTGTGATGCAATGTCTTTTTATTGTTTGTTTTCACATGTTCTTAAGTATTTACCCTGTCTGCAAACAGAATTACCCTCTCAGGTATAATAAATCTCAAGTTGACGTGAGTGGGCTTGACAAGTTTACAGTACCCAGTCTTGAGGCTGACCAGCGCATCCTGGACGCCACTCTGATGGTATTTGGTCATGTACTGATGCATATCTGGATAGTTCTTCCTGATGTTTCGCTCGGTGCTGCCGTTAGGAACTGTCCCGAAGCGAAATGGAGGGGAATAGGAGTTCGGACTCTGGAACTGCAGGGAGAGAAAGAAGGAGAGCAAAAGAGAGACAGATTGTTTAAAGAGGGAACTGACAAGAGGAGACAGGAGCAAAAAAAAGGAAAAAAACAGAGACGCTTAAACACAAACAGCTTGAGTGAGAGACAGCAAGAAGAGATAAAAGGCAGGGGAAGAAAGGGAGTCCAAGTTGAAGAGGGAGCAAAAGTGTTAAAGTGAAGGAGAAACACACAGAGAGGAGGAAGAGTGGAGAGTGACAAGAAGAGACAGAGGAGAAAGGAGGAGGGAGAGACAGTGGAGTGGACTCATCAGTCATCATCATTGTGTGTCCAGTCTAGCGTAAGACTGGCTGGGGTTCTGCTGACACTGCCAGCCTCTGCAAACTACACACACACACACAACCAAACACAAACACACACACATGTCTTTGATCTATGCAGCCTGTGTGTGTATGTGTGAGTCTGTGTGCGCCCCTGGGTCTGCTGTGCTGGCAGTGTTAGTGTGGTGACAGCTACGGCCAGAGGGTTTGGGCTGTTGAAGCCCAAGGGCACTCCCAGGAGAGTCCTGTCTGGCCGCAGGGCGGGCATCCATTACAAGAGCAACCCTGACGGTGAATGCGCTTAGTTTCTTCTGTGTGTGTGTGTTTCTGTGCATCCATATGTGTGCAATCCCACCTTCTTGTCAGACAGTCCAGTGACTTGGTCCACAAACTCTTCCTGGATCATGAAGGCAGCCAGGTTGGCAGTGTAGGAGGCCAGGAAGATGACAGCAAAGAAGGCCCACACTGATACGATGAACTTACTGGTGGTGCCCTTTGGGTTCTGCACAGGCACAGAGTTGTTGAACACCAGACCCCACAGCAGCCATATGGCCTTACCAATGGTGAATGACGGACCATGTGGGTCTGAGAAAGAGAGACAGGGGAGCAGAGGGAGAAATAAAAAAAAAGAAGAAAGTCCAAGACAGGTAAACCTTAAATGCAAATTTTCAGCTGACACTACAAGTCTTATTTTGGGAATGAATAACAGCCAGTAAACAATATTTATGATTGTATTTCCCTGAAATTCTTACTGCGTTACTGTTGCCTACCAGCAGCTGGAAAAAACGCTGAGATGTGTCTTTACAGAGTTTCTAATTTTTGCAAATCATCATACATCCCACCAGTTTCTACAAATAAGAAAAGTTAAAACAAAAAGGTCCTAGGACCCAGTTTGAGTGCATTAGAGGGGTGACACTGTAAATATAATGTAACAGTATTATTTATTCATTGTTATTTATGCCTACAGCTCACTAATATTTCAACGGTCACCATGGACAACAAGCATTTGCTTTGGTTATGAGCATAGGGGAAGAAAAAACTTATTTTGGCCAACTAGACAGACCTTTATTTAAGCAAGTTAATTAACTAAACTACTGTAGTAAGTGAGGCGTCCTGATAGCTGAATGGTTAAGGCACATACCACATCGCCGTCCACAGTTTGACCTTTGTTGCATGTTAGTTTTTCACATTCTTGCTAAGTTAGATGAGGAAATTGATACCACTCTTGTGTCTGAACTGTAAATGTTGTCCAGAAACCAGCAGCCAGTTAGCTTAGCTTAGTTTAGCTTATTTTAGTAGCTATGGAGATGGGTGTTAGATGTGAAGCAGCGAGAAGACACTGTTTGCAACCATAGTGGGGTTTTTTTTGCTACAGCGTACAGAGTGTTCATTTTTGGCATTTCTTGTTAAAATTACAAAATTGCAACCTTAACACATTGTTTAGCTTACAGGAAAATCAAAGTAAAAAACATACTTCACTCGCTACACCTGAATTGGCCTTTAGCTCATTTAAATGTTAAATTAATCTAAAATGTAATTTTGGGTGCACATAATTAATCTCTAATTCTCAGCCAGCAGGGCAGCTGCAGGTTCAGATTTTTGATGATACCTCAGATTAGAGTGTTGGAGACTTGCTTTGGGAGTGAATTGTTAATGCTCTGTAACATTAACTGATCTGTCTAAAGTCAGAGTAATATTAGGTCACTTCTTTCGCTCCGGGGTAAGCTTGGATTTTTGCTTCTCTCTTTGGGAAGGAACGATCGGTGTGATATTTCTGATCGTGTGTGTGTGTAAGCCTACCTTTGCCTTGGGCCAAGTTGCGGTTGAAGCCCAGCGGACTGACAAACTCAAAGAGGAAGACGGCGATGGCTGTGACGATGAGCAGCATCACAAACATCATCACCCAAACTGATGCACTGAAGGGCTCTGAGAGAGAGAGAGAGAGAGAGAGAGAGAGAGAGAGAGAGAGAGAGAGAGAGAGAAAGGGAGAGAAACAAGTACATAAGACAGACACCGTGGAGGAGCAAGAGATGCATAAAAAGTGAGGGATGGAGAGAAAGAGGAGACAGACTCAATAAAAGAGAACAGGGACGAGGGGGAGATAAAGCGAGGAAAAGATGATAGAGAAGACACGGAGAAGGGGGGAAAGGGAGACAGACAGAGTGAGAGGGAGGGGAGGAGAGGGAGAGTTAGTCACAGAGAGTTTGACGGAGCACATTTCCATATTTCTCATTATTCCCTTGGATGAGAGCTGAGAGAGGGAGAGGCCTGGGGCGGGGGAGATGGTAGAGGAAGGGGGGAGAGAGAAGGAGAGAGAGAGAGAGAGAGAGAGAGAGAGAGAGAGAGAGAGAGAGAGAGAGAGAGAGAGACGGATCGGGAGAGAGAAGAATCAAAACTCCAAGTGATCTGATGTGCCCTGCTGTGGGCATGTGTATGTGATCTACTTGTGTGTGATCTGTGCATGTGTATGTGAGAGAGTGTGAGTCTGCATGTGTTTGGTGTGCAGCAGGGCAGGAGTTCAGAGAGCGGGATGAGTGCCAGAGACGCTGAACCCAGACAAATTGTATGTATGTGTGTGTGTGTGTGTGTGTTTGTGAGTGTGTGTCTGTCTGTGTGTGGTGTGTGTCTGTCTGTGTGTGGTGTGTGTGTGTCTATATGTGTAAGTATGTGACTGCCAGGGTTAGCCAACCCTGAGAGATTGTGCACTGAGGTGCCTCTAATATGAGTGCGAGAGATACTGAACCGTCACTGATACCCTGGCCCAGGCTCAACACACACACACACACACACACACACACACACACACACACACACACACACAATACAAATTTCATATAAATACACACACAGCGCATTCACCCTTTAATATACATACGGCCAAAGCATATTCATTCTCCACACATCCTCGATTCAATACACAAACATCCTAATATATTCCCGCAGTATCACACACACTGTTTTTTTTACTCACACACACACGCATACTGACACATGGCTTGATACACAGGGACCAACACACACATGGTCCAATACATCCCCTCGCTCCCTGTCTCGCTCCAATGACAATACAAGACATTAGGCGAGCACGGAGGAGCGCTTCAGTTTCTAGTCATCTGAACAACTGGAGGAAGAGGAAGAGGAGGAGGAGAGGAGCGAGGAGTATCGAGAATGCTTTGTCTGAGCTGACTTTTCATAAAACAGCTGGCACACTCCGCTCACTCCGCTCTGCTAGAAAATATTAATGTGCTTAGGGTGTTGAGGCCCAGATAAAGTCAGGGTACAAGTAGAAATTTGGCCAGCATACACTGCCTGAATAAAATATTCCATTTTATGTTCAGGGTTTTGCCAACATGTAAGCACCTCCCCTTTTCCGGCTCCCAGTAGTCGGCTCACTGGGGGACAGACGAAGCAAAAGAAGAAAGGAAAAAAAGAGGAAATTTATGGTTAAGGAAGACAGAAAGAGCGACGGATGTACCGAGGAAGGCAGAAGGAGAGACGGTCCCATTGCTACGTGACACCATGACACTGATGCCAGTCTCCACAAAGGGCACGGAGAAGTCTATGACCTCTGACCTCTCCTCATTGATGGTCAATGAACCGACAGCCATCACTGCCTTCTTATACACCACCTGGTAGACAGAGAGAACAATAGTTACAGCGAGTGCATGACTCACTACCCACACTGACAGAAATAAATACAGTGAGGTCCGTAAATATTTGGACAACATCAGACAATTCCTCTTTGATATGTTCCTCCTTTTTTATTCTGGATGTGAAATATCACAGTGACTGAGGGTATAAGCACAGAATGTCATCTATAGTTGGAGGGCATTGTCAGCCATATCAGATGAAAAATAAAAATACAGCTGTCTTTTTCATAGTGCCACCATTTCTGGGTGTGTGAATGCATTCTGACATTTGGAGATTCTGCTTATACAGATGTCATTTTTAGTATGTAGTAAAATGTTTGTTCAGATTTAATTGTCTAAAGGCTTCTAGCGGTCTGTTCCCATAAACATTGCCACAATCCATGGATCATATTGTCAGGTTCCATTATCAGACGTTTAAGTTTCACTTTCAACCTTTAAGGATTTTACTGTGGCAGCGCTTAGCTTTAATTTAACCTGACTGCGTAAGTCATTTCCAGAAAAGATAAACGATAGCGATCAAGTACGCCTCGAGGTATCCTGCTCCTGTTCAAAAGCACCGTAATATGTAATCCTGAATAGGAAATATTATTGACTATATAAATTACACATATATAATTAAAGATTGTGACTTAATGATGACAAATTAGCTTTTTGTGGTGCCTAACAAATGATCGTATCTGAAAACATAAACCTTTTCCACTCCTAGAAACAACATTAAAGATATAAACAAACTCTTTCCAAATCATAGAACATTTTATATTGTTCTCTAGTGTCACAATGTGGATTAAAAGATCTGTGAATTAATATAAAAGTGATGGCAGCTTTCAGTCCTGTGTCTTAGGGTTTGGTGGTGGGGTGAAACCTTTGTTTACAATTGGGTCACAGATTGCCTCTTTAAAAGATTAGTCTGGCAATATAGCAAATTTTTCTTAAAGTCAACAAATCCCCTGACAAGACCAAAACCCACAATGAATTGATTATAGTATTGTCTGTTAGTATTGTCTCGGTATCTAATGCCGGATATAGCTTATTCCTCTGTGCCACAAACGGCGATTGTTGTCTAAAAACTATTAAAAACACATCAGTGATTCACTTTCTAGCTTGAACAAATGGACTCGGGGCTAAGTGCCAAACGCAGGGAAGGGATTTTTATGATTTTTGAAAATAAAAAAATATAGAACGACTCAGCCAAATCCTTTAATCATTACATTTAATAATAATGCCAAGAGTCCAACTGTAGGAAGAACCAAGCAATACAGTCTGAAATAAAGACGGGTGGCATTATGCAACTGAATGATTTATCTATGTGGCTTTTTGAATTATTAGTCATGTAAAGAAATAGTTGACATTTTGACAAATACTGTACAGTTATTTTCTTTCTTGCGGAGACTTGGATAACCCTCTATCCACACAGCATTAGTGAGAAGTGCATGACGGCTGCTTCACTGATCTGCTGCGGCTCGCACGCCTGTGGTGTCCACACAGAGGGCGTTTCTGCTGCTGCTGCTGCTATCTTTCTACACTGAGTTTGCCTTTGATAAGTACAATACAATATTCTACAGATATAAACACTGAAACGGTAGAGAGAGTATATGTTGCTGGTACAGATCCTTTTCACTGTCTAATTTTCCTGAGAACCGCTTGCTGGAAAAACTGAACTTTCTAGTGAAGCGTCACTGCAGCCGTGGCTGAGAGGAGTGGGCAGTGTGGCCGCTCTAACCTGCGAACATGGGCATCGAAATGAAAAGCTAGACGTTCTGCGACACACACTCACCGCTCACGTGTGCTGTGTGGACCAGGCTTCAGAGGATCAATACTGCTCTCATATCTGTCCGTTAAATATGAAGCTAGATTTAGAGATGCTGGTGGGTGGATTTTTGTGCAGTTGGATGGAGCCAGGCTAGCTGTTTACCTCTGTTTCCTGCCTTCTTCTGGCTGCTGGTGACAGCTTATTATTTACCGTACAAACATGAGAGTAGTATGGATCCAACTCTGCAAGAAAGAAGTGTGTTTCCCAATAATCACATAGAAAGTCAGAGAGACAGACTGATATGGTACAAATAGGTAGGCAGTACCTCTCCAACCATGCCGTTCCACACATTGTTGATCTTCTTGCCATGTTTTCCATTTGTGACCAGGTAAAGGTCATAAGTGAACTTAACGTTCCTTGCTATCTTCTTCAGAATGTCGATGCAGAAACCCTTGCAGCACTGCTTAATGTAGGAACCTCCTGATGTGCTGTTACTGCAACATACAGACACACACACATATGCACAAACACAAATAGGTCATATTTTGTACATTGGGACATGTTTAGTGTGTGAAGTGTGAGTGCAACTGTACTCTTGCTGCCTGCTCGCTACACATCTGGTAGTTCCATCAAACTGTAAAACGAGAATTATGACAGTGCAGAGTAACCATAAATACAGCTGAAGGGCAGAGAGCGCTTGTATGGTGTGTGTGTCTGTGTGTCTGTGTGTGTGTGTGTGTGTGTGTGTGTGTGTGTTTCCCTTAGTGCCTGAAAACACAGGGGTACTGAGCAGATGCTGCCGGGCTTTAAATAGAGCTGGGCTCTGCAGAACAACCAACCCACATGATTAAAATATCAGCTGTCCTTCCCCTCGTCTTTCTCCTCATTTCCGTTATGCTGTCCTTTTCTCCCTCCCTCATCTGTCTTTCTCTGATTCTGTCCGTAAGGAGGTGCCTCTCCAAAACTCACAGCATACCTACACACATACAGTGCCGCAGCCACGCGGACAGGATGCACAGAATGGAAACGGATGTCTCAGTAAACTTTTCTGACAGCCATCCCCGAGGACTTTGGAAAAGGGAACTAAACTGAAATGCTGGATCAAATGATTCTCATAATCTATTAAACTTTACTGTTTCCATGTCAGCCATCTCCGATGTAGCACATATGGATTGGAACAGTAACTCTGTGACCTTTTCACTTGTCATTTCAGCTGACTTGATTCAAGAGAAAGTTCATAAAGAACTGAGGGATTCACACACAGAGAGAACGACTGTCAAAGAACCGAACCATGAAAGGATTAAAAGATCTTTTAACAGCAGTCAACTGTATCTGTGGCATTGCATAATGTGTGTGTGCGTGTGGGTATGTATGTGTGTGTGTGCGTGTGTGTGCATGTATGTGTGAGTCTGCATATGTACAGTATGTGCCCCAGGTGTTCCAATGCACACATACTGTATACATTAGCTTTTCCCAGCTGAGCCCTCTCCGTGTCCTTATGTCACTATGCAAACACACAAACACACGCACACACACATCTACACACACACACACACACACACACACACACACACACACTTGCAGTGACACAACTGACTCCCAGAGATATACATACGCACAAAAAACACACACTACATCTGTTTGATTTATGTCACACTTTTGTAACAACAAACACACACAAATAAAATTTAAGTAGTGACTGAGTAAATGTAGACCTTATGGATGGTTGAATGTATGAACACATGTATGGACACATGGATGGTTGGACACAAAGAGCAAATGTAACGTAAAAGAAGGCCTAGGAGAGACTAATCTTGGCCCATAACTACTCAAGACTTTCTCAGCGATCGCTTTGGACATAGGTTGAGGAATCAGGTCACAAGTTAAACTTTCCAAGCGCCGTGATTCAGTCGTCTTATTGTCCATGCTTACAGTGTTGTGTTGTCATGACTACATGGATCAGAAACTCAGCGGTTGTTGTGCTGCATCTCCTGTCTGTCTTCTCCAGTCCATCTGACACAAAAGCTTTTAATATGGTGGATTCTGTTGGTTGCACTTCCCCTGTGGCTAGCAGTGACTCTCCTATCTCATCCTATTTGCTATCCTGAAGAATTAAACTTCTTTCTATTGTCTGATTGAAATTTTGACATTCATTGAAATTATGACAATAATGCTGTCAGTCATGAGTAGAATATAATGAATAAAGTTAGATTGTTTGGACTGTGTGGCCAAGTGTTCAATCAAGAAGCGCAATACATATACAGTGCTGAGCCAGTGACAAATAAAGCTGCAGCAATTATGATAAATATTTATGTACTCTGAACGTGCTGTATACAGATGAGCTCAGATGTGAGCTAAATTGCAGAAATTAGCAGGGAGAAACAAAGCTGTCTTGTCTTGTCATGGGGAGGCTCTTATTGAAGTGTCCATATATAGCAGATAATTGGAGCCAAACCCAAGATGTCAAAGAATTCAGAGGAAATCTCTTTGAGAAAGTTTTACTTTCACTGACTATTTGAGCAATATCTCGGCATTGTTTACACACTCGAAAAGGCCTGCAACATATTTTAGCCACTATAAAAATGCCTTCAAAGTTATTTTCAAAGGGAAACGTCCACAGTATTGTTTGACGTGGCTCTTGAAATAAAGGCTCTAAAGATTTCTGCTGAGCTGATTTCTAAAGCATACGTCATACATGTAGAAACACAATCTGAAATCTTAAAGCATTTATGATCTGACAAAAAAAAGTAAAGCAACTATAAAACAAATTCCTAAATGAATCTTTCGTGGCATTAAATCAACGTTTTATACAAATTAAAAATTTCCAAAATCTTTGGAAACAAAGGACGATTTAAGCCATTCAGCCCACTGCTATTGTTGCAGTGGAGAAAGTGATATATGCAGTGAGGTGGTGTGTGGTGAGGTGGAAAGAAGAAACTGTATATATAAATACAAAATAATCACATTTGATGAAGTAGCACAGCGAAGTCAATTTGTGAAACATTTCCATTCCATTAGCTGATACTGTTATCACAAGCGACTTAGTGCACTGATAGCAAAATACTCCTGAGATCCTGAAGTGATCATGTCAGATAAAGACATGCTAAAAATATGAATAGAAAACTCTAAGCAAACAAACACAAGGGATGTTTTTTAAATAGCAGGTGCAGGGTGAGGACATGGGGAATGCAGATATTCAGGGGGAAAGAGGCATTTTTCACAATAGGATATGTGGAGTAATTCTGCCGGCCCGCCTGGAGTGGGAAGGACATTTCACTATTGGGGAGCAGTAGAAAGAGGAGTCAAGGCCAGGTGAAGCGATGACGTAGCTGCCGCAGGGAGTGGAGAGCTAAATGGCCGGTTAAAGCAGAGCACAGGCTGGTGGGTACGGATAGAACACAGCCTGCAGATTTGCGCGTGCGACTCCCCGAGGAGCCTTGAATGCCACGACCAGAATTTAAAATTTGATGCGAACTGCCACCGGCCGCCTGTGGGGAGGGAGAGAGGGGTACATGTGGGAAGGCGACAAAGGGGAACTTGGGGAGGTTGAAGACAGGGCAGGCTGCAGCTTTCCGGATGGTTTGTGGCTGCTGAACGGTATACTTTACGAGCCTGGCTTGTTGGGAGTTGCAGTAGTCCAGATCGGAGATGACAAAAGGTTGGGCAGCGCCCCACAAGAAGCATCTTTTCATTTTCTGTCTCTAGGTACTGCTCAGGTTGGGATTTATTAATTTAATTTATTTACAGTTTTTTTGTTTTTTTTTAACAGGGACATGCACAGTCATAGACATAACTGTTAATATACCAGAGTTATAAGAAAATCTTATATATAGCCACAAAAGGCATAAAAATTTGAATCTTATAAGCAACTCAGCACCTAAATATGAACTTAAATCACTACTGAATGCATAATAATAGAATGACAATGAATTTATAGCATTTAAATATTTAACTTTAAAAACCCTCTATGTAAACTGATGTTTTTTTCAATTTCGAGCAATTTAAGGCTGCAACTAATTATAATTATTTCCATTAGTGATTAACCTGCTGATTATTTTCTCAGTTAACTGATAATCTTGGACTCATTTGGTCAATAGAACGTCAGAAAATAATAAAATGACCTTCTGGAAATTTCAACAAGGGAAATTCATATCATATGTGCTGCCTGAGCAAGCAGAAATTTAGAGAAGCTACAAATGATTTCAGTGGTATTTCAATGTCAACATTAAGTAATCAATAGTGTTTAATTTTCACAAAGCCGTTGCTTCTATGATTAATCAATTTTTACGGTCTTTTTTGCTTCCATACCTGGATACTTTCTAAATAATGTAGGTACTAAAATTAGAAAACAGTGAAGGTTAAAAAAATAATTATTTAATTAAAATGTCATTTAAGCATGCAGAACATTAATAAGATGCATGTTAATGTTTAAAGATAATATGTGCTACAGAGGGAAACAATACGCAGCATTACTAAGTAGTAATTGTAATATTTAAAAGAAGCAACACATTCAGTACATCTAAAACAACACATGCATCACACTGAATTAATGGAACAATGAAACAAAGACCACAATGGGGAACACGAGCAATTAGAGTGGTAGCAGAAACAAAAATCAAGTACACCGACAGATTGGCATTAGAGAGCTGACAGCAACAGAGAGCAATTAATTATTAATGCTGACAGAACTGATTATCCATGAACCAAACTACTTTGCTGTTATGTGTTAAACTCTCTGTCAGAAGTTGGGATATAGTTTTTACTTCTGTACAACATTGACAAAGAACGCAGAATGCAATGGTAAGTAACGTGTGGGGTAAATCCCAGATGTACAGCTGGGCTGCCTCAGTTGACATGAAGAGTAGTTAAATATAATCTGAAATTAACTACATTGAATTTGGTTTGAATGTAAATATATCTTGATAAAAACATCTGGGGCTACACAGGAGTTATTTATCTTAGTAGAACATACACATGATGATAACCTAGTTTAAATATGGACCACTGAGTTTGTGAGTTTAGTAACTGTGTTAACTGTGTATTAGATTGTCAGCCACATACATTTGGATTTCAGTCTCGAAGGACAAACAGATGGTGAGTCATTATTATGTAAAGTAAAAATGAGTGGGCCCAGTATAAATCTTTGTAGAACAAAAGTGGACAAGCAGAGGGCAAGTGATTGACAATTATGTTCTCAGACAAATGGAGACCGATTTGAGAGCTGATTCTATTCACTATTTTCTACTTAAAAAAAGTTAAAGTAAAGCTAATAGAGAGTGTCAAATGCCTTCCCGAGATCAAGAAACAACTTTGCTAACACCACCTTTTTCATCCAACTGAGATTTAACTTATCCTGAGAACAAACGAGTGCCTGTCTCGCCTCCTCTAACACCTCCATTTCAGGGATTGTCAGCCTTTTCTTAGTAACTTAGAGCAAGTGTGGCTTTTAAATGGCTCTTGAGCAGCGGGTAGGTGTGTTTCTATTTCGTTCACAATGAGCGTGTGTCTACTTACTCTTTGACATGCTTGCGGCAGGGCACAGAGTTTCTCATGCAGGTGCCAGTGAGGATGTCCACATTGTCGACAATGACGAAAGGTTTCTCCTCCAGGGTGACGATGGAGAGGTGGTTTTCATCTGCATCCTCATCCCCATAGGAGTTATACCTCGGCCACACTGGGAACATCAACGACAGCGTACCGTTCTCCCAACGGCCCATCTGTGTGTGTTTGTGCAGATACACACAAACACACAATCAGGGATAAGCCATCTTAATTAAAGTGTTTAGACTTTTTAATTTCAGTGCTCCTTTATAAAAACAACTATCTTCATTTCTTACCTTCTCCCACTTCCTCTCACTATTCAGGACGATGACAACCAATTTGGGGTTGGCCTGGTAACCATCTGGAGTAAAGGATAAGTCTCGCCCATCGTTCCATACATGCATCATGTGTCTGAAACACATGGGGAAAAAAAGAGAGAGTAGGAAGTTGTTATTTGCATTTGTTTGTTGCATCTGTTTGAGTGTTTGTGAGTATGTGTGCACAAGAGCAGATACATTTAAAATAACAAGTTAAGCACTCTGTAATCACTGCAAGAGTATCCTCTTCAAATCAATGCTGCCTTCACCCACTGTGTGTGCATGCATGCCTAAGTGTGTGTGTGTGTGTGTGTGTGTATGTGTGTGCAGCTATTTGTGTGTAGGAGGTGGAAGAGTCAGAGGCCACATATCTCTCCCATCAACATTCTGCATTGATTTCTCCACAGATATACGCCTGAAAGACAAGCCACTGGTGCAATAAGGCTGCCCTCACTCTCTTACTCACTACAGTTATCTTACATACGCAAACAGATCGCTTTGCTGAAACACTTACACACTCGCTAAAGTGAAGCAGTAGAGAGGAGTAAATGAACCAGTATCGCACACACTGATATGGGATTAAGAATACACTCACTCCAGTAAAAACAATTTTCAGAAGGCGAGGATGTTCTGAGAGTAAGGACTGAGATAATAGCATGAATTCCCAGTGGGGAACAGGAGGGCTGTCTAAGGAAGTTTACTAAGAAGACCAAATCACAAGAGGGACAGCAGCTGCCCAAAACAGACAAGAGTTTTTCTTCGATGCCTTGTGTTCTGTTTTTATTAGAAATAGTGTGATTCATTTTGGTTGGATGATGCTATATGACTTAAATATCATCTGACTGAAATAGAATATGACAAAAAGCCAACAACTTCCAGCTATACATCTGATTTACAGACATTTTTAAATTATTTTCTTTACTGGTAAGTCTTATACAAGTCATTTAATTGATGCATTCAAAAGATGCTTTAGGTATGCAGAGATTCCCAGCCTCATTATTTTACAACGAGGAGTTAAAAAGGAAGCTAAAACACAGTCCTGTTTTTTTTGTGTGAGCAGGACAGGGCACAGGGCCATGAAACATTCATGCATAAACTCAAATATTGCGACAGAAAGTCAAGATGCATAAAGGGAATGGTTTGATTGCTGCTTAGCATGCGCCCTGCAGGTGAAAACTATGATAATTACACTCCAACTCAAACAGGTGGGATTTTATGTTGTCTCATCTGCAGGAGAGGTATTAAAGTCGTCACACATAAATATTGTTGGACAGTGGATTAGTGAGAGGTACATTAATCAACTGTTTTTTACAAAGACTTGGAAACAGGCCTGTGCTCTTTCAAAGCCGGCTCCACTCATCCTGAGTAAAGAGTAAATAAAAGGTCCCTGTCTCCCTCGCATGCGGGCTCTGCGAAAATACCAAACAGCTCCGCCGTGGGTATAGAGTCTCTCAGCAAACACAAATAATTACATGTAAACCTACAGAGATACACATAAGAGACACTTCCCTGCTATATAATTGAACCCGCATTTGTCATTATGGATTACATTGCTTTTAGCTATTAGTGACATTTCAAGGCAAATATATATTTTCGTGTTTGAAAAATGTTCATGGTGCAGCAGGTGATGCCCTTGTCACAGTGTATTGCCACAGCTGAATACATATAGCGGAAACACTGTTGCAGTCTATTCTGGGAAACTGCTGTCTCCTCCTATTTCGAGTTTGTTACCATTTTTGGGAAAAAGATTTCAATCTAAAAGGATGAGGCTCGGGTGTTTTGAGGCATGTAAAACAGGCAGATTATACATTGTATATTCATGTTTATATTCATATATATTCATATACACATGTATATTCATGTCATTTTGTGATCCCGTGTGATGTGAACAAAACAAAATGCACAGCTGCATTACATTTCAATGATTTTTAAATTACTTTATGCAAAATTATTTGCATTAATAAAAAAATTCAATGGGAAGTGTTAATAGCAGCAACAACAGCACCTGCTGCTTCCCAGAAATATAAAAAATACCTGCCATTGTAAATGCCATCTTTGAAATGTGGGTCCCTTTACTACTATGTGTGGAACACTTTTTTATTATTTAAGTACTCGGCCATTGTGTGAGCACTTTCTAAAAGTATGAATAAAGAAGGAAGGGAGGCTCTTCTCAAATTCTGTATTATGGCAAGGAGCATCTTTTCAGAAAAAAGTGACAGCTTAGGGGTTTGCATGGTACAGTGGTTCCATCAAATAGAATAACCTTTTGAAATTACAACAAGGACAAACCTCAATAAAAACCCGTACAATTGTGGGGACCAAATACGCTGAACCACAGTCTCAGACATTAATGCCTGTCAGGCAAGAATGACAGGGGATCCGACCGGGTTGATAGTGTCTTTTAAGTGGCAGATTATGTTGTCCTATTCCTCTCCACCTCACGTTGTTTATATCCACACTGCGGCAAGATTGTATCTAGACTAATGTATGCAGAAATCTGATCACAGCCTCACCACTTCCAAATCAGGGTAGTGAAATCCAACCTGTCAGTTTATTATCACAAAAATTGGCTGCAGTTGTTTTGACAAATATGTAAATTCTATCTAATAAGTTAGTAAGACAAATGAGGTACCTCTGACAGATAGAAAAAATATTGTTCCGCAAAAGGTTTGAGCTCTTATTGAGGTCTGAGTTATATTGGATCAACCTGCCAACAATGGCGGTATTGTATATGCTTTGATATATACTGTAATGGGCTAATAAGAAAGAAAAATGGGACAATAAAGCCATAATGGTGAAAATCACACTGTGTGCTCTCATTCTAATGAGGCAACTCATAAGTCACCATAGATGTGCAGAGCCTAGCAACCTAACCTTCATGTTTTCAGCCAGTTTTATACATATTTCTGAATTAATAATCATATTTTAGCCACTGCATGCCTCATTTCCAAGATGTAGTCACAAAATCACACCACAAAAACCTGGCAAACAGAAGCAATATGATTAACAGATTCTGTATCTGTGCAGTTACAATTGAGGATGTTCAGTATGAAGGCTGTGCTGGCATGTGTGTGCCCATTTGTCCCCCGCTTCTTCTTTGAAGGATTTTACTGTTTCCCCATCACAGAAACTTCAGAGAAGAGTACATGCACACACACATACTGGTATGTGCATGTACAGATACACCTACTAATACATATGTGCCACCCACAGAGCCACATAACAAGAACAAGGAGAGAGAGAACAAAGCTAGTAAAAGCTGCTTTAATCCTGACTTAATGACAGTGAATTCACTCATGTGAAGCAAGGTGCACACACAGAAATACACATAAATACATACGTATACTAGGCTCTGGGTAACACAGGGCAGCAACAACATGGAGGTCTGCATGAAGTTCAACTTATTGTCTCTCGACTGAGGCAGCAGAATGAGCTCATGCACCGAGCAACCATGTACACAAGAGCTAATAGTGTTAAATGTCATTAGACATCACAGTGTTTTACAGTGCTGTCATCTCTGCTTCCTCTCTCGCTTCTACCCTTCTCATTAGTACATTAAAACGAGTTATGTAAGACTGCTCAATCCTCAGCTACAAAGACAAACAGAGTTATGCAAGTCCCTAGACCTTGATCTCCACACACTCACACACACACAGACATACACAGACACACACACACACACACACACACACCTGCGCAGGGCACTAGGTGGGAGCTTCCCTGGGCTCCTGTCTGACGGTGTGCTGTAGCAGCTGCTCTGGGCTTCTGGCAGCTCCCCCTTCTCTCGCAGCATGGAGGTGGCTGCAAAGGAAATGATGCCCACCCCATCCCGCACCCGCGAATCCAGCGGGTACTCCCAGTCATCATAGGACACGGAGATCATACCCAGGGGAAACATCTGAGAGGAAAGGAGAGGAGATCTGAGTAGTGGCACATATGGTTTGTAAAATTCAATTTGACTTCAATTTGACACATCCATATGTATCTTTCAAAGGTGTCAACCAGATGATTTATTGGTTCCATGTGTCTCCCTGAAATAATTCATATCTCACTATTAAATAGTCTGAGCAGGCTGTATGTCCACAAACTGAATTCATTCACTCACTCAGGTATTGCCTGCGCCTTAAAACTGTCAAAATAAAACAATTGGGAAACTAAATAGCTCAGCAGAGTTTATCTCTCTAAACCAGACTGAGCAAACATCAAAAAAACGCCAGCCCACTAGTCTGTCAGTCTACCTTACAATACTTTCTTTTTACATTTTAATTTGGCACTAACTGCAGAATCAGATCTTTCGCTAAGAAAGAAAACAGAGCCATAAAACCGACACAAATAGGAACTTTGAGTCGAGCAGGATGATGGACAAGGAAAGGAGGAGAATAAACATTTGAGACACTTTTCAGAAAAGGTAGGCAAACACTGGATATGTTTCCATTCTTAATGTGAGGGAAACATTTGAGCTGATTATACTTCGAATTACTTATACATATTTATATGATACTTGGAAAAAAGCTGCCTTGCTGTCCTACATTTTGAGAGTGAATGTGTATGTAATGCTGTCAAACATCCTATTGAGGGGCTGAGCAAATGTTTTTAGGTAGAGAACATTGTAAACAAAGCAGTAAACTCAAATTATGTACTAAAAATATGACATGATGTTTATGCTTAAGGTCATGGCTTAAGGGCGACATTTTGGCAAATATGTTTATTTGCTTTCTGGTTAGAGGTGAAGATTAAGACCACTCGTATCTGTCTGTGAAATATGAGGCCAGCAGTCTTATAGCTCATAGCTTAGCACAAAGACATGGAAACATGGGGAAACAGCTTGTTTAGCTCAGGCCCATCATATTTATAATCTCATTAGTTTAATCTGAACAAAAAGTGTAAAAAAAAACAGGTGGTTGCTGGATTATATTTGGAGGGAAGCAGCAATTACCAGGAATCTATGCTGGTTAAGTGGCAAATAGTCCAGCACATAATCCAGTGTAAAATGACAAATTGTAATTTTTACACACTTCAGACTGGGCCAGGATAGCTGTTTGGTTCTTTTTCTACATGCTTAACAACCTGTAGCTATGTGCGTAGCTTCATATTTCCCAGACTGATATCAACTCTAACTCTCACCAAGGAAGCAAATAAGCATATTTGTTGCTACTCATATAAGGAATAAAGGAGATATATGAGCTGTAGTAAATAACCTGCAAAAACCTGGAATCAAAAACACTGCTTTCAAACCACTCAAAAGTGGCCACCTGTTACGACATATGGGGCCTCACTACCTCTGGGGTAAAGTCTGGGTTCCCAGTGGTGAGACTGGACACAATCCAAATGTAACCGGCTCCTATCAGGCCCAAGGACCGAGCTTCCTCGAGTATATACCTGTCGAGGAGTAGAGTCAGAGTTAATAAAGATTCACTACAGAAATCTGGCTGTGTATGACAGAGAGACAGAAACAACTAAAGAAAATTGAAGACGCAAACACTCACAAAGCCTCATCCTTGGAGCAGTACAGCAGTATAACAGGACTCTGGATCCTCTTGAGCGCAATGTGTGATTTAGAGTTTGGGTCGCCATCTATAGCATCTAGAGTCACCACACTCTGCAGGTCCCAGCGCACAAAGCTGTAACAATACACCATTAAATAATACAAGGTACTTAATCTTGTCAGCTGTCGTAAATAAAGGTTAAGGATGAAAACAGTGTGTGTGTGTGTGTGTGTGTGTGTGTGTGTGTGTGTGTGTGTGTGTGTGTGTGTGTGTGTGTGTGTGTGTGTGTGTAAATGTGAGGGAGTGTATTTATTACCTGTGATCCACAGTTATCTTCAGTGTGCTGATGAAGTCCTGGTACCCGGGGAACTTGGAAGTGACGATAGAAAAAACATGCCAGTCATACTCTTCCATGATGGAAAGCATGAGCAGAGCCTCCTGCTGCAGAGCCGCGCCGAACTGGAAGAACGTGGACTTCTCATCCTGCAACGACACATAGGCCAGCAGCAGAGACAGTCAGCAGATTTGTCTGAGGAACTGAATTAATTGCAACAAAGAAAAAAAAAAGAAACAAGAGCTGGAATGAACGAGTTCAAATCAGACTCAAAACCCTGCTAGAATTAAAACCATTTTCAATTTTGCAATCAGTGAGTCAGACCCGGAGAGTGACGGAGATAAGAGAGTGTTAGAGAAACGAACGAGGAGAGAGGGAAAATGTGAAAGAGAGGAAGAGGCAGAGATACTGAGACAGCGAGATTCAGTCGACAAATGAGACCACACTGCAAGAGAGTGAGTGCTGGCAACAGGGGGGCGCCTAATGGTCGGAGATAACTGCCCCATAACTCACAGGTTTGACTCACTTCAACCCTCAGAAGCCAATATAACAACAGCCGTGCATTGTCCTGAAAGCTAATTGAGTCATATACCGACGCTCATTAAGTATGGTGCTGTATTAATGAACAGGCTCAAATGGTTCAAATGTAACAGAAAAAAATATCTGACTCATTAATGCCAATAACATTATATTTCTGCGGTACACTACCTGCAAAAGATATGGTGTGGTTTTAAAGTCTCATTTGAAGTCAGAGGATGCCCTCTGTAAACTGTGTCTCCAAATTGTACAGCATTAATTCAAAATGCCATGTACAGTTAAATCATTTAGTCTCAGTATTGGGAACAGAGGGTCACTGTGAGAGTAGCAGTAAGCATTACCAAAACCAAAGCAGCTATTAAACAGACTGAAACCTAAAGTGAGTGTGAAATAAGTTGCTAATGATTGCAGAATGTATGTTTGCATAAAGTGAAAGCTGAGTTTCCCCCTGGGGACACAACAAATAGACAGCAACACAGCCCATCCACCAGAGAGGAGAAGAGCGAGAGAGAGGAGGAGTAGATTGGGAGAAAAAGAAAAGGCTGAGGGGGGAAGAATAAGAAGCAGACAAATGCTTGCGTCTTGTGAGTGAGATTGAGATAGCTGCTGCAGAAAGAGGTGGAAAAGGAGAGAGCGTCTTGGGAGGAAAACTAAGAGAGACACAAACCTCCTTACAAGGTCCCTCTGTTACACACACCCGCACACACACACACACACACACACACACACATACAGACCACAAGTACACATAAATGCTCTTCCACCTCTTCCACAGAGGGCATCAAAGAACGTGACACATTAAACATCAAAGCCCCCATGAACACACACGGAGAATCAGAAGTCATCTCCTGTGTCTCTGCCCCCATCAGCACCACCTTCATGTTCACCTTGCGTGTGTGTGTATATATATATATATATATATATATATATATATGTGTGTGTGTGTGTTTGTGTGTGTGTGTGTGTGCATGTAAACCTATATTGTGTCTCTTGTCGTTTTGCCCTTTAGTTTAACAAAAACCTCTTAGCTCTGGCCATCATACACATAAAGCAGGCCCCGCAGAGATTTAACTCCCCTCCCTCCACGGCTACAAAAAAAATAGGAAGGAGAGAGGATGAAATTGTACTTCAAAAAGATCTATCTTACTGTTTCCATCTCTCTCACTCTCTCTCTCTCTCTCACTCTCCCTCTCTCTCTCTCTCTTTGAGTGTGTGTGTGTGTGTGTGTGTGTGTGTGTGTGTGTGTGTGTGTGTGTGACCTGACTGTGGGTGTGTGTGGCTTTATAGTTTTCTCAGGTTTAGCAAGAGCACAAAAAAAGAAAAGAAAAATCTCCCTCTGTGTGGCAACAGGCGCATCCTCAGTTTTGCCCAGATAACACCAACACACAAGCACAGATACTCACACGCACAAACACCCACTCACACCCTCGCACATACAGTACAAGTGCACCACTGACAACTGACTACAAATCAGTGCAGCAAACAATCATTCGATTTACCAATGTATGAGTCAATAAAACATCTATAATGTGGGTCATATTTTTTGTAGTTTTAATCATAACTGGTTATCATTAAATTGCACTCTTCAAAGTAATTGTTGAGACTGAAGAAAACAGGCACATCACCACATTGTAACAAAGTCAAATGAGATCATCTGAGTAGTCAGACGATGAGACAGGTAATAAACAACAGTTTAGCCAGATTATAAACCACAGAGTGAGTGCACATGAATACAGTGACGGAGGCTGGACGACTGAGCAGGCTGTTGCTGTGACTTATCAAGTCAGATACAATGTGCAAGGCCAGCCAAGTCGCAGATAGGGATGCACAATTAATCCAAATATTATTAAAATCACAATGGTGCAATATGCAAATCACAGAAACAGTATTTTGATAAAAGTAAAATGCGTGACAAAACATTTTAATGAAGTAGTGCTGCAGAGATGCCCCAGCCTGCAATTCTTGTTATCTAGAAAACATGTTTGTTTGGTACAGACTCTAACAAATGTCATCTCATCATGATTTCAATATTTTTTCAGTGAAAATGGAAATTGTTTCTCCCTAATAGTGAATCATAGCGCACTCGTAATATCTGTCAAAATATTCACAATGTGATTTTTTTTTTTTTACCATATCGTGCAGCCATAGTCACAGAGTATCTGCGCTTTGCTTGGGTGAGGATTCAAGGGCAATTTCAAGGTTTCAGAGAATGGTGAGGAAAGGTTTTCTGATATAACTAGTAACTGTTTGTAAGACTCGTGGAGCTACAGTAGAGGAGCAGGGATGATAGTTGGACAACTGTGCGGGCTGTGGCATTCAGATGAAACTGCCTGTCAAGCCAATGTAGGTTAGCCTCACAGTACAATGTAGATATAAGACCGGGTCATGCCACAGATTATCTGCTCTTTGCCTGGGTGACAATAGGATTTAAAGGCATCTTAAATACACTTTAGGTCATGGATAAAGATGGGTGTCATCAGGGGGCCCACTAGATTAATGGCAGCACAGCATGAAACCCACAGCATTGCCTGGTGATAATTCAAAACAACATGAATACTGGGCTTCCATAGACAGGCTTATCCAACTATTGTATATTGATAACTGACAAATGTCAAAGTTGAACCACGAAGTCGGTCTGTAAACTGTAACTGACAGTTTGAGTCATAATTTAGTTTTCTCTTCAAAATAAGTTTGGCTAACCTGAATGTTTGTTTAAAACCTGTACAGTGCTATAATATGATAAACCAGAATTATCCCTTTGGGCCATTTATCAAGCAAAAATGCCAAATATTTGCTGGTTCTCATGATTTGTTTCTCTTTTTTGCTGCCATAGCCTTGAGGTTTTTTTTTAATTCGACAAAAGAAGTTTTTGTTAAATGTCACCCTGAGCTCTGGGGACTTATTGTGGGATATTTTTTGCATTATACATTAATTAATACAAAAATTGATTCATGAATCAATAGTGAAAACAATGATTTACAGCTTTAATACGAATACACACGCTGTGTTACCTTCATCTAAGACTGCCCACTGAGGAGAACACAGAAAGAACAAAAGACGTGTTAAAAAGTCAAAAATGCCACAATTCAAAATACAAACATAAGCCACTAAAAGCTGCTCAATAAAACAACACAAACTCTTGCTGATGGAAAACAATAAATAGATTCTGAACTTGTTTTTAACCAAGTAAACCAACAAACCCTTCTCATAAAGACTGGAATGCCTAATCCTTAATTTTATAATTCACACTTAATCATATGAGCACACACATACACAGTGGCCCTTTACTGAAGACACTGGGGCTACATGTGATACATGTTCATAACACGCTTTTAACGTGTTTAATATTAACACCTGTCATCGTGGTCAAACCAACACTCTTCCTCTCAAATACCTTCACAATCTGGGGAGCAGAGGGGAGACGAGGATGGAGGGTAAGTGGAGAATTTAGAATAAATGAGGTGAACGTCTTTTTAGAGGACTGAGGGGTGAAAGGGGAAGATATAGTAGCTGGTGGTTGCTGAATTATAAAGGATAAAAAGAGACGTTGACACAGACCTGCATCTTCTCATCAAATCACACAAGTCCTCCAAGAAGCTTACATATGAATAATGCACAAACACACGCACACACACACACACACCGCACAAATGTATTTCCACATTATAACCCACATACCTAGAGATTTACCAATGACATCATGCATCAATTATACAAATACAGTGAACTTCATGTACAGTTTCACATCCACCCACATGCATGTACACAGCACACACACATCTGTACATGCACAAAGGTCCCTCAAAATATATCTTTACTCGTGAGCCAGCACACCAATAAATAATACACCACCAAAACCAAGACAGTATCTCACTTTTTCTCTCTCCCCCTCACACACACACACACATAGACACATGCTATTTCATGTCAAACTTCATTTTTGTTTACAGCAATCAAATTAAGAAAATATGAAGGTGTGGTGAGAGCTGTACAGATCCAGGCTAATGAGGGACGAACTGACACATTTCTAGAAATCGTTGGGAGAGGCAGTCATATGGGCTGCTGAGTCCTACAAGTACAGGAGGTGGATGAACAGAAAAATGAGCAGCCAAAAGCTGGGGAACAATAGTTGAAAGGCTAAAAGAAGAGTACATGACATGGGGCAGAACAGAAGGAGAGGATGGAGCTAGTATGCAGAATAATGAGAAATAGATGGGCGTAAGGAGGATGATGACGATGAGGCCAGCAATGTGCAATATGAATATTTAATGCAGTAGGTCAGTTAGGATGGCGCAGCTACATTAAGTTGGCCTGACAAAGTACGGCCCCAGATGCTGTTAAGTACCATCCCACTTTAGTATCCACAAAAGTGCAAACAAACTAGCGTGGCAAAATAAGTCCTGTGTCAACAAAGTGAAGCTCGCTGCAGCTTCAGGGGTCATAAAAGAAGTCAATGTACTACAGCATAAAGGCAGTTTCTCAGAATTATAGCCTGTAGAAAGATTAAATACATGCCAACATTATTCTGGTGAATTGAACATTAGAATTCACTGGCTGCACAGTGGAGACAGGATCTTTTCCAACTCCCGGTTGCTGAGAAAACGGCAAAAACTAATTTTGGTATACAAATGATATCAGTAGGTATTTCCAACCTTTGAGAACAAGGTTACCGCCTTACTAATTAATAGATATGTCCCATCCAAATGAAAGTAATGTGAATTTGCTTCCATCATGATCAACATAAAATAATAAAAACCTACTTAAACTTTAGGTCATGGCAGTCTCATTCAGCATGCAGGAATCCAAGTGAATACCTTCGTGGGGCATTTTGGGATGATATTTGAGAAAGCTGAATAATTAGACAGAGAATTTTGTTCATGGAAAAAATGACGAGGAAGAACTGGCAGCTTTTTAGGCGGTTTGCAATGTTCTATTAAGATACTTACAAGGCAGAATGAATGTAATTTGAGAATTAAAAAACAGTCAGCGATTTTTAATTATTCTTTTCATAGTCTCCCAAAAAATGTGGAATTTAAAAGACCAAAAGATCATGTAATTATGTTAATTCTGGTAAAACTACCCTCATTTACTTTACAACTAAAAGATGTTAAATATGGTACCCTTTTTCCCATTTCTTAACAAGTCTTATCTTAACCACTAAAACCAGGTGTTGCAAACAGATGGGTGGTCTAGTAATCTTATTTTTAGGCTAATAAGCCTTTTACCACCACGGCTGTACTGTAATTAAAATATTGATGCCCTAACATTCGTAATCACACCTTTGCTTTCACAGCAGTCAAAATGTTGTGAAAAAGGCCTGTATGTTGTACAAAAAGGGTGTTCATTCAAACCACTGCCACACAATATACCACTGACAGAGAATTTCAGCACAATTTACAGTACAATACGACAATACTAGTAAAACATTTGATGTTATCATTTATGCATGTCCTTAAAAAAAGATGAGTGCATATGTGGTGCTGGCTGCCTATGTCTTTAGAGTTAAAAACAAATCATACAAACCAGGCAAAGGAAGGTCACCTAGATATTTTAATAAGCTAAATTCTACCTGGCAATGCTGGTCCTTGTCAGTGTAATTAGGATTAATTAAACACTGCAGGTCAGTATTTTAGAAGGATTAAGAGTGGGCACAATAAACAAGGGCCTGTGAAACATTAAAACTGCACTAAAACGCTATTGTACACTGGTACACAGGACACATTTTCCGTTGCAGTCTAATTCTGTGTAAATGCTCAGCAGATGTTCTGCAAACCCTAGTGCTAACAAACACCGCTCTAAATCCATCCGCTAACAAAGAATTAGCTCGGGAAAGCCACTTACAAACAAACACCTCGGGTAGCCTGGAAAAGGAAGCTGTTGTCACTTGACCAGCGTCAGAAAGTAACAGAATATCCATAGAATATCCTTTCAGAGAGAGCTGTTTATGTTACAAAAGCCTTTGAGATACCGACAGTATAATGACAACTTTCTTTTCAAAAAGAAATCTACACATACATATTGATTTCTTGGTGTCTGAACGACTTTAGAAAACCTACACATGAGAGTTTTATGAGCATAATAGTGAAACATGTAACATCAAACATCGTTCTTTGAACACTGCTGAAAGCTGTGAACAGGGGCAGCACAACCAACCTCTTCAGCACAGACATAGCATAAAAAATTCTCTTGACACTAACAGAATGTAAAGGAAGGTCCCTCAATAGCTAACAAGCAGCGGCCCCTTAAGCACTGAAAGCTCTTCAGTTTTAGAACACAGAGACAGGTCCCAAAGCCCACAACCACTAACCGAGGACTGACAGAGAACTATAGTATTTAGCTTGCAAGCACTGGCTCCCAATGCTAACAAAGACTACTTTAGTATTTAACAAGAGGTAAGTCCCAATGCTTAAGTCTACTGTAGTATTTAACAGCTTCACACTCCCCAGACAAACACAGAACAGCATTTAACACAGTGCAGAGCCTCCAAGCTAGCATAACCTAGCTCAGATGAGTGAAGCATTAGGTCCCACCACTAACTCAGACAAGCATGTAATGGACGGCAGCGCGGCCACGCACTGACAAAGCGCTCAGCATTACGGCATAACCTCAGAATGTAATATGGGACTGGAATACAGGATGTCTCCTGGCGCTTGAAAACATATTTTCCTACTCCGGAATAACACTGTCTTTTTCCCACATAAACGTTTAAATAGTCACATGTTAATTTTACCACTGAGTTATCCAGGTCTTCATATAACTCAAAGAATTGTTGAAACTGATTACATCAAAAATTTTAAGTAAAAGCAACTAATTTTTGTAAGTTAAAAAAACATCCTTGATCAAGTAGTTTTAGTAGTTTTAAGTGGCATTAACTGAACTGAAAAAACAAAATACCAAGTAAAAAGTACTTAATTAGGAATGTTTCTGTAACTTACACCAACTAAGTTGGTTGGATTACAGTGTGTATTAGTTTTAGGCAAATTTTTCATGGCCATTAATGACAATGGGAAAAAAGTAAGTTAACTTAAACTAAACTAACTTAAACATTTTGCACCACAGAAAATGCTCAAGACCAGACACAAATTAAGTGTCTAGATCAGAGGTGAGCTACTTCTCTACAGAAAAAAGTAAAGCTGAAAAATAAGTAACTAAACACCAAACTGTGAAACTGTGTTTAAAAAAAATAAAATAAATATCACTAAACTTGTAGAACAGACATAAGTTATTTGAAAACCATCTATCTTTATTCATTTGGTTTGTTGTGCATTGAAACTGTCACTAAACTCAGATATAAAATGTAGTTGTGCAGGTTTTCATTCACTTCTCTTTCTTGGATTATATGACAAAACATAACTTACAGAACACAGTTCCTTTCAGGCTTTATTGCTTGTTCTTGGTAGCCCAAATATTGTGACTTTTTCATCTTGAATTTTAATGTGTGGCTTAACTGAAAGTTTTGGATCTGACAACAACGAAATAACCAATTAAATCTGAGAAACTTCAATATATATTTTTTTAATGCTGGACATGTTTCTGTCTAAACTTGTGAATCTTGTGCAAATACTTAAAAAAAAAACTAGCTGTTGAAACTGCACAAATGAAGCTCCATCCGGTATTCACTCCTGTCACGCATAATTTCCTTGCTGTCATTATCTGGGGCTGTCAATCGTGACGTTAATTGTTCTCATCAGCTGGTCTCATCTATCCAGTAGCACAGCGACACACCTGCATTATAAGCCTATCATCTTGCTGCTGTAAATATGATTCTCTCTCTCTACCATCAGTTCATTCATGCTGCTGTAACGCAGGCCCCTCTACCTCCCCATCACCGCCCAGTCTTTGCAGATTCATCAGCTTCATTGTTTCTTCAGCCTATCTGCCTCTACAGACTCATCAGCCACGACCACCAGCGTCTGGACTCTATGGGGGGTATTTATCTTGCCGCTGCTCAGGGAAGACGCCCCACGATCACAAAAATCTCCCTGTAGAGTGCCAAAGACTCTCTGTCAATACTTAATCATCACATATGTTATAATAAATAATTATCTTTACTTCATTCCCTTGTCTCTCCTGGTTGAACTTGAACTTGAAAATTACCAATTGTATATAGTGAAATATCTGGAAAATGAAATGCTACAAATGCATTGCTATTAAAATCTCAGCATTTCAGCATCGTTAAATTAATTCAGTTGCTCATACGATTCAGATCCTTATGGTCTTTTTTTGCTTCCCTAGAGAGGTACTTCACCTCTCATCGAGACACTTAATTTATCTCTGGGATGTGCTGCCTTGAGCATTTTTTTGTGCAAAACATTTAAGTGTAATACCAGTGTAATTTTAGTTTTGCCCGATTGTCATTAATGGCCACGGAAACTCGGAACCCACCCAGTCAGAAACTAATACACTCTGTTCTACCGCAGGTTTGCCTTAATTATCTCAGGGAAGTCATAAACTCACATTTGTTTTCAAAAAGCCATTAAAAACAGCTTGCAGACATACTGCTGCCTTGAAGAATGTACAGTCATCCATCATACCCATGTAATATATTTCTTTGCTGTCAACGTGTCAGTCGAGTTTTGTTGAGATTTTTGGTGTATCAAAAATAAATGATTAGTTACTAATGCATGATGAGATTAGCAGGAGATTAGTGATTTATTAATCCGGTGTCACACTCCTTGTAATGTGCCAGAGATGTAGCTGCAGTGATTGAACCATGTAAGATATCTCTTCCCCAGACAATATCAACATATCTGTCTATCCATCCATCTATCCATCTATCCATCTAATAATTAGTGAGTATTACTGAAAAGTTAAGTAAAAGCAGCCCTGAAGTTTAGGTAATTTCTTTCTTAATTTCATCGAATTGGTCTATTGTAGTAAAACGTGGACATAAACGTGTATTTGTTTATCTTGTAGGCCAAGTTTTGATAAAGTTTTGATTTGATGAAAAGGGTAAAATGGTGAATATACAATAATTAATGTTGAGAAAACTGTTGTCGGACACATAGGAAGTAAAAATATGCAACTGAAACAGCCTAATTTTTAGGTTGAGACTGTGAAGCACAAACACCATTTTGATTTAATTAGCAAAACTTTCTAATGCAGATGTTCCAAGGAGGAGTATTATTCCTAATTGGGACTGCAAAGCAAGCTGAGTAGTTCTGTATTCTGCAGATTAATCAAAATGTAAACTTCATGATCAAATAACTGCTCATGTTAATATATTAATTTGATATTGTAATTTGTTAATAAATACGCTGTACACAAGTACACATGCTTTTAAGCTGCTTTTAAAAACATTCTGCACGTTCCTAGAAATGATCCATCAACTGTCCTCCATAAATCAAGAGTGACACTCTGCAGTGCTGACTCCATCACATACAGTATGGTGCTGCATCAGCGTGCAAAGTATCAGATAGAATACTGTAAAGAAATTACATAATTATTTGGCTGAGGAAAGAAAAATGTAATTTCAAGCAGAACTTCAACAAAGCACATTGTATTGGGTGGCAGAAGTGCACTTGCCAAGCACCGACGGTTAAATCTGTCTCCTGAGTGGTAGCCGATGGTTGTGTGCATGGTTGGCCCTGCCTATCCAAGTGTCAGAATGCTGCTCACGGCAGAGGCTAATCACAACACCTGTTTAGGAGAGATTACAGCAGGATCCGCCAGAGTGCTGAAAGGCCTCTGCTTTATTAAAACTGAAGTATGTGTCCAGGCTGTGACATTCACACATACACACATACACACACAAGCATCTGTGTGGCAGAAAGACAATAGGATTTGAGTCTATATATGGTGTGTGTGTGCACATGTGTGTGCTGCTGCAGTTTGAGTAATAATAACTGTTTGACTTATAGAGCTGCAGAGAGAAAGAGATGTTAATGTTATTTCATCCCCCTACATGGAAAATTAATGACACAGCTAACCCTATTCCTCCCTCGGTTTTTCTCTTCCCCTATCGGTGAATGAATTTAAAACAGCTCAAGAGCTGAGCAAGACCCTGCATCCTCCTCCCTCCTCTGGCAGCCTTCATTGGCAAATCAAAGAATTGCCAGTTTGATATTTATAGCTGAAGTGCCTTTGGGTGAAAGAAAAAAATCCCACTCTCTCTCTCTCACTCTCTCTCTTACTCTCTCTCTGTCTCTCTCAACCCACTGATGGTGACTCTATTGGACTTTGGAAACCTTAGGCCTGGTGTAAAAATGGCAGCAAGCAGTGAGTCAGCCCATCTCAGCTGACTACCTCAGCGTTGATTGCTGGACCATGTTAAGCAGGCCGAGTGCCGCAGGTATGAGAACAGGATAGCCAGTCGGGGTTAGGGTCAGGGCACTTGTCCAGTGCCACTGCAAAACAAAAGGATCTGGCTGGTGTAGGACTGCCACAAGCCAGAAGATTAATTAGACAATTCACAGTGTGTTAGTCTTTCTGCTTTTAGAGAAGAGCCGCAGGAACTGCTGAATACTAAAACATTGGTTTATACCAATTTTGGTTAAAATTACATTAGCCCATTGTTTCTTAAGTGGGTTGTTGACAGCCGAGGCATTGTGTTTACTTAATACCACAGAATAAGTTTATACAATGACACAAGCTTCCAGGGGGCATGTCGGATGGGTGCAGGGTGGATTCTGGGGGGAAAGCCGGGAAGTGGTGAAGGGGTTTTGCAGAGATTGTTTGTGGGGAAAAGAGGGGGGTTAGACAAATCACTAATTCTGCAGAGGAAAGAAAAACGGTAGCTGAAGGGGGATTCATTCATTATATATAAGCCTTACTCAGGTCTGTGTAAGCCTTTTCATACCAAAAACACTCCCACAACACTATTGTGCAAACGCTCTCGCTTTCTGAAATACACACATAAAAATCTTGTTGCTACATTTAGTTAAACCAGCAACAGGCTGGCGCTTTAATCCTCTCTCTTCCAGCCTCTGCTGAGTTTGTCCCCATGCGAGTCCATTTCCTCCAGTTTAATACCAGCACTGGTCTCCTCTATTCCCCATCTCCCCCTTCTCCTCCTTCCTTCCTTCTCCAATCCAGCCACTTGTTCTCATCGCTTTTGTTCACACGACAGTCACCATCCACTGTTACCATGGCAAATCAATGGTCAGTCTACAGATGGGAGCAGATTCATTTCTCCCTTGCACATACACACTCATACACACACACACACACACACACACACACACACACACACATGCCTGAACACACAATGTGTTTGCTTCCCGTTCTGGCATTCCACCACACTGGTGATGGATAGGTGTCGATGTGCTGTGTGGTTGAGCGCATGCCGGCACATATGTGTGTGTGTGTGTGTGTGTGTGTGTGTGTGTGTGTTTGGTGCATGCGGCCAGTGTGTCAAAGATCAGATAAGTAAATCTATTTCCTTTACTAATTAAAGGAAGGCAGTGTGCCCCAAGGAAAAGAGAGCATACCGAATGTCAGGGCATTGTGTGGTAGATGTGATAACACATACACACACACAGTACTTTTGCACACGTGCACAGACACACTCACATATGCACAAATTACTTTTGGCGGTGTGTATATTATTTCTGCTGTGCATCTGTGGGGGTGGGTTGTACATGTGTATATGTGTGTGTGCCTATCAGTGTATGCGCTAAGTTGCTAAGTGTCCATTGGGGGAGTTAGAGCAGCTACATAGCAGATGCTTAAAGCCAGTGGCTATTAGACAGCAGAGCAGAGATAATAGGCTACGGCTGCCATTACCTACTACGCCCTATTAGCCAGTACCCAACCTGGAGACAAACAGACAGACACACAAATGGGGAAAATCTGTACTTGCGCGCATTTTTTTTATGTGTGTATCTGTGGGAGTGCATGAGTGCGCTCTATTGGGCAGTGCAAGCTCGGAGAGAGAGATGAGAGAAGAAGGGAGGAGACAGGAGCGATAGAGAGGAAGGATAGAGGGGCTAATTTACCAGGCCTCCTATTAGTGAGACAGATCTTTTCCAGATGGGGAGGGAAGGGAGGCGAGTTAAGGCAAGACTCGGAGAACAGGAGGAAGTAGAGGAAGTGCTAACACATTCAGAAAACAAAAGTGCATTACAGTCCATGTAAGCAAGAAGATGAGCTGAGAGTTGACAGGGAGAGCGGAGGGGGAGGCAGGAGAGAGTGACTGAGAGAGAGACAGACAGGGAGAAGGAGAGAGAGAGAGAGAGAGAGAGAGAGAGAGAGAGAGAGAGAGAGAGATATGCAAGAAAACCCTTTCCGTGTGACATTCAATAAAAAGAAACAAGAGAAAAACCTCAGTTCCAATATCTGACTGTCTGTGGCTGACGTTTCCGTGTGTGCACGCGTGTGCTGAGGAGAGTGCGAGTATGACACACATCACATGCTGGCTCGCTATATCCATCTGTCTATCCATCCACTCCTCCTTCCATCCTTCTGTCACCAGCCGGTTTGATGCTGCAACTCTCGATGCAGACTTTGCCAGCGTGGCTGCTCCTCCTCGAGTGGAGGGCAGTGTGGATCACGATAGGTGAAGGCTCCGGTGCTGGTGACTTGGGGGTGGGTGGGGGGGTGGGTTACTCTACAAGAGCAGCATAGTCAGTATGTATTGAGGGAGTCTAGTGATGACGAGGATGATTATCATGATCAGGCACTGTTCTCTGTTCACTTTCACATCTTTCTCTCCCTCTCTCCCTCCCTCCTCCTCTGCCTTCCTCTTTCTCCCTTCCTGCTCAACACACTTTACAGAAGTTTGAGCCACTGGGAGATCATTAGCACAGGATCAAACCCCAACACTCACTGTCCACGCACACACACACACACACACACACACACACACAGAGAGAGAAACACACAGGCTGGCAAAAACACACAAAGCACACACACACTTAGAGAAATACTACACAGACCACACACCCACACACACCAACGCACACAAAAACAAGAAATGGGGGCACATAGAAGAGCACTGCAGCTTAAAATCTGAAACACAGTGCAAGGAGTGTGTTACTGTGTGTGTGTGTATGTGTGTGTGTGTGTGTGTGTGTGTGTGTGTGTGTGTGTGTGTGGTTAGAGGAGGGACATCGACTAGCAGTCTGGTGAGATTAGGAGGAGAAAGAGGTTTGATTGAGCCCTATTTCTTTTTTGAAGAGGAACAAAAACTAGCTGAACCACCTAATCCGAAACATAGAAAACACACATTTACTTCAACAGACTTGACAGACGTGTGTGTGCACACTTCACCACATGCACATAAACTGAGCAGCCACCCACACATCACAAGCCCATTCAATGACTCCAAGCAGCCTCTCTCTCTCCTACACTCTTTCTAGCACACAAAAAAAGAAAAGTTGCATTCACACACATGCACACTAGAACTTATATTCTTCTCTCTCTAGACAAATGCATTCATGCACTCACGTACATGCACACATGCACCGCAGCAACCAGACATGCAGAGACACACACACACACACACACACACACACACACACACACACACACACACACACACACACAGTCACAGTCAGTCTTTCCATCAGGAGTGTGTTGAATAATTCAGTCTAAGGGAAGTACACAAGACTGTTAGGAGTGTATTCAGCTTTGGCCTGAGGGCCGGCCTCTGCTCTAAAAGCATGATGTCACTGCCAGCCTTCTCCTCCCGTCCCTTCTCCTGCTCTTTTTATCCATTAGACATTAGACCACCCTTTTCCCCTCACTATAATTCCACTGGTTAAATTTGGCTTTGAAGGCCCATTTGATGCTTAATTGGGTCTAAAAATCATGATGTGTGTATCCAACCAAGGAACGAAGCAAAAATAAAAATAAAACAAGAAGTTTAAACAGTATTAGGAGTTGTCATGCTTTAAAAAGTTTATTTCAACAATCTGTTCAGAGTCAGCCACATTTTTCTTTTTCTACTGCTTTCTTCTGTCTCTCCTAATTTCTCCCTCATTCGTTCCATCTCATCCTTTTTTTCCAGTCCTCCCTCCCTCCCCTTTCTTTTGCAGGTTTGCCAGCTGTTCTGCTGATCCACCGAAGCCTCTCTCAGATGTAGGTCACTCTCTCAATTAAGGCAATTAGCAGCAGCCAGGCGAGACTGAGAACGAGTCACTCTCATTACAGCAACAGGAGCCATAGGCCCGCATCACATGGCTAGCACTTAACACTCCATTTGGCACCTACATTAGCCTTGCCTAGCGCCAATACTGGCAGATTGGCGCTGGGCAATACTGGCTAGTACAAGTATTTACTTACTAGCACTAAATTGGCCCCTGCACAAGAACCGAGCCACGCTTTTCAAACAATAACATCATTTAAACTGGATTAGTTTTACTCTGTGCATTATTTCACGGCTCATTCATACAGGATAAAGAATCTCTGCTCACAGCTCTGATGTAAAATGTCTTGATCATTTCTCTGTCAAAGCCCAACTTCCGAAAGAAAATCCAGGAAATGAAACTGCACCAGAGAGGAGACACTCACACCTAACAGAGGCGGTGCTTGTCGTTGAGATACGTCATGTGTAATGACAATCTTCGACCCGCCACACAGAACCCCCATCATTGAGATTACACTGGTGTCACTTTGAACTGGATTGCTATTATCAGATGACATTTGGTTGCTCCATTCCACCAGTTTATTTTATTTTCCAACACAGGATGACCATTAGTTGTGGTTCAATGCTCGATGGTCCAACACATGACAGTAGTAGCCAATAGACTGTGAGCTGAGATTATTTTGTCATACATATTGTTCCCAAAAGTCAAGAATGAACTTCCCAACAGGTTTGTACAAGATTTAAACAATAGAATATTTTAATCAATACAATATAATAATCTCTTGCAGTAAAACTAATCACATGTGGACATAATCTATATAAATCTAGATAGAAGTGCAGTTAGCATCTGTGGCGTGCTGATCTGTAATGCAGTCTTTTAGGATGTGTCAGCCTTGTAGCACCGCTGGCCATCATTAACTGGCTGTAGTGATGTAGGCCTCTTTTTGATTACACCAATCCAAATCTTCTGCTAGCCAGCCTTGCACCAATAACAGCTGATTAGTACTGGTCTGGAGAACAATGTTCTAGGATGCATCACCATCAGCTAGCGTAGCAACACCTCTGGCCATCATTAAACTGCTGCACCGAGGTAGGCCATTTTGTTCCATACTGCTCATTTGCTCCGTACACAGACACAATCACACACTGCTGGGGTGCAATTAATAATGGTTTAATTTTTGTTAACGACTTCCCATGTTCACATTGTTATGATCTTTCCTCCAAACAAGTTTATGTAAACACATTTACTCTTGCAATGTACTAATTAATTCTGTTAGAATTTAAATGTTCTATATTGCCCACAACTACCTAAATGTCTGTTGTCTAAAACTGACTAAGGAACATTTCACCCAATATGAGTAGGGAAGGTTTTTTTCTTTGTTTTTTGTTGCACTCTTCAAAGAAATTAGATGCATGTAGAATAGATTTGATGTAGGATATAGATGTAGCTACTTGGGAATTGACATGTTTTAAGACCCAGAAATTCATAATTAGCCAAAAAATTTAAGCAGCAGCAACAAGGAACATACATTTTTTGTTGATTCTGGCGACCCATGTGGACAAAAATGGTTTTCCCACCACACTGATTCATTGATTTCAAGTGTAATCCAACTGAATCCAACCTGGTGACCGGTATTAAGAATGGCTATGTAAAAATAACCAATCTTCTCGCTGATGGTCTGATTTGCTTACGTAGGTCAAATAGAGTCAAACATTGTGAACTGCAATGTCCATAGCTACAGTGATTTTAGGAGATGGTTGCTGAATGTAAATTTAGAAGACATTTATGGGAACAAGTCAATGTAATATTGTTACACCCGTTCGTAGATAAGTTGTCACCTTGTTTTCTGGTCAGTATAGTTATGATCTTATGACCAAAGTCAGTTTGATTATTTTGTCAATGTGATAATGTTGACTATGGGAAGGGTTTGGTCACAAGAAGAATGGGGTAGGAGCCATATTCTTTTTGTGGCTATTTGTAGAAAAAAATAAGAAAAATAAGTGTGCCATTGTAATCACGTTAGCCGATTTCCGTTTGTGAACCATTAAAGCAATCTGTCCAGCCATTACAGACTACATTGTCTGTAGCAGCTGGTGACAGTTAACTTAAGGTGCAAGTATACGCCATCAAAAATTATCTAACAGCTTTGGAAACCTTCTCCCTCCACACCTTTACGACATCGGAATTGAGGGGGCTGTGTTGGACCATTTCTGTAACTTACTAACTCTGACAGTCCGACATTCACACCCACTTAACGCCATGATTGGCCAGCTGTGTGGAGGTGAGAAAGGAATTTGAATTTCTCTCTCTGGATGGGTTTTCTCATTTTTCTCTTTTTTCTCTCTCAACTATTTTTGTCACTTTTCATGTGAACAACTGAGCGCAATGCTATGAATGTCTTCCAGGAACGTCTGAAAATGTGCGCTATCTCCATATTTAAATGTTAATCACGTCCGCTCCGTCTTTGACAGCTAGCTTTTCAATCCGCCTTCGAGGGAGGCCATTTGGAACAACTCTCAACAGTAACTGTAAATGTATATGTTCAATATGTTGAGGCCGTATTCAAATAAAAAAAGTCTGCTAGAATTAGCTGTTGTGCAGGTAAGCAAAATGATCTGAGATCTGCTGTTTGGCAGTGATGAGCTGCTGCAGTATCTGTACACCATTATTCATCTTCCCCATGACTAACGCTGATGGTGTCATACAAGTACCGCCTAAGACAGGCCATCTCATGACACTGCACACACACACACACACACACACACACACACGCGCGCGAACACAACCTCTCTCTCTTTCTCTCTGAAGAGTTCATACTGTACATCTTCACATCCATTTCTCTCACACACTTGTTCTTTCTCTCTCTCATCCTCTCAAATCGCCTCATACTTAACTGTTACCATATATGGTTCAATTATTCTACAAGCCCTCTCAATCTCCTCTCTCTCTCCTCACAGTTTCTCGTCGCTCTCTCTTCCTCTTGAACATCTAATATCACTCTGATCAACTGTGTCTCTCCATCCTTCTCTTTCTCTCTCTATCTCCCGCTTTGCTTCCCCCATGCGTCCCCCACTCCTCCCCTGTCTCCCTCACCATCTCTTTCTCTGCTGTTATTGCCTCCCTCATCCTCTCTCTTTCTCTTTCTCTCTCTGATCTGCTCTGAGAGTGTTATTTATACAGCAACAACCCACGCAGAGTAGAGCAGAGCAGAACAGAGCAGTGAAGGGAGTTTGACTTGCCAAAGTGGGCATCACCTCAGAAACACAACAAAACTCTTCTCTCCTTTACTCTATCCATCCTTACACCACTCTGTCTCTTTCTTCTTCATCTTATCACAACTTTGCTGTTCACACTTTCTGTGCTGTGCACAAAATATTTAATAGTTCAAGGGCAGCAGCTCAAATGGAGAATGGAGCATCAGTTTCAGAAAATGTAAAACATTAAACATGAACATTCCTTGTTGAGCTTCTTCTGCCAATACAGAAGGAAATGGGATATATTTTGTAACAATAATAATTTATAATAAAATATTATTTCTAACAATATAATTTTTATTATCATAAGGTAATAAAAGTAAGGATGTTACTGAAAGTATCTGACATGTTTTTTAAAAATGCTTTTGTAGAGTCTATAGAACACGTAGTCATTTTGGATACTGAAATAAACATATTAAGTGAAGTGAGTCAGAGCTCTTTATGGAGGTCAGAGAAGAGGGACTATGACTCAAAGGTTGCTGGTGTGAATTATTGACTGGCTGGGAAAATCTAATGAAAAATAACATGCATACTCACTCAACTTAACCTGGATGAAAACAGCAAAATAAATTTGCCCACCCTGAATAACATGTCATCCCCACTCTGGCTCTCTCATCTGTAGTCTAGCTGAACTCTGCATATTGTCTGGCCTTTCCTTGATTTAAATCTTTTCTTTTTTGAAAATGCCACTTCTAGTAGCCAATTCACAGTACGTGCTACCAGTAATATTACAGTGAGATAGACGTCCATGAAGCTCTAGGTGAGGCACACACCATTTACTGGCTTCGTATTTATTGCAGATAGTAATAACATTTGGCATCAGGGCTGTAACTTACAATTTTTCTTCGTAATTTCCCCAAGTAATCATAGTTCTACAAAACATCAGAAAATAGTAAATAATGCATTTTCACAGGGCCCAAGGTTTTCAGTTGTGTTGTTGTGAAAATCCTCACATTTGAAAGGCTGAAACTAGAGCATTTTTGAGTTTTTTCTTGATAACCAGCTTCATTGTAAGTCAATCAATCATCATAATCGTTGCTGATTCATTTTCAGTCAATCAAATAATCGGATAACAACCAGAAGGGCACACGGAGAGCACAGACCTCTGCCAAGGTCCTCTGTTCTCCTCCCTCTGCTGCCATTGTGTTTCACTGCCTGCAGATACTGCTGCTAGAGAGGACAGACTGTATATTTTAAGATACACGGCAAACTAAGATAAACAGACTACATACAAACAGCTTTTGTTGCAAAGTTGCAAAGCTTAGTGCTTATATTGTCCACATGCAACTATTACTGCTATTGCAACTTATAACATCTATTTTCCATTTTCTATAGCTGCTGATCCTGTTCAGGGTTGTTGTTAAAGTTGAGCAAATTAACCAAGAAAAGAGACTTTTCCCAAGTAACTTCTTCCAGTTAATCCTCAGGGATCTGGCCAGTTGGAAAAATACAATAACCTACAGTAGCTTTCTGCAGAGTCTTTTCCAAGGTGACAATGAGAGGCACCAAGGACATATCTTGATTGGACACGTAAAATCTGGCTGATCTTGCAAAGAGCAAGGCCAACAACACTCAACTGCATTTCTAAAGTTTCCAGTTCCATGAACACAGATGAGGACTGAGCTGTACATCTATAAGTTGTAGGCTTCACATTTGGATTGGCTCCTTCTTTACCACCACACTCTGGTATAGCTCCTGTATTAGAGCAGCAAACAGCACCTGTCAATCTCTTGGCCCCTTTCACTCTCATACCTGAATATGACCCCAAGGTACTCTGATTCCCCCACCTGACACAGCTGCTCACCCTCTCATCTCAACACAGCGAGCCACCTTGTTTTGTGAAAGAATCTCATACAAACTCATATTTGAAGGTGCTAACCCCTTTCCCAGCCGCTTCAGACTCAGCAGTAAAAAGCTCAAGTGCACATCAGAGGTCACAGGCTGATGAAGCCAGAAGGACAGCACCATCTGTGATTTGCAGGAAAGACATGATAATGTCCCCAAGCTGGAGTTTTTTCACACCACAGCTGCAATTCACTTCCTACATCCCTTCCCATAAAAGTCAAGAGAGCAGAGGGAATAAAGCAAATCCTTGATCTGTCTTGAACAGGTTAGACTTAATGCCAGGGAACAAAACACAGCTTTCACTTCGGCATACAGGGACCAAAAGACTTGGATTATGGGCTATGTTCCCCAGTTCTCCTGTATCACCACACAGAAGAAGAAGATACCCAGTGTTGCCCATTGGTCCTGTGCCTATTATGACTCTTTCCAATATCCCAGGTGGTGAGGCCACAAGACAGCGGCTTCCTGTTGCTTCTTCAGGCTGTGCTCAGGCAGGCTATGGGGGTTGTTCGAACAACAGGCGCCCCAACCTGTCTCCATGAGTGGGCGCCAGTCTCCCCATTAATGCGCACTAACTGCCACAAATGCTGAATATAAAATTCCACCAACACAATCCGGAAAAGACTTATATAATAAATAAGACTGAAGAGGCGGTGTCTTAAACGGTTCCACTCACACATCTGTGTGTGTCATCTAATTATTAGTGATGTCCAATTATTTGCAATGATAATTAGATTTGCAGATTGGAAAGGGGGTAGATGATCTAAACAGACCAAGCAGATACAGGGTTTTCTTCCACCTAATGAATACGTCAAGTCATTTCACTAGTTAGCTGCACCCTCTCAGTGATATCAGTTGCTGTGGGACGACTATACAATCTCCTACAAGTAAAGTGATACTTCCCTGCTTTTTTAAGATGGGTTCTAAGCATGATATTGCGCATGATCAACACATCGACTTGCCATTTCAACTCTCTCTGCACTGTAAGCTACAGACTACATAAAATGTCAAAGGGGACACAAGAACAAATATTGAGAAAGAGCTCTGTTGTTTGGTTGAATGGAAATGCTGCACATACGGAACTAGGCGCTCCGTGGCATATAATTGGACATCACTGCTGCTTGAAATGTTACAGTATGTTTTCTATCTCATCTTGTAACCGCACTTGCTTCTCTATTATTTCTATTACTCTTACCTCTTCTCTCTCTCTGCCTCTTTCTCTCTAAGGGCCAGCTGGTGTGTTTTCCTCTAAGGGAGAGAGAAACTTCTTAACATGGAGGAAGAGGAGTGGAACTGACACCAACATGGTATGCCTCTGACACAACCTTCACTCAAATCTCAGTTTTCGCCACCTTTTCTCTGTCTTTTCTTCTCTCCCACTATCTATTGCTCTCTCTTCCTCTCTCCCAGTAGAACATGTGAAGCACATGGGTGGTGGATGCCTTGAGGCATGTGCCTATACTCTTTGCACATATGACTGCCTGGCTGTACAGTAGATGGGGGTTAGAAACATTACTATGCATGTATGTGTAATCACCTATTGTATCTCTCTATTATGTGGAGTGGAATAACAGCTTATCTGTGTCACTACTTATGTCAATATTATGTATGCTTGTGTAACTACGCATTGTATAGAGATGATTTAGCAGTGAACTCATTCCAACTATGTTACTATAACAACCTGCTAGTTTTGACCTTTTTTTACATCCTAAAATATTAAAAAAATATTTTAACAGTATTTTAAAACGTAACCTTAATTTATACAGCATATAGAAGAGTATGCTAAGTTAACACATTGAGAAAATAAATGAATAATAAGTAAATACAGAATGAAAAACAACAGAATAATAGAGAAGAAAATAATTGAAGGCTCAATCGCGGCAGATACAGGCACATTAAATATGATTATTGACAAGTCAGGAAAATTGATGAAATCTATTATTTCATCTGCAACTACAGTTTATAAAAAAGCATCTCAGAATTCTACTTCCACTCTCCCTCAGCATTTTGCACTTGTTTGCACTTGAGGGATGATTGATGTGAGACAGTGAAGCAGCAGTAGCTACTGGTCTCTCAAGTACTGCAACTTTGTCAAACACTTCGCTAAGTATGATTGATAGGGTTGTATGTCTGTTGCAGTAATTGGCTTATTAGGCAATTGAAAAGTTCGGAGGTAGTAGTGTACCTATAGGGAGTATTTGCTCTGGAGAATACATCCCTTTGTTCACAGACCAATTACACTGAGTGAGTGTATCACTAGTAGCTGTGCAGAAGTATTAAGATTTACAGAACTTGCCACCTATCTTTATTTGAGATAGTTACATGATAGTCAGGCATTCAATACCTAGATATCCCTGCAGGCAGAGCCTACTGATTTACAGTACAAGCACAAGTTTATTACTTCCTGTGATTATATTCAGTTCTCCTTCCATTTTATGGGAATAATAGAGTTAGTCTTGACTACTAGATTTGATTAGAGTATTCTAACTCCATCATGTCTTTGCATACAGTACAATCTTAATGGTTATAATTTGAATTGGTGCGATAAATGTTGGGGTAAAAGTACAACAAGGATTGTGAAATTCCAAGACTGACCTGGCCTGACTTACTCAAGCCTGAGCCAAAGCCAGACCTGACAGCTAACACAATGTTTCAGTCCAAATCAAATCCAGAGGCCTAAATCAAACCCTAAAGCCAACACTTAAACGGTGATAAACAGGTTTACAGTCTTGCTGCTTTAATGGTCCTTTTCTTGTAAACCAACAAAGCTATCCTTGAGGTCCTCCCTCATAAAACATCTGCAAAGCCAGTTTCAAAAACAAATAAACAATAAATAAAATTGCTAGCTAGCAGTCTTCTTGCCTCTTTATTGGCACCGCCACCAACTGCTGTAGTGTAAAACCAATAACAGGAATGTGTGTCACACTGCCTCTGCATGGTTGCATGCATATGATATGAACAAAACGGGGACTCACACAAACACTGCTCAGAAGCATAACTTTGACAACTTTGAGCAAAAAAATAATAATTACATATACATGTCTCATGTGACAAAGATATGAAAGTTATGTGGAACGCAGTCTAAATAGCATCAGTATTACTGTCAGTGTCTGTGTTAACTCTACAAGCTGTTCTGAGGAAATAAATGAATGACAAAAGATATTAAGAATTGGTATTCAATAGGGCTTCATTATGTTGTAATGGGTTGTCTTGATTGGAAATCTCCCAAAAATCCCACATCACTGTCTAACAACTTACTTGGGAAATGTATTTTCCCAACACTGATGCTTTGGGTGATGTTGTTTTTCATCTGTGATACAGAGCACAAAAACAAATCACAGAGAATATATTCAAAAATAACACCAACATTAAATGCAATGGTACATGATTAGTAATATTTTTTATGTAAATCAGACAATGCAGACAAACACCGCAGTGAACAGCTTTGTTTTTCAGGGAAGAGCCACTGTAATTGCTGTATACAACAGATGTTTACATTATTAATGAAGATGGTATTTTTCTGTACCTATGTTTACTGTTAGTTAGTATGTTTCCATATAATATGAATATTGCATTGAGACATCAAAAAATCATTTAAAAAATCTAATTACAGAAAACTACCTGCATGCTGCTGTGATGACTAACACATCCCATTTCCCCACATAGGAGATAAAAAAGGACTCTCTAGTCTTCACAGGAACTCCTCTACTCATCATCATACACGTCATTGTCATTGTCGTCATCATCACTGTCATCATAGGCATTATCATCTTTGACATCACTATGGTTATCATCATAATCATCAGCTGAGACTTCACAATAAGAGATAGTCTACATGTTGAAGGGTTGGACTATTGTGACATAAAGGCTGTTAAGTTCTTTGTTCTTTGGCAGTGTCAGTGGGATGTAATCAGCAAAGCTGTTTTTTTGGTGCTGATCAGCAGTCTCTAAAACACAAGTGTGTATAAGTTCACACATTTGCAAATTTAACAGAGTTTAACACTAAAGAACATGAATGGGCCTTGAGTCAAGTTTGATATGAGCACATGAAAAGATTGATCCTAATATAACAAAATATTTCAATAAAAGCGCTTTCTCCTTGAGTTTGGAAAATCAAAGGGCCCCATGTGCCATGAACTAATGGTTCTAGATATAGAGGAACCAAAGTGAACAGCTTTGTTTTTCGGGTAGGAGCCAATTTAATTACAGTATACAGCAGATGTTTACATTATTAATGAAGATGTTATTTCTCCGTACTTATGTTTACTGTTCAGCAGCTGTGGCTCAGAGGTAGAGAGGGGCGTCCGCTAATCGATGTCCTTGGGTAAAATACTCAACCCGAAATTGCTCTCGAAGGCTGTGCCATAGTTACTTTCTGATGAGCAAATGAGACGAGTTGGCACCTTGCATGGCAGCCTATGAATGGGTGAATGTGACATGTAAGGCATATCGAGTGGTCAGAAGACTAGAAAGGCGATATATAAATGTCAATTTTCCATTTACCAAAGTTTAAAAGAGGGAATATCCATTACGAAATTCAAGGACAAACAACAAAATGTTTGTTTTGCAATGCCAAACCATACACACCACATCTGTGAGGAAGACAAGCCAACAGGGAAATGTGGTGTACCTTTCTGGATGCATTTTTAAGCTTGGCAGCAATGTACCATTCTAGCAGCATGGTGGACAAGGAAGACAGACCGATCCATATGTGCAAGATGTTACATTAATCCGGTGGGGAGAAGAGATTAAAGGCAGGGGAACTGGAGATGGGCTGTAGATGTTGTGCTATAGCAGCCCACTGCTCCTAAAAAGGTATGATGGGTCAAATGCTACAGATGCATTTCATCAAGAAGATCAATAAATTGTAAATTGAAGTCCTCCTCCAATCTAAAATGTGTTTTACTTGTTTTCTGTTTACTTGGATGCTTGACCTTCCTGCGACAGAATGATGTATGAGCAGAGTTTGACACTAGAAGGCTGTTTTCGCATTCATCTGCTGACGGGGAAGAGTTTCTCTGTGCTCATCTTAAACCATAAAGACAAGCTGATTTTGTGAAATCACAACTAGTTTGGACGTCAAACCTGATCCAGTATGTAACTAACAGCAGGGTGATGTGAAAACTTGAAACCTCCACATACACTGAGAATGGACAAAATGGAAGAATGGAAAAAATTAATTAATTCAATTTAAATTCAGACTAGCAAACTAACACCTGGAAAATAGTCCAAATTGAATGCAATTTGTTTGATAAGGTTAAACAAAACACAAATATTCCCTATTTATTAACCAAAAGATAATTAATAATAGCCTAAGTGGGATCACAGTGTTTATGGGTTGTCATGACAATGTCATCTTGTTTTGCTGAGGGTGGCTAACGAGAGCAGCCTGTTCTCCTTGCAGGTCCGTCGTGCTGAATGAAGTTCAGTGATTATACCAGTTTATTTCTTACATAATCTTATTTTCATTTTTCTACTAGATCAAACCGCGCTGGTCTTACTAGCTTCCCCCTCCCTTCTTTCCCCTTCACTGGTTTATATCTGGGCGCAGGAAGAGGGGGTGTACTGTGCTGTGAAGTGCTCTGATTAGTGGCAGGTGTCTGTGTAACAGCTTGGACAGTTAACCGGAGTGGTACAATGTACTCTAGGACTACATTAATAAAATATTAATAATAGCTTAACCAACTAGTATTTCTCTAACTGACTAGCAAAGTTTAAACAACTAGTGAACTAATTGCACACATTATTCAAACCAGAGTATTTATATGATTATTACATGTCTGCAGGGGATCTTGAAAGATATTATGTAGATCTGAGAATCTACAGTAAAAGAACAACTTTCATTACTTTACTGACCTTTAAAAACTTTAAGGAAAACATAAAGATGTTTAAAGTTTCAAAGTTTGTACATATAGAGCAGTCTGTACTTCTTTCTGTTTAGAGTCCAGCGCTGCACAGTGTCTCCTCCTGAATAGTCAGGATGGGTCAAATGCAGAGGACAAATTTCCCCACTGGGATTACTAAAGTTTGACTTTAATTAACTTGCTGTAACTACCTCTGCTGTTAAATTGAGTATGGAGAGCTGGTGTACTTTCTCAGGTTTACAATGGCTGATTAAATAAAAGCCTTTTCACAGAATCGTCCATAACAATTCAACCATCTTTGTTCAAGTTCAAACATCATTTGAATTCTCTCTTGATACACGTAGAAAGTTAAAGATTTCAGCTTTACGGCCTGGATTCATATTTTTAAGGTTCAGTACAGCTGGCTACATGGTCATTTTTTCAGATGAAGAACTAAGGTAGACAAAGGGGGTTCAAAAACCTTGAGGTTTGCTCTTAATCTTCTGAAAAAACATTTACCTATCGTCATGAAAGGTTTTAATTGTACAGATCAATGGGCTTTAACAGGACATACTGCTAGATGCTGTCTTCCAAACGGTGAAAGGAAATGAAAGTCTCAATAATATGACTCAGTGGTGCAGCAAACTAAGAGAAATGTTTTCAGAATGAACCCTGAGGGACCCCAAGAGAGAGGCTAGACAAGGCAGATGAAAAAATGCCTAAATGATTGTGTCTCTTAGCTGTGACATATTCTGAGCCAGGGCAGTGCTGTTTACAGCGGCCCTGTGCTCAAGACAGTCAATTATAATGGCATGATTTACCATACTGATGGCAGCCCTGAAGTCTATGAGGAATAGAACAGCACAGTCAGAACCAACAGTCAGGAAAACGGTGTCTCAAGTGAGGCAACTCCTGAAACCAGCTTTCCATATAGAGTATGTTACAACTCAAACAAAACAGTTGAGACGCAGTACAAGCAATATGGAAATGGGTCTAAAACTGCTGAAAATTGTATATATTATTATTATTTTTTTTTTTTTTTAAGAGGCAGGGCTACTGCATGTATGAAACAGGATGCAACAGCCCCAGTGGGCATTGAGCTATTTACAGTGGATACGACAGTTGGCCCCACAATATCAAGAAACCCCTTAAGGAGGCTTGTGGGGGTAATGTCAAGAGGCAGGCTGTATATTTCATGTAGGAAACAGTCTCTATTGAGAAAGAAAGAGCTCAAAGCAGCTCAGGACAGCAGAATCTTCCAGTGAAAACAAAATGTAGGGGACACTTGTAAGACACACACTGGTGCCAGTGTGAGGAAGCAGGGTAAGGCACATTTATTCGTGTGGAACAGGACCCAAGAGACTGTCCACTCCAGAAAACAACAGCACTGGTAATTTGTTGAAACATCTTAAAACAGCCTATGTTCACGTTTAGTGCTGAAGCAGCAGCGGTAGAAAGCAATGAAATACGTTTACTCAAATATTGTACAATTTGGAGGTACTTTTACATAACATTTATAAGGCGGTAGAGCCACTAATCCTAGGGTTGGTTCTAGCCCCTGTTCCTTCATTTCTGTTGTGCATTGTGGTGTCTGGTAAAATAGAAACATACTGCATGACTACTCTTATGAAATATGATGGAATATGTCAATATTATAGATTAAAGAAGTGTGTACAAAACCTACAACGGTGAAATTCTGTATATATGTTAAATCATCAGCTATAATAATCCAATATACTGTACAACACTGACAGGAGACAGTCGGCATAACACAACTTTAACTTTTAATTATTTTAGTTAAAGGATCTAAATACTTCTTCGGTAAAGCAGGACTGTAACAACCAAGAACTAATAACCAACATTGGTTTACTGTAAGCATTACGACAATCCTCTTAACCAAATGATATAATTACATAGCTTTTAGGTAAGGTTAGCTTTTTTAGTTTTTACCCTGCACTAATATATATATTTTTAATAATAACAATTAACCAATTTACTTTGTGTAATGTGATAGGGGTCTGCAGTTCCCAGGGGCTCTATTGAATGTTTTTTGCACCTTTAAGCTCATTGTTTTGCCTCTACACCCAATCACTTTACTGTTTTGGTTCATTCTTATTTCTCTCATCTACCTCATTTACAGCATTTATAGCAGGACACTACACTATCTGCCCAACATCAAACCTCAGTGAGAAAAAGCACCTGGCTGCAGAGTACAGTTGAAGGCCTAGCAAGCTAAATAGCATGTTCCCTATGAGAGTTGGCAGGGGAGATCAAAACAGAGCTAAAACAAGAGTAAATATTGGATTTATATTTCTCAGGTTGCCACAAATAAATGCTAATGTTCCTGTTCCGGCTGGAGGTGTAACTGCTTATATTTATTTATTTGCTATAACAACTTTATTATGTGACAATATATCAGTGCTGTGTTTACAGCTTTTTCTGCTGTCCACAAGTGGACTCAATTAACGCTGCTTTTTAAAAATAATTAATTTGCCATCATCCCCAACATTAACTAAGCAGTTAACAGAGAGACAGCAGCTCATCCAACAATCCATTTTGAGACCTCGGGACTTGCTGGAGCCCATGGGTTTTTACTGGTCTTGGAGGTGAGGTCAGTAAAATATATTTCTGTCATGACCTTGACCGTCTCCTGACGTCCATTAAATAAGTGAGCATTTTTCCTTTTCCACACCTTTCACCCCTAGGAGTCCAGGTAGAGGCACTGAGCCAGGGCTGGCGTCTCTGTTCATGTTTTTTTCAAGTTTAAAAGGGGCAACTGACTCAGAAATGTGGACCAGGTGCTACTGAATAGACAGAGTAGCTCCTCTGTGCCAGAAACAGATTTAAATATGATGAAAGACAAGAGATCAGACAGTTCAGAAATGGAGATATTATATTGCACTGGCAATAATGAGCATCCAATATACTTTGAGTCAGGTTTACTGTCAGGCTTATTGTCTGTTTATTGTCTGTTTATTGCCTGGAGATCCTGCCTGTTTTATTAACATGACATCAGCTGTGCTTCTAAATATTCAGCTTGACGTTTTTCTCGAAGATTCTAACATTTATGTGACCCAAAAGAAAAGCAAATGTGCAGGTGAGAGCTGGAAATCACCTCTGAAAAAAACATTACACAAACCAAATAGATTAAAAACCAGTGCAGACAGATTTGTTTTCCAGCTATATAAGTCTTCTCTATCAAAATAGGCTCTAAATTCATGTCTGTTTGGCATGAACCATATAACTGATAAGCATTGAGTTATCAGAAACATTAACACACATGCAAACACACCTAAATACTCTATCCCTAACACACTCACTCTTTCTTCCCAAACACACACACACACACACACACACACACACACACACACACACACAGTACAAAGTACATGGACAAGCTTTCCCCTTGAAGCTTCTTTGAAAAGGTTTATAGAATCTTAAAATAGCTGTGTGGTCTGTGAGCACAGGGATTAAAAAAGAGAGCGCTACTATAGAGCTGCTGTAGTGTGACATCACACAGACAAACATACGCACACACCACAGCCCTGCCATTGCCATCTCATTGTATTCCCCAACTGGGGCGTGAGAGAAGGAGGAGAGCAGGGGGGGTGACAAGAGAAAAGGAAAGGGGATGAGGTTGGCAAGAGGTGACGAGAAGAAAGGGGGCAAGTAAAAGACATGGAGGATGACTGAAAAGTAAAAGGATATAAGAGAGTGGTGCAATGGAGAAAGCTGGAAACTGTAGAGTGAGTGTGTGAAGGAGAGTGTGTTGAAAGACATAATAATATAGAGGCCTAGTTTGTGTGGGACCACTGCTGTGTGTGTGTGTGTGTGTGTGTGTGTGTGTGTGTGTGTGTGTGTGTGTGTGTGTGTGTGTGTTTGAGGTTGAGTAGAGATGACTGCTGACAGATCTGAGTGATTCGTGGACACTCATGCACACACACGTTTTCATAAACACACACACAAACACAGGTGCAAAGACAGCAGGTCCGAGCTAAGGTAATTCTCTCGTTGGGAGTGAGACAGGGGGACCTGTTGGCTGATAGCGACATCCTGCTGTTCCATCACACAGCACAGACAGACAACACGACACACCAGCACAGGCCGTGATGTATGCTAAACAGCTGCAGCAGCTCTGCTGAGGAGAGACTGACATCTCCAGCAGCCGTTTCCAACAAGCAAACAACAATAAGTGAGACTCACTGCCAACACAGACAGCTATACAGAACGCAGAGACACATAAACAGACAGTTACACAAGTCCTGTTACACTGTCATGAAATGTTTCCCAGAGAAATTAAAGCCAGAAAGGTGTTGCTTTACCTTACAATTGATATGTCTGGACAAAACACACAAACAAATTATTAAATAATAGTTACAGGTGGTTTCAAGTGATGTCAACTGTCTTTGATGTGTACACTGAAGTTTTCTTCAGTGAAGTTTCATTTAATTTGATGTTTGATACATCAAGGCAACTCAGATCAATCTGCAAGTTAATCAAGGCCTCTCATCATGAATATGATTAGCTCCTCTGTCTCATACTGAATCTGGACATCTCTTACAGTACCAGACACTCTTTTTTTCAAGTCAAGGCTTCTGAATTTAAGGATGGACATGTTTTATAAAAGTCAATAATCCTCTGGTTCGTCCGGCTGCCCTCATCATTGCACTGATAATCAAAAAGCAGTATTCAGTATGAACCCTTCCTGCTCTGTTCTTTGAGTTTTAATTTATGTTAATACCATATTAGGTTTGACTGATTGATTGACTTACTTGATAAATTAAAACAATACACAGATGTGCATATTGTACTAGGAAGCAAGCAGGAAAAGGGAGTGACACGTATATGCTACAAATTCTAACTAGTTCTGACATCTTTCACTAAGCTAACTTACTTAAAATCTATTTTTCTTTTTTTTTTTATCTATTCAGCAAATGTGCAGATTGATTTTCATTTGGTTACTTGCTTTTTAGTTTGTGTTGTTTCAGGTTCAATACACTTGCCTTCGGGTTCAGGCCACGAGAGTCCTGAACAAACTGAAAATAAACTGAACTCTTCAACAGGGAGCCAATTCAACTTTCTTCAAAATGGTTTGGGCTAATGTGATCTCTCCAAATTAGATTAGGGATAACTCTCATTAGTTTGTTTTTAGCTCTTTGAAACTTATTTTTAAAAACATTCAAATAAAATAATAGAATAAAAACTAATAATAGAAAAGTCACAACACTTGACAAACCTGTAAAGAAGCATTTAAATGTGTTCGGCTTTACAGTGACTGCAAATATAACCGAAACAGGTTGCCTGCACTCACAGTAACATTTTGCTGATTTCAAGCTATATACGTCAAAGAGATGACACATATTTCTCCTGTTATCAGTGAGGCCAGATGTAGCAGAGTACTTCAAATCCAGTGACATATTTTGACTTCAGTGGATGGTGAAAGAACTTTTTTGAGATAACATTCGTTTCCCTCCCTCGTACTTTGATGAACTAAGGGCACTTGAGTTGACATCGGCATTTCGGACAGCCAAAATGACTTCCCACTATAGGCACAGAGATGACTCTATGGATCATTTCACATTTAATAACATGTTGTCAGCAGTGTTTTGCACAGGCAGTTTTAGGGGCATGAGCAAAATAAATAAATAAAAGCCCTAACTCAACTGAGCCAGAGAAGGTCATGCCCTATGGAAGGACCAGGGCAGGGCCTGAAAAGTTTTGATTGCCAGTTGAAAAGGGCAATTTGCACCCAAGAGGGAAAAGGGCAACCCATTCCTGCCCCCATGAACGCCACTGGTTGTCAGTGTCAAAGCTGACTCGTGTGAGCCAGCATCACTGGCGGAATAAAGCAGAGGCTTAGGCTGTTGTGACTGCGCAGATGCACTGCTAGCCGGGACCATAAAGACTGAGCTGTCGGATATCAGCAGTGACTGACAGTATTTTTGCTCCAGTTGTCTGGTCGATGTCACCAGCAACCGACTCAACCTGATGCCGAGAGTTTAACTATAGGCTGTGTTTGTTTGTGCATATTGAATCTAACACCAATGCATAGAAACAGTTTTTTTTATGGGTGCTTTAAAACAACTAACCATGGGGTATAACTAACCACTGGCAGCTCACATGGCTGGCACCTCCCGTCCCAAGGCTGAGTCCTTGCAGCAGTGGCCATTGGATCGACTCCAACTTGTGGCCTTTTGCTGCATGCCATCCCCTCTATCTCTACCCTTTCTTGTCACACTACAGCTGTTGCTATCTCTTAAAGGCAAGTAGTATATGTATATAGATATGTGTGTGTGTAAACACACACACATATATATATATATATAATTTTATATATATTCTCTAACAGAGAAGCAACACATCTAATAAACTACAATAGCTTCCGCCAATACTGGTGTCGTATGGCAAAGCATGCATTATCAATTGTGTCTGCATATTTGCCAGGTGGGCAGAAATACATGCTCTCCATAGGTGGACATGATTACCAGCTTACACTGCCAGTCAGGTAAACGCACTCATTCTCCAAACTGGCCTGATCTTGATAATCTTACAAACAATAAATACTGCTAAACATAGGCACTGATGGGCAGGCTCTTTGTGTGGGTAAACTGTAATTTCTTTGGTACTATAAAAGGCACCACAGTTCTTATGACTTTAATGGATTATGTTGAACTGTAAACTGGATGGCCATAATATTAGATGCAAATTTTTTCCCTTAAAGCAATAATGTACTACAGGGTATGTGCACAGTGGGAGCAGAGTGGTGTGATTTTGCCTGGAGCCTGGAGCAGCTTTGCTATTCTCTCATCCTCCAAGACAGTGATCCATTCAGCAGCACTCAGATATAATGCAAAGCAATTTTTGTATTCTGTCTACATCCATGATTTTCTCAGAAAAGACAAACTGCGTCTCTCACTGTTGGCCTGGACAGGGTGTGTGAATACATGTTTCTACTTTAAAGAAAAGATGTTTTCCTTTATCATCCACATTTCAGTAGTAGCTATAGTACCAAGCGATGGAAACCACTTCAGAGATAGCAGCAAAGACTACTACAGCAAATTAAAAGACGTGAGTGCAGTATTCAGGGCTCTGCATTTACAGCCATATGAAACCACAACACAGAACAGAAAATGCATTAATAACAGTATTATGTTTCACAAGGTTTTTGTTATCTTACAGCTGTCCCTTGGTTGCCTTCTGCTTGAATTTGTATTTTTCTTGGCATTAAGTATCTCACAGGAGGTCCAGTCCAGTAAAATATTATTATTATATTTATCTTTTCAGAGCAGTAATCTTGTCAAAGAAGAGACACAAAAATGTAGTTTATTTCAATGTAATACAAAGTATTTTGAGAATTTAAAATCTCCTGATTGATCTTAAATAAATCTGGGAGGTCTGTCAGGTGGTTCAGGGCTTATATAACAGCTTGATAACGCCCCTAACCAAGGAAAGTTAAATATTTTCTTCCGTCGAGCACAAAACTGTAATTCAGCATCATAAAAGTCAAAAATATATAAAACAGCTGCGTAGGTTGCAATGAGCAGTGTTAGTGATCATGGTCGATGAGAAAGACAAGAGGGCAACCAACAGAAATGCAAATTTCATCAACAGAGAATGTAAGAAAAAGGGAAACATGAAAGTGTGCTGAAAAAAAGTGACCAAGCCTAAGAACAGTGAAAATCACCGTCCAAAGATGAAAAGCATTCAAAGTCTAAAAGAGATGATGAAAAGTGGCTGTCTCAAAGCCAAAACTGCAGCAGATATTTCCCTCAAAAAGATGAAAACAACTCCAAGAAAAGAAATGATGAGGAGTGACGCTACAGATTGTTTTTCCTTCCGAGTGGTAACCTCTACACTATGCAGAGTGTCATAGCCGAGTCATAACCAAAAGTACAGCAAATATTTCTGTTGCCCTCCTAAGGTAAAAACAACTCCAAGCAAAGACACGATGAGGAGTGATGCTCATAGCCAGGTCATAACCAACAGTACAACTTTTACTAACACAAGCAAGGCATAGTTTAGCTTCTGTTGTATGTGTTGTTGTTTTTTTTTTGTTGTTGTTTTCTGTTGTTCCCATTTCACAAATTTGACAGGAACTGCAAATTAAAAATCCCATTAAAGTTTCATTTGTTTTACTCACATGTGGAACAGATACATGAGAATGTGAAAGAAGACATTTTAAGTTCCCACGTTTTCAATACATTTGTTAATTACTGATAAAACTCATTTTAATGCACACATGAAATATTTCTAGCTAATGGTGTTTTTTATCAGAATTCCTTGGAGCTAAACAGGAAATAACCTTCCAATCATTCAATAGTGTTGGTGTTTAAAACAGTAAAATGCTACATCGTGATTCATTGGCAATGTCTACATATTTATCTAATTGTATTGCATTTTATTCTATATTTTGTAAGGAATGGTATATCATAGTACATACATTATGCTCTTTGATGTACTGTACCAGTTAGCTGAGAACTAACTTGGCAGATGTTTGCTTCCACTGCAGATGGAGATTTCATTGTGCATTTAGGTTAAGTCAGCGTCTGTTCATATAGTCTATGTAATATTCATCTACACTGTATAATGCGGGGTATTTCAAGGGTTACCACAATGTGACCCACAATATGACTCAGTTTTTATTTATCATTTGTTTTTTTACCCCCCTCAACACAGGCGATCAACCAGTAGGAGAGTAAGTCCACACTAAGCTGAAAGGTATTTGAAAACACATAATTTTCTCTTCATTTTGGCCCTTTACACTAATCCTGCGTTTTTCTTTATTCCACTAAACTAAGGTTCTGAAAAACTCCTCTCCAGAGTCTAAATCTAAAAACCCCAACTGTGCATTTTAATGTGGTTGGGGAAAATATAGCTATTGGAAAACAATGTTGCCTGTGGTCATGGGTGAGTGGCAGTTAGTACCTGGCTAACCCTGAGTTGCCTTCTGCTTGAATATGTATTTTTCTTGGCATTAAGTAGCTCACAGGAGGTCCAGTCCAGTGGAATATTATTATATTTCTCTTTTTAGAGCTGTTATCTTGTCAAAGAAGATATACAAACATGTAGTTCTTTGTGTTTAAGTATTTTAAATATATTTAAAATTTCCCAATTGAACTTCAATACATCTGGGATATCTTGTCATTCATCTGTCAGGTGGTTCAGGGCTTATACAGCAGCTTGACAACGGCTCTAACCAAGGCAAGCTAAATATTTCCTTCCGTCAAGCACAAAACTGTAATTCGGCATCATAAAAGTCAGAAATATATAAAACAGCTGCGTAGGTTGCAATGAGCAGTGTTAGTGCTCATGGTCGATGAGAAAGACAAGAGGGTAACCAACAGAAATGCAAATTTCATCAACAGAGAATGTAAGAAAATGGGAAACATGAAAGTGTGCTGAAAAGAAATGACCAAGCCTAAGTACAGTGAAAATCACCGTCCAAAGATGAAAGGCATTCACGAGTGGGAAGACACATTTATGTTGGACAAAAGACATGTAAAAGTGAGAAACTAAATTGTCACTGTGGTTGAATTAAACAAAGGCACAGTTTTGTCATTTGTTGACTGAAATAAGACAAAGAAGAAGGGATTTGAGCATTTTCCTGTTTAGGATTTACATTACATTACAGGTTTTACTTTAGATGGAGTCTTTACAGAAACAACCTGAAAATGCTATTGTGGCTTTACATCATTTTACACATAAACAGCATTTCAAAATTAGCCATCTTAGTGTGGAGGATTTGCTAGTGCAGCGACAAGGACTTGATCTCTCACTGGTTTTCATATCAAGAGCCAGTTGTGTGTGGTGCCCAGCCAAGCTGTAAGAAACTGGGCATAAATAACTGTGGTGTAAATGGAGCTAGAGAACCACAGCAGCAGGCAGAACAGAACTTAATGTTGTAGTCTGGTTTAGTCACCATAGTAACCATATCAACCCGGCTACCCTCCCTCTTTTCTCTTTCTTTCTCATACAGACACACAAACCCATCATCCAATCTTGCTTCACAGGGGTTGAAGGCTAGCAAGATTTCCCAAAGCCTTCCAACATAGTTGGCTGTTCCTCTTACAACCCGAGCCACCAGAGAATAATAACTGTGGATGCAAGAGTGGGAAGACATGAAAAGAATGAGAGACATGGAGAAATGAAAAGACGAAGAAAAGAGAAGGAGGAAGATGGAAACAGGGGAAGAAGCCCAGACAGAGAGGGAGAGACAGGGCAGGGGGAGATACGAAGGAAGTAAAAGCTAGAGTGCAGGAGAGAAAATTGAGAGGTTAAAGTGGGGGAGGACTTAGTGAGTGAATGACACAGCAGTGTATCTTCTGAAAGTGACAGCAGGTGTGGGGAGCAGGTGTTAAATATTAAAGCGACTCAGCAGAGAACCTGGGCAAATGGCCCCTTCTGATATGGGACATCCCTGGCTGGGACACACACAGTCTCACACACAGAGACACACACACACACATATGCACCGATGCAAATATGCAGACACACCACGGAAGGGTAGCATCCCACCACAGTGGTACAGCAAAGCAGAAAGAACATGCATGTTTAATTCACAACCTTCCATTTCAGCATGTTCGTGTTCTTATGCTACGCACAGTGACCCCCAACCCCCACCCTCTATCCCCCACACACCGAGAAGTAGGAAGTCAAAAGTAGAGATGAACAAGGTTGGCGGAGAACGAGTGAACACATATGGGGGTGAGGTAAAGCCAACAGCATTTCTTATTTCCCAAAGCGGTCCCTCTGTAATGGAAGTACAACATTCCAAACTAATCCCATTCCTCTCCTGGGCATACACATGCCCTTTCTTCCCATCAATTCCGTGTTCCCTAAACGTGTCTCCCTTCTCACAGCACATCATCCAACTTCCTGTAGATTATGCCTGACTGTTCCACACTGACATGCATTATCGGGGGATGATGAGGAAGAGGGAAGAGACCGGGAATGAGTGAAGGCGAGGGAGAGAGAAAGGGAGAGAGGTTGGGTCTGTTCTGACATTGATCCATTTGTTTTCATTTAGGAAAAAATAAAATGGGTTTGGCATACAAAAATGGATGATTCTTTCATTTGTTAGGGCTGATCCAATTGGGGTGGAACTTATTTTGAACATTGTCGATTCTGGCAGAGGTACAGGGAGAAGTACAGCGTAGGCAAAAACAAACACTGGAATGTAAAAATGATATTAAGGGTTCCAGGGTTCGTCCCTGGCCAGTAGATCAATGTTTCATTTTAAACCACATACAATAAACAAAGCCCACTGATGCCTGTAGGTCTTTATTTATACACTTATTCTTTCTTTTATTTGTACATTGGTTTATTAATGTATTCCTGTGTTACAAATGCAATTACTATATGTGAATGTGAATGTTGATTTAAGCACACCAAGCTCAAAAGAAAGTTGTTTTTTGTTGTTCATGCTAAACATCTGTGAAAGCTGTTTATATGGGGGTCTGGAGTCTACCACATGTGAACTGAAATTTGGGGCAACGGCTTTCAGCCCAGGAGATAAATAATAGTGTGGACAAATCATGTAATGTGGTGATGGCGAAGGCTTGTATTGGGGCAACTGCTGAAGGATCCCCCTAGGCATGAAGCTTTTCCTTATACAATGTACATTAATAACAAACATATAGATATTACACAAATTATTTTCCAGTATTACAAAACCACTAATATTGGTGGTGTCGAAAAGGTGGAGAAACGATTAGACAGTTAAGAAGTGGACCAAATAGCAAAAGGTCGACAGGGCAAAAGAAAAAGGCCAAATCCTGCAACTGTTAATTGCAACCAAACCACACATGACTGAACAACGAAACCCTGTGTTTGATTTGAAATGAACACATTTATCCCTGACTGAAAAGCAGCAAAAATATTCTCGTTTCTTAGAAAAACTAATTGTGACTGAGCTCAGAAGTCTCATTGTCTGTAAACTGAAGAACATCCTGACAAATAAAAACTGTCCTTTTTAAAACCTGAGGAGTCGTTGCAGCAACTGGTCCCGTAATCTTGTTTATCACAGTTTTCAGGGATGCCTGCAATGCTTGCTCCTGTTTATGTGATAGAGTGTGATGGCTATGTGGCCAGCTACTGATAAAAATGACAACTGGAGAAAGGCTTTACTTGAAATGTGACATAATCATGACAGTTAAGTTTGCATTTTGGCAGCTTAACACTGCTTTAACACCATGTATTTCACACTTGCACTGCCCACCTCCACGTATATCCATTATTTTAGAGCACTTGCCTGCCTGCTGAAGTTTTTTTTCTGTATTTTCTTGGCACCATCTTCTTCCTTCTGCTTTGTGCTTTCTATCTAAAACATGATGGGTAGACTACTACTGGACTGAGCCAGGATAACCAAAGTAACGGGGGATGAGTCTCTCATTTTTCTCCTATACTATAGGCTTGATTGCAACATTAACAGAACATGTGTGTGTATGTGGAGACTGCTCAGGCTGCAGAAAGCACAATACTGTTTGTTAGCCCACAGTAATCAGGCTGAATTGTTACTAGCCCACTGGGATTTCTTTCAATCCTCCAGATTACCACTACACCACTGACAGCAGGTATCAAGCAACAGACGCACAGCCAAGACGTATTACATGGAGCCAGATTTTTTTTTCCATAGCAAAATATGTTTGTTGGCAATGGTCTTTTTTATTCTAACTATTCACACCATTGCCATTTACGACAATACAATACATTTTGTTTTTCAGATTCTGAAATCATTGAGAGGAGCTAATCTATCTGAGAACAGTGCCAGAGCAGGGCCAGTGTGATGAGATCACCATCACAGTGTGAGTGTCAAGCGCAAAAACATGTGTCAACCTCACTGAGAGCCCTCATCACCTCCATAATAGTCTTGTTTGGCTCTGTCACCAGGCAAGACAGGGCCATGCTACAGCAGATCATCACGGCTGGAGCGGAATCAATTTTATTGATTTTAACATTGGTCAGTCAACAGAAAAAGAATTGCCATTCTGATAATCAATGAATCCTTTCACCCGTGTCAAACCACTGCTAGAGACAATATGTTGGTTTAATTTGCTTACAAATGTAATATCTTTGGATTTTGCAGTGTTGGTCAGACAAAACAATAATTTTGAATGAAGATGTCACCTATGGATCTGGGAAATTGTGATGGGCAGTTTTTTTTCCCTCCATCTTTTTATTGATACTCTGCATAATAACATTTATACCCATCCAGTGGGAAATACATATAGAATACACAGCAGATATGACACAACACGCAACACTTACTGTACATACCTCCCCAAAACCCGGAGGTCATTTTGTATATTTTTACAGACTAAACAATTTATTTATTTATCCAAAAATAATCAACAGGTAATGACAATAATCCTTAGTTGCAGTCCTAATCATGACTACATAAATATAAATCAAGGGATTATTCAAATATAGACCCAGGGCACACATTTGAACAATGTCCTTCTGGCAGGTGCAGGTAAATGAGAACCACCACATGCATCAGAACTTCAGATAAAATACCGACAATGCTTTTTCAACAATTTGCTGACTCACTAAGCTTCCGTACCGGCCTGCCAGTGGGCTGCTTTTGCTTTTAATTCAAACCAGGCCCGAAGACTTTTTTTTTACAGGGCAGGCCTGTGGGAACAGTTGTGGGGGGCTGGTTACTTAAAGGCTACACACACTCATGTTCACACCTGGGGGCTGCCAACAATGACCGCACTCTTGTACTTTTGGCCACTGAGCAGTTCAATTAGAGCAGTCGGGGGTTAAGTACTTCGTTTAATGGCACATCAACAGCACAGATTGAAGCCGGGAAAAATACAATTTATGTATCTTCCCTGTCATTATATACTCAGTGGGAGGTTCAAGCAAGTGACCTTCATGTTGCAATTTCTCCCCTAACCTTTAAGCCAACTCTAGTTCTCTCTCTCTTACCTTTCTGTTTTTCCTTTCTTGTCTTTTCTTACACACATACATACACACACTGCATCCCCCATCAACTAGTACTTCAAAAGGCTGTATTGCTGCAGTTATTGGTTCCTGTGTTTTGGCTGCTGTGCCCTGAGAGATTTAAAAGCTAAAGAACCAGTTGTGTTTTTATCAAAGCTTCTTCAGTCTGTCTGTCAGTCAGCGAGGTCTACAGAGTCAGTACCAGAGAGAGAATTCAGCTAAGAAGAGAAATGTACACCCCTAACTTCAACTGCATCACACCAAAATAAAACAAAAATCCAATCTTAAAGAATCCTTTCTCTTTTTTCTTTTAAAAACTAGAAATCAATTTTTCTGACATCCCACTGAGCAGTAGACGTGATACAGCAGCATACAGCCCAGCATTTCTTTTGTCTTTGCATAGCCCAGTTTGAGCCCAAGCAGAAAATACATTATTACATATCTAAACAATCCTTGACAGAATAAAATATTGCAAGTTCTAAGCAAAAACTTCTACTGACCTTATGAATCCTGTACTTTTTAATGTGCACTGTATAACCTTTTTAAAAGGCTTAACATACAATAGTTTAGGGTGATACCACCCATCTATGCAGTGTGTCTGCAGTGTTTCTGCTCTAAACTTATACTACACAAAACTTAAAAGATACTCTGACGGAGCAGCCCTAATAGATCAAACAAGCTTCAAAAACCTCCTAGTGTGTCATTTTCTAATCCACAACATGATGACTACAACAACTTCGGACAGTTTATATATGATGTAAGAGAACAATGTCCATTCTTAACTCAAACAACCTGAAAATATCCATTTAGACTTCCACTTCAAAGAGCTTAAAGCAACTCACACGAAGCAAAATGTAACACTTATCAAAAGCTGTGGTTTATTATCATTACATATTCCATGTAACCTCCAGCTGAGGCCATAATTTGTCTAAAATTGGAACTTTAAAATACATATATATATATATATATATATATATATAGAGAGAGAGAGATCTTGTGTGGTTTATGGAGCCATTTTTCAAGCTGTAGCAAAGTGGATTATGTGGAATTGTGAAGTGCATTTCAGGTGGAGCGACTTTCTAAATACCAAGTCTGTCAATGAAAGTCTGACCTAATTGCTAACGTGCCAGGACATCTGAAAAAAATGTAGGCTGAAAAGCATGAACCATTATCCTAACATTTAAAGAGGGCTGAGAGGAGGGATTCCAGCTTTCTAATCTCCAAAACACAACGGTGCCTAAAAAAAGTAGGAGTATGTGTTGAGTATGTGTTGTGTGTGTCTGTGTGTGTGCATGAACCTGTCTGTGCTTGTGTGTGTCACGGTCACTCACCTTGTCAGCCATAATCATAGAGGAGCCTCCGTGGACTCCCAGGACTGGAAGTTGCGTCTGAACAGAGAGGAAGTCAAGGATCTGGGCAATGGCCTCCTGATCGGTGCCATCGGCAAACACAATGCCATGGAGACGTGTGCGTGACAGAAGCTCGCACACCTTGGGGCACAGTGAAACAAACTCAGGTGTCAAACAAGATTCTGTGTGTGTGATAGAAAGCATGTGTGTAATGTTGGTGAATGTGCACAGCTTTTCTCACCTGTGTAATAACAGACTTTGGGTCAGTCTGGTTGATCCTCAGTATTACCACAGAGATGTCAAGGGCATCGTCAGGGCGCCGAGGTGGACGGAGATCCTGATCAGAAATATGGCGTGTCTGGCCCATGATCACACCCACACTGAGACCTGGAGGCTTCTGAGACGCCACAGGCACCATCATCTGGGAGAGTAGCAGCAACATCCAGCCCACTACACCCATCATACCCTAAAACACATACACAAACACCAACAATGAACCCAAAGAACAGGCAGATCTGAATAGACACTTTACATAGTGGGGGCTCATTATTATGTGGGTGTGTGGTGACTTTTTATACATGTAAACAACCACAAAACCTACCCAACAGCAAGTAAGCTTTGGGCTGACTTTTATTTGAAAAGGCGAACACAAAATCCAGGCGCCAGACAACAATGTTATTTATTGAGGAGGACAAGAACAAGTCCCCCCAATCTCTACGCCTATGGTGCAGACTGTTCTCCCACTTTTGGCCTCTTGATGGCTTCATTTCACACACAGAATGTTGGGCAATTGTCTGTCCATATTTATTTTATAAGGCTAAATCTATGGGCACAACACACAGAGCTGACTGAAGCAATTTCCCTTTATTGTATTGTGCATCTTTCAAAATTAAGCCAATGCTGGAGCGAACAGCAAACAAGGGCCAATCGCCCATGGATCCTCTCATTACGGAAAGAATTGTCTCAAAGAAACTGTGATAGTTTGCCTCATAAAACCAGACAGTTTCAATCTTGAATTTATGTTACAAGGCTATACTATGGTTGTTACAATATTTATTTTCCTTGACAGTTTTCTGCCTGCTTTCAGCAGCTTGTTACAGGTACAGGTGAGACATATAGACCCACATGTCAAAGTGTTGATGTGTAAGATATTGAACCCCAAATTGCTCCTAATGGAAAAACCAGCAAGTAGCTTGCTGCCATCGGTGTGTGAATGGGTGAATGAGAGGCAAATTGCAAAGCGTTTTAGATAAAAGCGCTATATAAATGCAGTCATTCTTCTTTTTACCATGTTGTCAGGTGGTTATATGTTCTAAAACTCTGATAGTAAAAAGAAAAATGTCCTTATTTTATGAACTGCTTCAATCTTACAAAAAATATCAACCGTGGATAAATAGCCTACAGGGTATTGTAATGTGCTTTGAGTGGCTGGTAGACTAGAAAAGCCTTATATAAATGCAATCTATTTACCATTTATGAGAGCTTTGTATTAAGCTATAAGAAAAATAACAAGATGAAACTTCATCTATCATTTTCATTTATATAAAATAGTACTGCTACTATTTAATATTTTTGTGTGTATGCTAACATTCATATATTCACTGTGTCCTACAAGACTTCTAGCCATATTTGTTTGTGTTGTGGATACATTTATAACCACCAGGATATAAGAGTCTTGTGTATTCTGAACATGTCTTCAAAAACCCAGTGAGTGCTATAAAACGGCCCACTGGGTTTCTCAAAGACTGGCTTGTATTTATCTTTGATAAAAAAATAAATAATAGTGGGTCTCAGATATGTGACTGGAATGTAATTATTAGTTCAAGTCTCAAGTGCAAAACCAAAGATTATGATATGATCGTGATATGATCATGATAAGCGCAAACTGGGGGCTGGGAGTTTACTGTCCTCTTTCTGTCCTCCACTATTCAAAACTCACTTAATTCACTTTCAAAGTGGGTGACCATTAGGAGACCAGGGTTAAACCTAACTATATTTTTGCTAATCAGGCTTCATGAGATGCCCTAAATCTCTCTTCCACTGTCTGCCTTTATCTGAACATAATCTATGCCTGTAGGCAATGTTCAAAGTAAAGTGCCATCTATTAATGGATAAAATAACCCTGAAATAAATGTAATCTGATTTTACCCCAGCCACAGGGGCCTACGAGGGGAAACATTCCAAAACGCTAAAGGCACTAAAGTGTCTGCATCAATCAATAGCATTCACAGAGATGAAAAAAAGAGATTTATTTCAATTCTATATCCTAACCAAGTTCCAGTCTAATACAGAGAAGTTTAAGCTCCTCTTCCTGGTTCAGCTTTGCCTGTGTTACCTTTTCCTGTAATGTGAGCAGATCTAAAAGAAGCAGATGAGTAGAGGAAATGCAGTGTGAAATGCCTTGGGCTGAATGAGAGCTAATGAAACTATGATGCGAATGCTACGTTGCATCTCAGCCAATTTCTTACACCACCACAGTCCAGCAGAGCTGAAAAACACCCCAGGAGGAAACAACACGTCCACAAAATTAACCTACTGTCTCTATATCTCTTCATCTTCGCCTCTCAACCTTTTTTTTTACTTTGCATTCATGTCTAATAATCTTCTTTATCTTATTCATTTTCTCTGAATGTAATTTTTTAAAACTCCCTTTCTCTGATTCTGCCAATCTGTCTTTCCAGCTGGGTTACTGTATCTATCTGATCCATGTCATCTCACACCCGGTCTAATCAGGCCAGTTAGTCAAGTCAGTACTTTCCCAGCTTGCTCTCTCTGCCCTGGTGCCCACAGACTAGCCTGGAGCTCCAGCAGCACTTAGCATACGCCGTTAAATCACACACCGCTACACTCCTGTCCCAGGGAATTAGCGTCATCTCCAACCAATGGGACAAGATAACACTAACTTTCCCTTGAGTTAGCATCAGAGCTAACATAACTATAGGAGCCAGAGTGTGCTGGGCTCAGCTTCCAAAATGGTCAACGTGGCTGGAAAACTTTGGGTCACTGAGTGTTCCCGCTGTCTTACAGGATTTGCATTCGTGCTTAAAATCATATCCGCTGACTCCTGTGATTAGCTTCCAAAAGAGATGTCAAGAGGAGATGACTGTTTTCCACTGTGTTAGCATTAATGCTAATATTTCCATGAAACTGAAAAATGCAAGGTTTTAATAATGTTACAATATTCAGCGACATAATTCTCTAGTATCCTGCTAACACTAAAAAGGAGTTCACTCTTTGAAAATGTATTTTAAAGGTAAGAGAGTATTCAATAGCTGATTTGCTGCAATACAATAGACTGAAGAGAGCTTTTGTTTGAGCTCATTTAATCACGTTTCTTAAATTATACAAATTTGCCTCCAAGAAGCAAATTAGTCTTGTCCAAAAAAAAAAAAATTTTTTTTTCTCTGCTTAAGATAATTGAGATTTTTGAAAATGATGTCTCTGTCAAAGCAAGAAACAACAGACCCGGTGCTCAAATGGGAGCTGGCATTCAGAGGCCCTCAAGCTGCTTCAGTGACAATGAATCAGAGGACGTCATTGTGCACAGTGTAACACAACCAAGAGTGATTTTCCTCGGATATAGGCACATTTTTTGGTTCAACAATGTTAGCCCCAACTCATATTAAATAAAGCTCATGTGGGTGTAATTGCTTAAATCTATCAGTCCGCAATTTCATTCTTTCATTCATCGCCAATGAAGCAGCTCCATAGTGTCTCTAGATGACAACATAAATTAGGTTTGTAGTTATGAGGGCCTTGTTCCTCCAGAATATCTCAAAAATCATCTGAAATATGTCCTTTAAATAGCAAACACTGTCTGCAAATTTGTAGTCTCCTCATTCTTCAATAATGTGTGCTGAGTTCACACTCTCAGCAAAATAAATTCCTTAGATTTCAAAGGTGACCATGCAGAAAGTTGCAGAGAGAAAAACATTGACTGAAACCTCTCAAACTCCTGCAGCACAACTTACTTTATTGTTACTGTCCGTTTGTGTGTTAATTAATAATAATAGTCGACTACGCCATTAGTCTCTGAGAAGAGTCTTAGTTGACCCACTTTTAATTCGTCGGATTGTTGCTGGGGATGGGACGATATAAGATATTATCGCATACTGCGATAAAAAACGCAAAATAAAAAAACAATTTCAATCAGGATGATCATTAATATCTTTATGTGGCTTGACTGGAAAAAGCTGTCAACAGCATACAGTCTCAATAGTTGCACAAATAAATGCTCTTATATTTGTGGTGTTTCTAACAAGTATTTGAATTTGTGTTGACCACCTCTGATCAATCTGATACTGCTGTTTCTAGTGCTGTTGTTACGCATTGAAATTTGATCTCATTTGTTTTCCTACTTTATTTCATTTCCCCCAATAATTATCTGCTATTTTACCACTAATGATCTCAGTAGACAATTGATGGGTGTTCAGTGCAGCGAGCTGAACACTGAATTATACAATTAGATCTCTGGATGCTGGTGGAAAAGAACAAAACAATGGTCAGAAATAAATGCAACTGGAGTGTTCTGGAAAGGGATCAGCTGAAGTAAACATTTATTTTTATAGAAACTATTCAACAACAAGTCAGTTCCTCTTCGTCATCATTGATCAGCTTGTGCTTGCCTCAACTATGATGTTCTGGTAGTATTTGAGAAGTGTGTTGTTGAACCTGAAAACGTTTTGTAGAAGATGCTCAGTGAGGAGTCAGATCATATCTGGATCTATTTTTTCTTATTTCTTATAGCTTAAGACAAGACAAGACAACTTCATATTACCATTAAACCTACAAACGTATGCTTGTTCCATTGTAAGATAACTGTTGGCGGCATACAGTTATGCTCTACAGTCTCAGTAGTAGTAGTATATGATAGCAGCCCCCTTCCTAAAATGTATTTCCCCCACATTTTCTAGCACAATTTGGTTTGTTAATCCTCATAAAACCCAGTTCCAGACTCTGAGTGTCGGGGCCAGATTTATGTACATATTTGTGCTCGCAATCTGCATGAAATTAGCGTCTGATTTACTGAAGCAGTATCTAATTATTAGTAACTGGGACTGGGACTGGGTCTTTTAGGTGCATTCTGCATATAAACAAGACCTCCAAAGATGCAGTTCAGTGGCGAAATGGGGATGCGATGGGGTAATAATTCATGAAAGAAATCAACCCCCCGAAAAAAACTCAAATGTAGTGATGCTGAAATTATAATTGCTGTTAAATGAAACTTTAACTTTCCAAATCATTTACTAAGGCCCCGATTAAACTCTTACTGAGAAAATAATTTGGGTATCTATTACTATGAAATAACTGTAACGTTTGTAAAGCCAATGTAGTGGGAGTCATTAAAAGTATAAAGAGTTGGGTTTTTTTTAAAGAAGCCATTGCAACTAAGTGTGCAATCACCAAAATGCATTAGCACAAAGGAAGTTCAAGTTCAGGTTATAACTCCCTCTCTCTCTCTCTCTCTCTCTCTCTCTCTCTCTCTCTCTGTCTCTCCACAACTCTCTATCCCATCTTTGTGTAATGTACAAAAAAGGTGCAATATTGTGTTTCTTTATTATTACTGCGCTACTTTTCTTTCTAAGAAGCTGTCACTCTAATTTCTAAATAATTCACTGTATAGCTCTCCTACACGTTTCTGCTGTCATGGTGATTTTTGCAGAATGCAGGGATATTCATTTTTCGTCTTCCCCGCCACAACCTTCCTTTAATATACCATTTAAAATCTGCACCTGCGTTGTAGAGACGAAGAATTTTCCTCGTAAAACTAACCATTGAATATTGGGTGAGCTTCAATAAATGTACCAGAATGGGCGGTCAACCACATTTATGAAATCTTCCACTATTATGTGTGCAATCCTCCTTTAAATAATGATGTACTTGCATTTGTATATGAAGAAGAGAGACACACTTCACTGATCGCACGCATGCTATGTCTCAGATCACAGGAAAACTGCGCTTCCAGGCCAGTGCACCTGTTTTAATAAATAAAATGCACATCAAGTGAATTCTATGTTGTCTACTGCTGTCGGTTTTGTATTTGCTAAACAGTGTAACTTGAGAACATTGGCAAAGTTGGCAGTAGCTATCAGCCAATGTGCATACGTGTTGATGCTTATATGAATGATCTGCAAGGGATATATTTAGTATTATTAGAAAATTGGACACTGTTTTGTTTTTTAGATACATTTAGAGATTTGCCATAACTCAGCCAGAGTTTAGGGTAGAAGAAAAGAAAAGGTATGCGTTCTCTACTCGTAGTGTGGACTTCATTTCTCTTTTTAGAGGAGAGCAGTTCAGTGTTATGTTTGCTGGCCACCCACCTTTATTGTTTCTTAGTTTTATTTGGCTGCATTAGTACTGTAAGAAGCTAGCCAAGCTTGTCACTTTACCGGGCAGTCTGTGCTACGTTGTGTCTCAGTTGGGTAAAAAAAAATTAAAGCCCACTGCAGATGGTGTTGTGACGTCTTGGAGGACCTATTGGAAAATGTCTGCTAGAAACTTTTTCTTCACTAAAAAATTGTATTCTGTGATTTTGTTACATGTTTGTGATTCGTGATGGAAAATATATGGAATCAATGGAAAGATTTTGTGGAAATATTATGCTTACATTGAATACATTTGTTTGTGTGTTTAGGGTTTATGGTATGTACATAAACTTTGGAACAATGTTTGTGAAATATGAGGTTTACAGACAGAAGTCCAGCAGACAAGTAAATATTGAGGGAAGGCACAGACACACACGTGCACATACAGACTCTACACTACATCTACATCTACATTTAATGGATTTAAATAATGTCTCTGATACTGACAGCTTAACATTTATCCAGCTGTCATTTCATATTTAATCACTTTTAACTGATAAAAATGGTATTAAAAAAGGCACTTGAAATATCACACTTGCAGCTGACATATTCATATTCTAGTTATTGCTCTGATGCTAGAATGATCAGCATCAGTTATAATTATCTTGTGACAATAAGTATCAAGCGATTATTACATTGCTTTTACTCCCTCTGTGAGTACTTTGTTGCTGTATCTGCTTCAGTGTAGTTACAACCTCAGTGCATTCACTATTTGTGTATTTCAAGTGTAGTATATGTATGAGAATTTTTGTGTATTTTGTCCAGACTCCAGACACTACATGTAATTTTGCCCAATAAATGTATTACTACACATCTTAAGCCTCATATTCTTAAAGCAACACACTCCACCAGGTGAGCTACCAGGGACCCCATGATAATACAACTCGGTGGTGGGTGGCTTCTTATCTCTGGGACTGGCACCCCCACCCTGAGCTTCTGCCCATCACCAATGCTACAAGTCAGTGTATTAATTACATGAAATCGTCCTGCTCAAGTTCTTGGGTTTTTTTTATATGCAGGTGATTTATCCTGGAGTTGACGTATAGAATAAGGATCTAGGACAATAGGACCAGATGTGAATTGAATATTAGGCTCAGGAAGGACTTTGTCTGGGACATCATGATAGGAGCAGAATTACTGTTGCAACACCTGCTAGGTTGTTTAGTGATTCTAAGGTCTGGTCTGCGTTCAATGACGGCTGTGTTCACCAGCTGGAGATACAATTGACGAATAAGAGCTTTGTGGACAGGGTTAAGAATGGGAATCTTATCTTCCTACATAGCTAGCTACCTAGCTACAGTGTGGTTGAGATTGATGCAGCTCTACAAGTTATTGTCAACTTACAGAACTAAAAACTCTTTAATAGTTTTTTTTACTCCCTGTTTTCTTATATTTTTTAATGTCAGACATTAAATGCCTGTATCCTTCTTAATGAAGGTAGGAACTGTGTAAGTAACAGGGACAATGTAAGTCCAGGATGTTCTATCCCTGAATAATGTGTCTATGATGTTCTACTTTTATAAATGTATGAAAAAACAAACCAAACCAAACCAAAAAAAATGTTTTTTATTGAATCAAGTGACTCCCTGCACTTTAGCAAACATATTTATATATTTATATAACTGAACAAGGTAACAAGTGTTATGTTTAATCTAAAGGTACATAGGGCTTTCAGAAATTGACTTTTTTTTTAGTAAATACAACATAGACAATAATTATTCACAAACTAACACTAGTGCACTTTTACCTCTACTACAACTACTAACATATAATAAAAATGGTTTCAATCAAATGCAATTTCGGTGTATCCCCTCTGAATAATCTTAATACAGGTGCACTTTCACATCATATACTTAAATATGCTTTTTCTGACCTGGGAGTACCAGGGTTTATATTTTCTACAGATTGCTCCATATTTACTGAAGCACAGTGTGTATCATTATCCACCCACCCAGACATTGAATTGCAAAAACACAAATGTTTGTTGTTTTGATTCCACAGCGTAATATGGTGGAAAGGTCTTGTTTGAAATATCACATTTTTATTTGTTTAACATTGATGTAAGTTCCAAGTGCCTTTCTGCTTGTCCTCGATAAAACCGCCTGTCTGCTAGACGCAGTCTTTTAACAGCCTAACAGCCTTTCTCCACATCAAAATTTCAGCAATGCAGAGAAATGTTCGTATGTACATGTGTTAGGGGGACACACTTTTGGCCAATTTTATCTATTTTTTTTACATGTTTGTGGTTTGTGTGGAAGCAGGCGAACAGTAAATGTCCATGAGAGTTCTATCATTCATATTTCATTGGCAATAAATATGAAAAAACAAGGACAATGCCAAACACCAGAAAGGACACACTCCGTTATTCATTGGGGGACTGCACTGTGTTTTTTTTGTTTGTCTATGTGTCTGAGTTTGACTTTGAGGGTATTTGTGGTTTTATGCAGCAGGATGTAATGCAGGAGAAAGACACAACTCCTGTGGAGGAGACTAAAAGGCAAAAGGTGTGGGTGGGGCAAGAAAGTGGAAGAAAGGGCATGAAAATAAAGTTATTATGAAGCTGTGCCATGGTGGGGTAGTGTATAGTCTTTCAGGCACGGTAGTTCTGACCTTGGAGAGATGGAGAAAGGCCATATTGGGAAATATCTTGATAGTTCCATTATATTATACAGTATATTATACATTAAAACTGCACCTTACTGTATTTAGGATAGCAAGGAGGATTAATTCTGAAGCCTACGGTATGAATGTTTTCATGAATAAAAAATACATAATCTAACAAATATGTTTTAGTCAAAGAACTTGCAATGCTAGGTGCAGCGACAGGGTGATGAATATAATGAATATAATAACCAGATAGAAAAATCAGAGACAAACAAGCAGTAAACTTGTACTAATTAAAAACTGCATTTTAAAAGTGTAGCTGACCCCAAATTCTATGACCACCAGGGTTACTAGAACATAACAAAGTATGATGAGTGGAGACTGGGCCATCCTTATGAATATACAATGTGATGTTTCTTGCTTTCAATTATTGAAAGGACCTTAAAACATTGAAATGACAAAGGATGGTTGTAGACAATCATCGGTAAGCCTTGTTAGACAATCTGATGTAATGACGGAATAAATTCTCCTTTTAATTTTTAACCAAAAACTGAATTTGTACTCATTTTAATGCATGACAAGTGCACCACTCTCATGAGCAATCTATTATTGATAAAAGTGAAGACATTTATTAATCCACCAAATTTAATCTATTGCTGCTGATGGGTCATTTTTCTAACTAGACAGATGTAGAATGACAAACGGCTAATAACTGTGGGTGAATTAAATTCAGAATATTTGAGCTGGTCCTATTCTTATTTGATATCATATATATGGAAGATGGCTTGTGCACATACAGTAGCTAACATTTTTGTGGTAAACGTAATTTTATATTATGATACTGACACATCTCGTAATATAATAACAATCCTGGAATATGTACAGTTGCTTACTGGCTGCATATGCTTAAATGTATTGAAACTTTCTTTTGGATAAAATAGGCTAATCTTGGGAATTAAACAGCAAATACTTAACATCACATCACGCTGATGTAACAGTCATGTACAAATCCAACATTGCCATAAAGCGGTTCACTGATTTTCATTATTGCCCGCAACAGCCTGATACCAAGGAATATATATCACAGGATAAATATAGTACCGACATCTCAATAGTGGCCAAATGTATATTATCCAAAGGTATATACATTCACATCGCCCACTCCTACCTCACGAAGAGGGCTCAAAGATAAAAAAAATAATAAGAATAATCATCAGACTATCTGCTATCTCCCTCTCTAAATGTTCCTGTTTTAATAGGCAGCAGAATTCTGCATCTAATAAATTGTGGAACTAATGTGAAAAAATATTATGGGATTTACTACTGAGAAGTGGGGGTGAGCATCCCTCATGCTCACAATGATCATTAATTAGGACTTCAACGGCAAAATAAGTTTTTAAAATCCATTGCTGATGAAGCCTGTGAGAGACCTGAAACACTTAATCATTATTTCCATCTCGTCACTGTTCTCTAGCAGCGACATCGCATTGTGGGTCTTTCCATAATGGTCCTGTCACAGTTAAAGCAAGCCATTATGGAGCATTCACGTAAAGGAGATCGACTGTACTGTACGTTTTTAATCGAAAAAAGGCCATTACCTTAACAGACGGCAATTTTACAGATCCAATGGCTGAACTATTATTGGCTACTAAAAAATAATTTAGGTTGGTGTTCAAGGCCTATATTTGATGGAAGCTTTCAAAAGCCTCCAACATGAGCTCTATCCTTCATCATACATCTCTGGGCACCAGTGTCTGGTCAACATATGTTTTTTGATGTGTTGCTCATTGCTGTTAAAAAACTGCACTTGGCAGGAGGAGACAGAGGCTTCAAATGTTCCCACATCACCAGATGCCCCGTCTGGCTGAGACAGCACCTGTCACCAGCGCGGAAGGGAGCATTTTACCTGGAGAAATATATTTCGGATGATTTGTGGATGTTTTGGGAATATTTTTTGGCCACTGCTTGTTGCTGCCTGGCAGACTTTCGAACAAGATCATGTAGAAAAAAATAATGTAAACTGACTGCACGCTGACACACTAAATCATGGAGGGATCGAGGCCCTATCATGTCGAAATTAAGTATAATTTTATTTGATGATGCCTTAAAACTTGACTACATTTATGGCAAGATACATATAAGCTTATTTTCTGTCATTTTGATTTTAATATACCAAATAATCAGAAGCACAGGATCAATTGCACCGTATAATTTGTCGTTTCAACGTTTGTCATACTTCACCATAACTGATTATCATGCTGTACTTTATGGGCAGTTATTGGTATGCAGTTGTTGTCATTAGAAAACCAACTACACACATTGCATGGTTTCTGTTTTTTTCTTTACGTATTTATCAAATCAGTGTGTGTGTCTCCAAGGTAAGTAGCACATCCTCAAGAACTTGGTGCACTGGGTTGTGAGTATAAAAATCTACTTAAGTTCCACTGCGCACCCCTTAAATCAAGGCCAGGGCGTTATAAAAGTGCAATTACTATTTTACTGGTTAATCTACAATTAAAGCAATGATCATTTTATAAAGGACTTTTCAAATAACGGCACAGTGTGCTTCACAAAGGATAAATAACAAACAAAAAATCAACAGCAGAATCAATAAAAGCAGAGTCAGTGCTCCAGGAAGTCTCCTAGGTGCTGTGTTTGTACAAATTGGAGACAAGAGAGAGACCTTTAACTGGGGCAAAAACACCAAGTTACAGCAGTCAAAGAGATAAAAGCATGGACAACTTTTACCAAATCAATAATGGATAACAGACCTTAATTTTTGATAACATTCCTTTCTTGGAAGAAACAATCAACTCTTATATGACTCTTCCCAAAGGCAGGAATTTATATTTTTAAATTTTCCCATGAATATGCCCATGTTTATGCATCTATCTATAAATATACCCTTGCATTCATCCACGTACGCAGATAACTTATTTGCATTCATCCCATCAAAACATTTTTTTTAAACCATATTTGCATTTAACAGAAACATCACTCTCCTATCAGCGGCATGACAGGGATTGCGAGTGACAGGCTGACAGCAGGCTATGACACTGACATAAAAGAGCCACAGATGTATTCAGCAAACCATAGCTTGCAAGCCACAGTGTCTACATATCACATATATTGCCTTAAAACCATTGGTCAATGAACAAACCAGTCAAAAAAAGGCAGCACATTGACATTGTTAGGAGATATGTAGGTAGCTAATTACCTATTCAGCTGTTTGGGAGTTGAAAGGGTTTAGAAATGAATCAGAAAAGCCCCACAATATATATACGCATCTATATCTAGATGTAGTGTAAATGCACATAGAAAGCATACAGTAGTTGGTCTACTGGTTAGACCGCATCTGCAGGCGGTCTGACTCGCACTGCGACTGGGTCTAAGATGGTGTAAATGCAGTCTGTGCAGTTGAGCCAAAAAAAACCAAACATTTGAAAGGTCACCTAGAGTTAAGTCCGCCTCTTCAGGATATCTCAAGCAAACCTGTCATAAAAACCTACAGATGACCTCTTCCTTGGAAGAACCCGTGCGACATCGCCTCCCTGGAACATGCCATGTTTGCTGACAAGTGCCCCGCTCCTCCTATCTAATTTGCACGATCACAACGTTGAGACAACATGACTCTTAACCAGATGCACACTGACCCATAAAGCAACATTTTTCCAAATTTGCAATCGTTAGGAAAGGAGCAGCAGCGAAACAATGAATATATATATTTTTAGCATTACAAACACCCTGAAATGTTTCTTTGTCTGATCAGAATTTCATGCAACATAGGGCTGCACGATATGGTAAAAACATCATATTACACAATGAAGAAGGGCGTCTTGCCGGAAATGTCTGTGTGATAACATTAAAAAGTTTAATGGGAGTTCTGTCCTAGTCTTTTGCTTTATGATTTCACACATTTGGGATCCAGCACCCAGTCTTTATAGTCTTAATGGGAGTTGAGCGTGTTGCGTCCTGTTACATAAAAACATTATTTTGCAATTACTCAGACAGATATTACAATGACTCACGATTAGTGAGAATGAGCATATTTGCATTGCAATTTTTGTTTTCATTGGAACGAATGGGTTCTCAAATTTCCTGCACAGGAAGATGTTGCATCAGGTCGGCTTTGGCCAGAAATTTCAGCTCTTGAACTTTGTGCCTCTGTCTTGAGAGTTTAGTTGAAAAGTAAAGGGGCATTCCTTGATACAGCTCCAAAAACACATGTAGAGAGTAGGGGTTTCATTTGGAAGGAGCGGGGCACTTGTCAGCAAACATGGCATGTTCCAGGGAGGCGATGTCGCACGGGTTCTTCCAAGGAAGAGGTCACTGAAATGTTTGCCGACGTTAAGCATTGTTTAAAAAAAAAGCCCTACTGTGTATCACCTCTTCTGGTATGATGATGTATGATTCAATGTAAAAATGTATTAATCATTTCAGTAGTACATTGAGCAAATTGTGCTTTAACATACAATATGTAATACATGAAACTGTCAACCCTTTTTTTCGAATCAGTGAGATCTCAGCCACTCATAATGATCCCCGGGAAACAAAGTGGTGAAATAGTACTGATGCATTTATGTGAATGATCTGCTCCTCGTAGCCACGGGAAACTGAATCAAATTGGATTTAAAACTCCAAAGAATATCTTAACTAGGACAGTGTTATATCAGTCTGAAGCAAAATCTGGTGTCTGTAAAAGCATAAAATTGGAATTAGGTTTTGGGTGTTAAGTTGGCCAAAATGACAGGGCCAGGCTGGCCGTACTTAGGCACCTCCTAAGCCTCTTTTTAAGCTCTGAAAAAATGCTCAGACTGAGAAAGTGTAAAAGGCATCATTTAAGGTAACAACTAAGTCTCCTAGGAAGCTGGAAATGTTCTCACTCTCAAAGCCACATGTTGTGCTTAATACTAATCAAGCTAATTCAAAAGCACACTATTCAAATAGACACAGTAGGGGGTTACAATCCAAAATGAAACATCCACCATCTTGAAAGCCTTAAGCTTTCAACTGAAAGATGAATGCTGACATCAAAGGAGAGCACATCTGTGTTACATCTGTGTTGTTTAACAGTGACCACTGATAATACTGAGGCTGTATTGTTTACTTTTGTAAGGGAACATAGACAAAGCAAGAAAGCAATAATCAATATTTTTTTTGTTAATGATGGATGAAATCACAGCTTTTTTTTTTACCTTTATTGGAAAGGAAGAGCTGAAGGGAGACAGGGAAGGGGCAGAGAGAGAATGGATGACTCGGGCTGGGTACTGAAACACGGTGCCAATATGGCACTGGTTCCTATATGATTTCTATCTACCGGACCGAATCACAACGCAGATGTCAGTGCCTCATTTCGGTGCCTGAGCTTTCTTTTTAAATATTGGTCCTCTGGTGTAGACGTCACAGGCAACGGAGGAATAACTGCACGTGCCATCGCTAACTAACATTACAACAACAGTCTCTACATGGCTCTGGCAACAGGTAGCCATTAACTACTGGCTATGATAAGAAACGGTCTAAAGTGTGGCTGTATGTCACTCTAAAGTATTCCCACACTGGGTGCAATGTGCAGAAAATGTTTAAAAACAATTGCATGTAAAGGGGGATACACAGGATACATGTGAGAGCAGAGGGATGCACACATGCCCGACTGCTTGTATGACCCAATGCCAAGCACATCAGCCAACAGTGTGGGCGTCCCTGGCCCCGGCAAAGTGGCGCAGATATAAAACACTAGATGTGATGTGTCATAATGACTTGCCATTCATCTATGATGGGGAGAATATTGATGATGATGACAGCAGGTTAGCAAATAATGATAATTTATGCAAAAGACTGAATTTTAAAGCTGGAGTTTGTAGAATGCCAACATTAATGTAAATGTTGTTGTGTGTAGTGTTAAATTGTGTTCATTTGAATGTATCTATATCAATGTATTTATGTATACTTTAAACTGTTAACAGTTCATATATTGTATATATAATTAAAAAAAAGCTGCCCTTTAATGTCGCTGTCAAGTACTTTTAGGTTCAGTAAAGGGAACTTAATTAACTTCAGGTGTTTTATGCTTGTGTATTACATTGCTTCCGGGTTGGTGGACAAGGACCACATTTGGTTCTCAATCAGGGAAATTACCATTATTATTTTTATTTTACCTCTTCACAGATATTTCTGTTTGATCTTTCCCAAATAAGATAGCTTTTACTTTTGACTGTGAAAATATGACATTTCAGTCAATCGCCAAAACAGGTCAATAAAAGTAATTCATTACTTAACATCCGTTTAACCTTTATCTCATCATCTGATAAACAAATCATGTTATCAATAATAGTATTCTGCTAGGCCAAAGGAGAGTTGTGTGAACAAAATGTAAACAGTATAAAGAGTTTCTCTTAGAGTATAATGTACGCTGAATAAGGTCTTCAATTAACATTTCAAGTGCCACTGAATAGCCAACATAATCAGGAAAATCCTCCAAGGTGTTACACTGAAAAGAACTGAACATTAAAAAAGCTCATTTAATAAAATAACCTTACAACAACATTAATTCAAGCACCCTCATAAAGAATACAAGCTCAGAAAGCCATATTCATCAACCCTCCAGCTGGTTCATCCGTCTGCAACGGAGGCATTTGGGACATGCGACTGTTTTGACAGATGAAAATAGAGACATGAAATGCTGCTTTTAATTCATACTCAAGATGTATAGGTGGAAATTTCTGGTTAGAGCTCTATCATGCTTGTCATGCCTCTAAATCCACCCTGAAACCACCTCTCAACTAGGATCAAGATTATCCTAATTTTCAGCATCAAAACGATCTGCCTTTGAGTCATGGAAAACACAAATACAAGTTTTAAGATTGATAAGAAAGTAGGATTTGATTTCCAAAACCAAATCCTAGCCTGAGCAACGACAATTATTACTTTTCGAGTTTGAAAACCCCAATTTTCAGATTTATTCCAATCCGATTACTTAAATCCTATCAGTATAGTCTTGGAAAAACGGGGTTGGAACTGGATAAGACTTATCTGGAAGATCTTGAGCAGACGGAAACACTTAAAAACCATTTAAGACACACTGATGCAGGTGTGTACTAACTATAAACATTTAGCCCCTTGAATGTCGTACTGCTAACCAAGGCTGCGATGTGCAAGCTGCAGGACTATAAGGCTGCAAACACTGTTAAAAAAAACCTGAATCTGAATAGGTGGGAGGTTTTCTGGTAATCAAAGAACAACTACATATTAATCTGGAGATTTTTTTCGCTATAAAGAACGAAAGAAAAGATTTCTTCAATAATTATGTGAATACTTGTGGTCAAATTTACAGACATCATCATAAAACACTGCTAAAAATATCAGTTCAAAAACCTGTATTAGTCAAACCCTACTTAATATCACTATGGCTCACTTACTCATTAAATGAGACCACCAACAGTGTTTTGATTAAATGATTAAACAGTGCACGTTCTTAAGAGGCTTTTGGGTTATTAACTTGTGCCTGAGACTGCATATCACACATCAATATACAGAAGATCAGTGGGGGTCAAATGACTCATTATCATATGTCAGTCAGTCCTTTTCACTGGTAATTGCTACGAACAGGGAAAATGAAAACGCTCATTTTCATCCTCTCAAGCCTCATGTGCGAGGCATTTGACCTGTGACTGTATGTAGAAAGACAACAACTGTGACGGCAGGGCATCGGTTATTACATTCATCTAACAGTGGGCCAGAAGACGTGCTAGATTTGTTACCCACTGAGAGTCAAATGTAACCAAATTTCGGTGGTGGATTTCTTTTCAGGACAAGATTATCTGACGCAGGCAGAGTAGCAGGTTTAATTGACTTTAAAGAAAGCACTCACTCAGCAGATGACAGCTAGAGCTAAAGGCCACGCCAGAGGCTTGGTGGTTGCACATGGTTTGGCTGTTAATGTTCTAGGCAGAACCACACCACCATGAACCTTTCATTTTCAAACACGCAGTTTGTCAACTTGGATAGTGAGCTCCGACCAAAAACACTGCGCAGATAAGGGGATTATTTGCTGTAGCTCTTATCTCGGGATATGTCAATACCTCCTTCAGGACAAATACAGCTACAATGCAGGGCAGGAAGGTGCATATTCCACCCACAGGTTCTTTGGCTTTTCTCTTTTTTAAGCGTCTTTATAATTATTCTTCATAAGCTCTAGGTTGCAATCTTGTTTGTGTACTCCTACCTAAAATCCTCTATATGTTCATGGTAAATGGAATAGAAAAAAAGGAGAGGATATGAGTATTCTAAGTTGGTTTTATGATAGTATTTGTGAGTCAAATGCTTTTAACTGAGCAACACAAAACAACGTATCTACTACCATAACATAACCTGAAAGATATCTGAGCAATATTCTCATGGTAATTGTGGGTTATGTTCAAACATCACATTTAAAGGTGAAGCTATTTTGTTTAAACACTATTCTTTGAGACTTTGTCATAGTAAAATGCAGAGTAATAATCGCAGTACTTTCAGTAAAACTACTGGTTCAACTAGAGGTAAAAAAAAAATTCAATGTATCTTTCATGAAAAGAAAGACTTCTGCATGAATGCTCTCTGAACCTTTCCCCACTTGCAGGCATATGTAGATTTTGGGCTAATTTTGTGCTCTGGCTCTAAAAATGTCTTGCACACTACTGTAAACCAAAACACTGAGGCCAGGATGACACAGCGGAGCCTGACTGCTCACCTTTTTGCAGCCTTTAATCCTTTAAGAAAACCTCTCCTCATACCCTCTTTTAAAACACATTCTTCACATTAATCGTATGCAGAAGAACTACACGAGAGAAAGACACTTTTTTGGATCTTTTGTTACTCGCACTGGTACAAGAACGTAATGTTTGTGTGAATCCCACCAGTTCCACTTATGTGCCATCAAAATAATCTCAAGAGGGCCATCTTGTTAAAGGCCACACAATAACATGTTGAGAACAGCACATTTAATGTGAGGGATTAAACAGCTTTAAACAGCAGAGAAACAGAACAACGCAGGCTCACTTCTGTACACTGACAAGCTGCTTCGAGACAATGAATTCTGAACTACAGTACCTGCCTTGCCAACAACAGAGATGGTTCACTGAACAGCTCAGTGAAAATGCATCTCGACACATAATTTCAACACTATGTCATGCTGGAAACCGAAATGGGACCGGGAGAATATGGTATGCATCGCATCACTGAGAATTTTTCATTTTTATGCGTCTCCTGTTTGCCTTTGTTTCTGTAGTTTGTTAATAGGAGACTGCGAGAGATGAAAATGCAATGCCCAGCTGAGCAGGAAACACACTCTGGAGTGATGACAACAAATAGAAAGTGAATAGAAAAGTAGGCCTACTATAAAATACTGTTAAGGTTTAAGAGGTGTTATGACATCACACCCAGAATTCATTGCAGCTTTGCACAAGATATTTATATTAATGAAGATAGCAACAGCTCTCGACATTCCCTGCTCCCCACTCCATTGCGTTTATGCCCTACAGAGTTGATCTCCTTTTGTGTCATCCCACTATTCAAGAAAATAGGCTACTGCTGAGCACAGCCTCAGTCTCTCTCTCTCCCCCAGTTCTCTACAACACCACAATGAGTCTGGTATTGCATGAATGATCATTTGTCCTAAATGATCATGGTACATTTACACACAGAGCCTACACATACAATTATGAGCATTGCTTTGCCACCAGGAATTATTAGTCTGATGGAGATTTACGGGAATTAGGGTCTTAGTAGTTTGTAATGTCACACTCCTATAGGCTACTCAGATACATGTCAGACTCTTATAGTTCACCCCCCCTCCTCCTCTGTGTAACATCTGTGTGTGTGTGTGTGTGTGTGTGTGTGTGTGTGTGTGTGTGTGTGTGTGTGTGTGTGTGTGCATGTGAGGAGTGTGTGTGATGGCTTCTATGTCCCTGAGAGGAGGAGAAGACACTTCGTGTGTCAGACTTGGCACGGGAAGCGGGAGGAAAACGGAAGAAATGTGTTTCTACAACGTGACTGCATTCAAAGCCTGAAAACTGTAATTTGAGATATGAATTCATTACATGGCCTCTCATCAGTAGCCGGGAATAATGTGATGCAACAGCGCCGCTTAGCGTCGCCCGGCGCCCCGTCAGAGAGTGTTTCCCCCCCCCCAACCCCACACACACCTCCACGATCGCCGGCCGCGGTGCCTTACCTTCGGTGTCACAAAGCTTGGCTGCTGCGGGTTTGCGGTCGCGGAGGTTTTGCGCCTTCTTCTTCGGAGTCCGTGCGATGAATGTTGAGTTTTACTGCCGTGGTGTGAGGGCCCGTGCAGGCAGCCACCATGACCTGTCCGTTTACTGGCATTTTGGTTCCTTCTCACAGCGTCAGTGAAACCAGAGGAAAAGTGTTCAAACTTGATCTGGAAAACAAGAAAACAACAAATGCTGATTTCCGATTGCATTTAAATGGTAAAAATTAGGGAAAAAACGCTGAAAAAAAAGCCCAGACTTGTTGAATTTGACGCGCGCGCCTACAGGCTGGTGCCTATAGATATGTATGAGCTATAAACATTATTACACAATGTCATTATATTCCTCGTGACTTATAAGCATTTTAACGGGTTGAATTTCATCAAACACCACCTCGTTTTAAGTGCCTGCGTCTCTGTGTGTGTGTGTGTGTGTGTGTGTTTGTGCGTTTTCTGCGCGTGTGTTGTGTGTGTCGGTGCACAAGTGCGCGCGGGCGGGTGTGTATACGTGTGCGTGTGTGTGCGTGTGTGTGTGTGTGTGTGTGTGTGTGTGTGTGTGTGTTTGCCTCTTTTGGGGATGCTGACACGCGGGCTTATTGGATGAAAAGCTTGCGTGACGAAAACACAAGTTAAATTCAAAGGTGAGATGATGTACGGTGAGAAAGGCAAAACAGTCTCTCTCTCTCTCTCTCTCTTGTGTGTGTGTGTGTGTGTGTGTGTGTGTGTGTGTGTGTGTGTGTCAGAGAGTGAGAGAGTGAAAGAGAGAGAGAGAGAGAGATGGGGGGGGAGAGAGAGAGAGCGTTAAAAACAGCCTGTGGCTCCTTAGCGAATATTCCCCTCACGCTCCTCTCTCCGGTACCGGGCTCGTCTATGTAGGGCATGCAGCAGGTTGTGTGTCGGGGACTCGGCTTCGGACGAACGAAGCAGCGGAGAGAGGAGAACCAGCCACCCCCCCTCCACTACCACCCCCCAGCCCCTGCTCCACTTTAAGAGAGAGAGAGAGAGAGAGTGAGTGTGCGGCAGATATTAAACCACTGAACCCCGACAATTTGCTTGCTCAATTTCCGCGTCAACCCCTCCTTCCGAGAGGAGTTACTTCTAAGCAAAGCCCCCCCCCCAAAAAAAAACAAACAAACAAACAAACAAACACAAAAACATACTAATTGAGCTAAAGCCTAACTCACCCCATTCCCGTGACACATCTCTCCAGGCGGCCAGGTGGAGATGACATTGCAGCCTGTTACTCCATGCGGGTGCCCTCGGCAGGAGTGGGAATCACATACGACTCTCCTCCGTCAAATTAATCCATCAATTTCTCCTCCATCCAGTCCTCCCCCCCTCCCCCCTGCCCCCCTTTTCCAAAAAAAAAAAAAAAAAAAAAAACCACACACCACCAACACGGATAAATCCACCTGTCTGCCTCTGAAGACCTTTCTCTCTCTCTCCCCCCCCTCCACCACCACCACCACCACCTCTCCCCCCGGTAGATAGGTAGTATTCCTCTCGGTTAAGATGTCAAACACCGTCCATTCAACAGCGGAGACGGACTGGGGGGAGAAAGGGGGGAGCGGGGGGGGAGAACAAGAAGAAGAAGAAAGAAAAAAGCCGTTGACGTGCAGGGAGCAGTTAGACTCTAGAATCCAAAATAACCGTTGGTTTGGAATCTCCAGCGGCAGCCCCGCGCGTTCCGCAGTGAGGGCTCGTGGACAGGTCCGCGCGCCTCCTCCTCCTCCTCTCCTGTCCTCCTCTTCCTCCTCCTCCTCCTCCTCCTCCTCGCACCGCTCGCGAATTCTTGGAGACTGAAGGGGGGATTCCGTCACAAAAAAAAAAAAACATCAAACACACACACACACACATATATATATATTCACACACACACGCGCGCGCTCTCTTTTTCTCACTCACCCTCTCTCCCTCACGCGCTCTCCCAAAAAAGCGACCACCGCACTCCGGCAAGAAAAAAAAAAAAAAAAAAAAAAAAAAAACTCACCAAACAATTCAGAACAAGTTTAAACGGGTCGAGTTATTTTTGTAGCTTGTTTTTTTTTTTTTTTTTTTTTTTTACGCCGCACGACAGAGGTGAAGCACCGGCAGCCGACCGAGCGCCCGGGCGGAGAGAAATAAGGAAATATTCTCCGGCAGTGTCTTTACCCCGCAGCCCGCCCGCCCACGCTTCGCTGGCTGAAGGTACTTACACATCAGCCTAGTTAATTAAACATATGGGCAACGGGCCTGAATGAGAGAAGGGTGGTGGTGGTGGGGGAGAGGTGGGTAGTGGTGGGGTGGGTGGGGGGGTGACTTGGGTGACTTCATCTTCCTATTATAAAATATATTAAAAAAAAAAAAAAAAGAAGAAGATGTGTGGCGAGTTAAGAAGGGCGCGCGCTAGGGACATTTCGCCATGTCTACCCCTCCAAAAGAAAAAAAAACAAAGAAAGCGACTCCAACTTCGCAGCTCGTTAAAACTGATATGTCTCTTCGTTGTCTGTCTCTTTCGGGGTTGTCTGTCTCTCTGCGTGTCGCTTTCCCCGCCGTGTCTTCTCCCAAAACAAAAAAACAAAACAAAAAACGAAGACGCAAGAGAGTTATGGCGCACAGCATCAATCGTCGTTCATGGCATCACCTGGTGCCACCTCGCCAAACGACCCTGCGTGCACGCGTTTTTTCTTTTTTGCAAGCATCTCTCTATCTCTATCTCTAGTGTGTGTGTGTGTGTGTGTGTGTGTGTGTGTGTGTGTGTGTGTGTGTGTGTGTGTGCTGTGACGACTATCTCGGCGTCAAACAAGTCGCCGCGTCGCGCCTCCGCTCCTCGGAGCATCCACTGCGCACAGATAAAACATTTCAATATCCGCTGAACGGTTGTAACCCAATCTAGTGGTCCCTATGCAGACAGACAATCCCCCCCCCCTTTCCCCAAAATTAAAATACCGAGCCCTTTTTTTTCAATATCGATGCACCAGAAACGTTTATTGCTGATGATGTGTCATGTTCCCTAGTCAGCGCCGGAGTTTGTTAAAAGCTACGGTTGAGATAAGGGAAAATAGAGCCACCGATTGTGAATTACACAGCCTCAATTAAACATAATTAACAGATCAAAACTGCAGCACAGGGGGTCCTCGGGGAGCGCTGACAAACCCCCCCTCTCCCTACATCCCTCTCTCTGCGTCTCCCTCTGAGTGTTGCCTTGGAGTCCCATTGCAGACAGATGGTGCAGATACTGCATGGGGTCATGTTAGCAGGCCAGGGATCCACTAGGACTGGGCTGTCATTAAACTGACTTACACACACACACACAAACAAAAAAACAAGCGCAGTTTAAGCAGACCAGAGGGCTTATTATTAAGGAACACTTCGCTACCCTGCTCTTCCTCCTCCACCTCCACCACCTCCTCCTCCTCCTCCTCCTCCTCTATCCCTAGAATAAAAATCTCCACCTGTTGAGGTCCTCTATCCTCCTCCGTCAGAGCCCGAGCCTCCGAGGCTTGGAATAAAAGAAACAGACGATTGCATAACGTGGACATAAAAGAGAGGGAGACAGACCACAGGAAGAGTGGATGATGATCTTCTTTTCTTTTGAGGAAAAAAAAAAAAAATCCTGGGGTTCCAAATATAATAGCTCTGCCTTTCTTTCATACATCCCACTCATCACCATCTCCTCCTGCTATTTACCCATTAGAGGCATCCTGTTGGGACAGGCCGGACCCAGGACATCCCCCTGGGAGCTGTACAGCATGCTGTGTGATGCCATTAAACAGTGGCTTTCATTTTTCAGTTTGTTAACCACAAAAATTTGCCTCAATGGAGTATGGCTAAGCTTGTCTTATTCTATATTTAAACATTAAGCTGTTGCCAAGGTAATACAATCGTACGTTCTTCTGGGCCACCATAAATAAGCTTAAAAAGCTGTCCTTTTCTTTAAGTATAATCTCATTCAAGGGTATGCATGCCTGTAGACTGCCCTATAGTAATTTCTGGGACATGACCTTTTGCAGGATTCTGCCTGCACATAGCCTTCAAGGATCTCTCTCTCTCTCTCTCTCTCTCTTTCTCTCTCTCTCTCTCTCTCTCATTTAGTATTCATTCATTCGGTGCACAGCAGCCCAACACTTGGACAATACAGTGAGTCAGCTCTGGCCTGTCTGTAGACAGTTGTAGGTATTTAGGCAGTAAGGGGACGAGTCCACAGTGTTGGAATTGTCTGAACATGCGTCCCTGTTATTATAACTGATTTATAAACCCTGGGCTCAGTTGGCATGCATCTTTCATGGGCCAACAGTACATTGAACAGAAGTTACCCAGGCATGCTGCAGAGACGACGCCGGACACACTCATACGTGCAGACGTTCAGCTCAGGTTCAAATCTGGCTAACGGCATCAGAACACCTCAATGAGCCAGCTACCTTTTACCTCTTCATTGCTGCTGTCTGATTAAATTTCACAAGGCTTATGCTAATAGTTCATACCAGTGTGTGATAATGAAATATTTGAAAAACAAGGGAGACCCATTATCACTGTGTAGTGTGTCAACAGTGTGCTAACTATTTTGTTATTACTCTCTATAATTATTGAAAACAAAAGCTCATTCCACTAATGTTGTTTGGCTAATAGTCAAAGCTCAGTACTCCAATATCCCTGGAATGAATCAGAGGAAAGGAAAAAAAAAAAAGGAGTCCAATTAAAGCAACTCCAACTATGAAAGCAGCAGGCAGGCTCGCAAAACAAACTGATAAGATAAATAAATAAATAAATAAATGAAAAAATAGATAAATAAATTACAGGGAAGAGAAAACGATTACACAAGGCCTCTGACAAAAATGATGTGGGCAATTGTTGTATCCATGGTAACTGACTTTTTCAGAGTGTCACCACTTTTGTTTTGGCAGAGCCGCAACCCAGATGCATATGGTTTGTGTTTTTGCAAACGGTGCCGGACTACACAAGTCCCCATTCATAAACAACTGGCCACGCTAACCGCTACCAGGATGCCAGCCACTCATTCACAAACTGATGTACACCGGGGCCTCACTGATCACACCTACCCAAGCACACGCAGCCCTCCCGCAAGCCGGCTCACTGGTGATGCAATATGGAAATCTTTTAAAGCACTAATGCTGCTAATTAGCTGCACAGCTAACTAAAAAAACCCAGTCCACAAAAAGCCTGCAACTGTCAACTTTGCTTAAAAATCTATTTAGTACAAAAAAAACGCATTGTTTCCATGACAACAAGACCTGATGTCACACGTTTGGGTTGTATTTCTACAATCACTTTTGTATGTATCTTTAAGAACAGCATGGTGGATTTTGTGCTTTTTTTACATTATGAGGCATTTAAACTTAAGTCCTTAATCCTGATCAAACCTGGTCACACTCACATTCCTTACAGTTGTTCCTGTAGCAAGCAACCTACTTTTTACAAAACGCATTGGCATTTTCATACCAGCACAAACTAGGGCTTATCTGACAATCAACCAAAGCTTTGACTGACAGGCAAACACAATAGAAACCCATAAAAGTATGATTCACTGTAATCTTTCTGTGTGACTGGAAGCAAGCTGGCTGGTAAAGAAAGTCGGTGGGTTGTGTTCAGCCTAATGACTGTATGATGAGCCTACAAGACAAATTTCTGTCTTTTTATACAATGATCTTGACTCTTTGATTTTTTTTTTTTTCTCAGACTGAGACAGAAAAGACAAGTGCATTGTAGCTACAGTACATGGCTTTATATAGACTCAGGAAATGAATCACTCTGTCAATAAATGGCAACAAAATAAACACAAATGTATTCAAGGCTCTCTATCTCGAACAGAACAGTGTGATAGCTGGCATTTATCGAGTTATATTCTCTCTCTCTCTATCTCTCTCTAGTCTGTCTTTTTACTTTGTCTCCCTCCCTCTCTTGCACTCTCCACCCTCTCTCGCTCTCTCGCCCACAGAGAGTGGGTGACCTGGAATGAGCTCTCCTACAGACAGCACTGCTTCCTACAACCAGACAGGGGCAGTATGTAGTGCATGGATCTCGGGCAAGCTTTAGGCTGACTCTCAAGGGTCCACCGCGGCGATATCATCTCCGTATTCAAATTTATGGGCACCTTTGAAAACCACTCCTCTCAAAAATTGATAGGTGATTACTTTCTGTCACAGTGCTGATCACAGTGAAAAGTTCATGAGTGCAGCAGCCAAATCAATTAGTTGGGAGTGATGCACTGCTGTGTCTTTTTCACTTGGCCACACCAGCTATTATCTCTAGCTGGAAAAGGTCAGTCAATAATTTAATAATTAATTTCAAGTAAGCATTTAGAAAGTTTTGAAGCTTTAGTGAGAACGCTCTTCATGAAAATCATCTGTCCTCATTTTCACAACAAAGGCTAGAGACGCTTTCGGCTGAAATAGGTGAACTAAATATGCATAAATTGGAAAATCTTTGAATAATTCATAATTTGACTACATTTTGTGCAGAATAAAATAATATATATATAACAACTGAACATTGTTAAAGAGGTAGTTTGGATTTTTTTGAAGTGGGTCTGTATGAGGTACTTATCCATAGTCAGAGAATTATTCACAGTCGATGGCACTCAGCGCATGCCCAGTTCAGAGAAGCAGATAGGAGTACCAGCATGTAAGCGAAGCAATGCACTGCAGTGAATGGGGTGGAAAAAAACTTATTTTAGCCACCTAAAAGCTGTCTAAAAAAATCTATATCGGTTTAAGTGTATGCTATATTTAGAATATTGTCTCTGCTTTACCTTAATGTCAGGCAGCCCTTTAGGCCAGGAAAGTGAAACTGATGTCAAAGAAGTCTGGTGGCTTTGGAGAGAGCGATATAACATCTTCAGTTCCCAGTCCAGGAAATGAATGGCTGCGCTGACTGCTGCCTTCTGTAGGTAAATACACTCACAATGGAAGCCACTCATATAACCTCACTTTAAAAAACCCAAATCTCCGTTCAACTAGATTCTTAAAATTGATACAACTTTGATGCAAAATGGGGAAATATACGGGGAAATTATGCATGAAAAGATAGTTGCAGCTTGTTCTCTTTTTGAAGCTACTCTCTGTTAGCTTATACGACTGGAAACGGGGAAACAGCTAGACTGGCTCTGTGCAATGTTAATAAAAGCCACCTACCAGCGCAAATAAAGCCATACAGAAAACTGAGTGTGAAATCAACATGTTGCAGTGTTATAAGTTCTTCTTGTCTTTGTGTGTCTGTGATGTTTTGCCAGACAACCAGTGGACACTTTACTGGACAAGAAATAGTCTAGTTTTTGTTGTTTAATCAAAGAGGATAAAGATAAAGATATCAAAAAGTGAATTTTAGTTGCTGGTAGGGAGGTTTTTATTATGTTTAGATAGAACCAGGTAAGTGGTTTCCCCGTTTACGGTCTATGTGCTAAGCTAAGCTAATTGGCTGCTCCTTGCTGTAGCTTTATATTTACTGTACAGACCAAAGAGTGGTATAATTAAAAGCAAATAAGCATAGTGTCCAAATGGTCAAACTGACGACACTCAAAAACTAACCTGCAGGTTTCATGAAGTCTCGACTCCACCTTGGGCATCCAAGGATGCACAAGTTCACAATCACAGCAGTGATGTGGAGGTCATATACTTTCAACTTCTGCTGCAGCATGACAACCAGGATTTTACCCTAGCAGTACTGAGAAGCAGAGAGACCACACTGACTCCTGAAAATGACCTACCTCGAGTAGCAACCTGGAGCACACTTAAATATATGCAGAGATGATGTCATTCTGTTGATCTGGGGAAGTACACATTTAGACTATGTTGGTTAATTTGCACTTAAAGCACCACGGCACAATCTGGTACCCAATTTGACAGCTCGGAAATTCACAGTGCTAGAGGAAATCCCATTTGTATACTCAAAGTGTTATATTCTCAGGGTGCTCAGAGTGTACGTTGGATACTTATGGCACTGCGGCTAAGGAGTTGGTGCAATAGAGCGTTTAAATGCTGGAGGACGTAGCCAAATCAAACTAATTGGCCCAGTCCACAGAACAATTTAAAATAGCTCATCTTGGGGTTGTAACTTTTTATGGCCTTTCCATTATCAAAATAGCCAGAGGGTGCATTGAATATCTTACTTGCAATAACAAAAGCCTGACTGTGAGACTGAAGCATTGTTCATTTTCAGATTAACCAAGCTCTCTTTATAAAGAGAGACAGTATGACTTCTAAATACAAGATTTTGGTAAACTGTTGGTGAGGCAGTTTGTCTGTTAGCACACATGATTAACACCAGTGAGATGCTAGATGAAAGTGGGAACGAACACGTAAACCTGCAAACATTTACTGCTGAACTATGCCACTCCAGTGATGTATTTTTAGGTCCCCTTTGAGCTCCTAAAAGCCATAAGTACACTTGTTTCACTTGTTTTCCATTAACAGGAGCAACTCGAAAACTGAAAAAAGAGCTACATGTAATAATTTCAATCAGCAAACTAGTTTAAAAATGTAGTGTTGTTGATTAAACACAGATTATATTAGCATAGACTTTATCTGGGGATAATGCCTGATTATGTCGATGAATCCAATAATCAAACAATAGCATAAACTCCCAGCTTGGCCATCAGCCAAATGCTGATCAAGTCTTTATCCTGGTGGTGGGGAATGCTGTGATTGGATGCTGGCATCAGCATATTGGGTTGATAAAGAGCACAGTGATCACTTAACTGGCTCCTCTGTCGGTAAGAAATGGTTGTCGGTTTATTTGCTCAGACGATGGGAACCAGAGGGACTAGCTTCTTGTTTTTGAAAAGTCTTAACGGGAGCAATTATTGAAACAGTAAAGAAAGAAATAATTAAGAATTGAGTAGTCTTCCTGATTGAACTTGAGGTAAGGTTAGAGGGATGGGTTGTACATTCAGTTAACTCTGAAATCATTATCAGTAATTATAATTTTCCATTCATCAAGACATCATTAAAAAAATCTGCTTTTGTCATGCATACAGTAAACTTACGCACTTTGGGGTATATGAGCGGTTCAATAATTAATTGATAAATCAGCTAGCAAATAAGTTGATCTTTGATGGACGTGTAGATAACTATGAATGAATACAGATTAGTCTATGTGGATAAATGTGTAGATACTGGCAAGATAACATCTGTCTGTGGTTATTGGTACTATTTCTTCGACCATTGGATGGGGAGTGGGGTAAATGTGAGTTTTGGAGATTAGGATCGGAAGGGTGGAGAAATTAAAATTATTGATTTGTAAAAATGTCAAAATTGTAAAATGTCTTTCTATTGATTTCTCTCAAATGAGCCTCCATACTGATTGTATCCGTCTCTCTGTTTGTGTACAAGTGTGTTTTAGCCCAAGTCTCTGCTTGGTCATTTTGTAATCTCATGCAGCCTGGTTTTTGGGACATTTTTCTCCTGAATGGGAAACTTGTCCATCTGCTGCATCTCCTGAAGGACCATCGAGGGAGTTGGGTGGTTATATTATGCAGTCTTACACACACACACACACACACACACACACACACACACACACACACACACACACAAACATGCATACACACACCTTTTTAAGGTGTTGCTGTGGAATTTTCTTGGCACATATGGTCTGGTCAATGTGATCAGTGAAGGCCACATTAACATGGTTGCAGTGGGACTATTTGTCTCTCATGGAAAGCAGCATGTTTCCACCTGCTGTGTAATCTTCTGTGACACTTTGTACTCTGATGCCCACTAGCCAATATTATCCTCGTTACACCAGACCCATGAGAACAGCACAAACAGGCTGTTATAGACTGTCACACTGTTAGTGTCATTATGGCTCCAATATCTTTGACAGTAATGTCAGTGTGGGGATTTCACTGGTTATAACTGATAAGAGTAGAAAACGAAAATTAAATTATATGAAAAAATGTGTGAAATTGTCATGTGTTTGTACATGTAGAGTACAAACAATATGTGTGGATTAGTAAACTATAGTGTCACTCCCTTGTTCACTCATTGACTACTGCCTATGTATGTATGGACACTGGTTTACTCAATAGTGAAGACACAACTGTAGTTTTCACATCTATGATATACAGCTGATTACATTGCAGGGTTGGTAGCAGAAAGTAGTGTACATTTTATAGACACTACCTTTCATTGTGGAATTTTTGAGGGTACTATATAGTGAACACTGTTTTTACAGACTAAAAAGTCACAGTAAATACAACAGTAAATATAGAGCACTATATCTGTTATGTTAACATCAGTGCAGCAGTTGAAGGAGCAGTGGCCCTTGTTCAATATCTAAATCCGGTGGTATATTTTTTATATTTAAAAGTATTGGAAATTTTATACTTTTGTTTTAATTACTCAAATGTGCCGAGCTTGTCGTTGCTGTATAGATCAATAATCTTAGTAAGTGCACTTTCAGCACATTCTTTAAATCAGGCTTGAAAGTGCCAGGTTTAAAATGGGCATTCCCCCAAATTTAAGATAACTGGGATACTCGTAATCTTACTGCACTTGAAACCCAACCAATTATATTTATTACAAAGGTATTGAGTGTAAGTATATATATATATACATAGATAAAAAAAGCTTGCTTTATATATGTATGTATGTATGTCTGTATATAAAGTGGAGGTTAAATCTCTAACAGGTTTTCAGTGTGAGAATAAAGAACAATGCTGGCACTGCTGGTAAACTCACTGATGTACACACAGAATATACACAGCAATTAAGTCATTAGCTGGGCTGAATTCACATGTAGCACAACTGAACATAAGCAGAAATATGGGCTTGTGAATGAGTGAACAAGTAAATGTGTCATGCCTAAATGAGGTGAACTCACTCCAGCTGTGTCTTGACTTTATCTCTGACTTTCTCCAGCTGCTCCTGGCAACACCTAATCATTTACTCATCCCACAGAGGGGGGCAGCAAGAGAGAGACAGAGAAAGTAGGGAAAGTGTAAACAGCTTTCTCAAAATGTTTATGATAATCAGTCATCTGCCAAAGTCAGTGTTATGTGTGTGTGTGTGTGTGTGTGTGTGTGTGTGTGTGTGTGTGTGTGTGTGTGTGTGTGTGTGTGTGTGTGTGTGTGTGTGTGTGGATTAGGGGGAGGGGGGATGGCAGGTAATATTTGCTAAAGAAATACATGTGGTGGGTCCCTCTCATCTGTATCCTGATTGTGATTGTTGCTGCCTGCGTATTTCTACCACTGGCAACAACACTCAGAGGCGTAGGTGGACTGACCATCATGAGAGCCCAACTGGGACCTGAAGGCCAGCAGTGAGCCATGCCTTCCCCATAGAGAGAGAGAGAGAGAGAGAGAGAGAGAGAGAGAGAGAGAGAGAGAGAGAGAGAGAGAGAAAGCGAGAGCGAGAGCGAGAGAGAGCGTGGGATGTGGGGGTTTGTGAGTGCATCACTGGTTCATGGTTCTCCCCTTCCAACTATTGTTTAGTTGCTGTAAATAGAAAAGAATACATGACTGATGAATATGAAACAGTTAAGAGATTTAAAGTCAGTCTGTAAAAAGCAGAGAAAAAAAGGCCATTTCAAACAGATATAGGAACAATAACCGATGGATTTAACAGAAGTGCAACAGGTGTCAGTTGTGCAACAGTCATACCTTTTAATATTCTGTGATTGTCATGACAGCAACTTCATCTTCACAATCATCTTCATCTGATTAATGCTTTTGTTTATCAATAGGCCTTTTTTACAGGAGACTTTTTGACTTAGTAGGAAAGTAGTAGTAGGAAAATTACAGGTATCATTAATAACATTAATAAAGGCACAGTTGTATTTAAGTGTCAAGTAATATTCACCTAATAGGTGCGTGTCCACAGGGGTGTTTTTGGACATAAGGGGTTCCGCCGCTTCCCAGCACTGATCACTTGTAGTCATATTGACCAACAAAAAGCTCCTGTATTACAAAAATAATTCACTGAAATGTGTTTCTGAAAACTTTTTGAAGACACATTACACAGACTCTGAATCTGTCTTCATTTTAGATCAACAATAGTTAGTTTAAAAGTTTTTCAGGAGTTTCCAGAGGCGGCAAGTCTCGCTGCCAGACACCCTTTATTTCCATAAAATTGCCTAGACCTCTACCTTATGCAAATGCAAATGAGGAGCAGCCCACATTACGCCCGGCTTCTCAAAATACAACGTGGCGCTGCCAGAATGCCGTGGACGGCTGCTTACATATAAAATGAATGGGAGGCATGGAAAATACTTATCCTGTGGACACATACCATAAGTCATGACAGTGAGCCAACATGCACAATACCAGGATGCTGAAATGGAATTCAGCCATCATTCATTATTTTCATTCCTGAAAAAGACCTTTGCAACCTCTCTAGGCATCAAATTCATTATTTGGTAAAATGACTGTCTCTTGGACAAACATCACATTCACAAAGCCAGATTTCCTCAATTCCTACCAAACCTTACCCAGTTTTGTGTGGAACATCAGACTTTAGCGACTTTGACCGCAGCTAGTTTTTGGTCTTTTGGCTGCCTGCCTCTTCCCCTGTTTTTGTTTTTGTTTTGCCTCCACTTACTGCTTGCCATTTGCCAACCTATATCCTGCCCTTTTACTGGTAAATATCATTTTCTGTTACAACTCCGACTTACTGATTCTGCTTCTGGGTCTCCACAACTGTTACAGTGATACCTAGATTTTGAGGCTGCAATATTAACCAAAAAAGTGAGAGCAATGTAGTGCAGTCTAAAAATGTAGTGTATATTGATTTTAATCCACCCTCCACTGGGATTTTAGACAATGCCTTTCCTTTTCCACCCAGTCCACCAGTTACCCTCTGTGTTCCAGCCTTTTCCAGTCACCAGATCCTCTTCCAGTCTGCGTACCTGTACCTTGTTACCCCATTACCTCAGCCCAACCTGCCCAGCATTTCTAGCCATTTTCCATTTTGCCTCTTGAAGCCTTGTTCCCTGTATCTAACGCCTGCTTGTATTAGTGACTTTGAACTCAGTTAGTTTTTAGACTTTTGGCTGCCTGCCTCATCCCTTCTGGTCTTGTTTGCCTCCGCTGACTGCCTACCTGTTGCTGACCTATATCCTGCCTTTTGACTAGTAAAACCTGCTTTTGTTCTCCTACCTACTGATTCTGCTTTTGGGGCTCAGTGCATAATTGTTATAGAACAGTGATAAGCTAAATTTTAAAGCTCCAAAATGTAGCAGGCAGAGAACATGGAAACCATGCCAACAATGGCAAGAGTATTGTCTAAGAATGTCATTTATACAGATTTTCATCCATCCATATCTCCATTCACCACTTTTTTTAGTCCAGATCATGGTGACAGCACAATAAGGTAGGCCAGTCTCCCCAGCCAGGTCCAGTTCCACCTGGGGATTTCTTTTCAATCTTTATCTAACCTTTAGTTTCAGACTGCCTATGGACTACAACATCCCTTGGCTAATACATTATTTAATTTAATATAACACCATAAAACTGATTCTTGTGAAGAGTTCACTTTGTTTGAGGTATTTTCCCAACTAAAATTGTTTAGCTACGTGTGGTATTTGCAACTTCCACACAGTGAATCAGAAGCTTATAAAGAGCACTGGAGGATATTATTATATCCTTGCTGTTTTACTGCAGCCTGTTAAGGTTAAATACAAAATAATCCCAAATGTTAAATTTCGCATTAAAATTCATCATTAAGTTAAGGTTATTAAAATGCCAAGTTTATTTAAAGCATTCTATTTAAAAAATAGATTATGCAATATCTTTATAGACCATACAGGAATACTTAGTTTCAATGTTTCCACAGTATAGGTGGCAGGGTGTGGAATCACTGCAGGTCTGTTGAAGTCAGTCCCTCTGAATATAAATTTGCAGAACTTTCCTGCTCACAATGCATCAGTATGCAGAGAGCAAGAGAAAGCAATTTGATAAATCACAGCTGTACATCTTCTACATATTATGTATAATATGAATAAATGTCTCAAATTGCAGCACAATTAGTCAAACAAGCAAGTCTGCCAAGTCTGAGGCCACAGGTGTCCCCTCTGCGGCGTGTCTCCGCTTTGTGTCTAAATATGAAAATATCAACTATGGGTGGACTGCCCACTTTCCTCTATTTAAAAAGATCTTAAATTGTAATTTGGCTTAATCTAATAGGTTTATGAGAGGCATCAGCTTTCATATGAATTCCTGTGTTTGTGAGTGCCAAGACAGGTGTTATCTCAACTCCACAGCACCATCCCAACATTAAAGCATGATCTCAGAACCAAGTGGGTCCTGATGATCAAATAATCACCTGCTGTGCAGAAAACAACATGATAATTTCATCACCGTTGCCCCTTTGCTCTCATATACTCGAGAGTGGAGCAGATCTAAAGCAGCACTAAGCGAAATCCTCAGTCTGTTGTGTTTTCAAAACACCCAGGAGGAAGGGATGTTAAATTCTTTAAGCTGTATCATCATGTTTAACAGCCAACGAAATGCTCACCCATCCTGATAGTTTTGGTTGAATGAATGTTTTGAATGTGGATAAATGCCACAGAATGTTTTACACATTTACACATACACATTTCTGAAACCTGGAGAGAAGACAAATATTGCCACTTTGCATTACCATGTTAGCAGTTTTACATGTTTATATTTGTACACTATAATCAATCCATCAATCCAGTGATGGGAGGTTGCCATTCATTACAAAACAAAGCCAAATTGCCACAGAAATGTAACATTAATTACTGGACATCCGCTACATCTACTGTACATTCAGAATACTCTCCTCCCATCTGAAGGTCCCTGTTGCTCAATGTCAGAACAAAATGACTCATAATTTAATTTATTCCCCGGAGCCTACAGCACTTTAATAAGACACTGGTGTGAATTAAAAGCCCTATAAAGTGAGCAAATCTTTTGTATCAGCCGATGATTGCCAGGATTGTACACTGTATCTTGTTATGCTTTAAACAGTCTCAACTCATGTTCTGGAGGGTGAAGCAAGTGAGTTGTAACCTGAACCTACACTGCCCGAGGCCACTGATTCCTACACACTCGCCCTTTTAATGTATGTCCATTTTGTCCAACGTGATTGTAGCATCATACTTACATGTAATATATTTACAGTTTAGTATTTCTTGTGCAGCTGCATCATGTATGCAACTTATATTACCTATCCCCTGAAACAAAACCAGACTTCATACAACATACTTTCATGTTTTGTATATGCACAGTGACTACTACCTGCTATATATTTTATATATAATAACAGTCCACTGTACTGTATGTATATGTTGTTATTTACTAAATTTAATGTGCAGGTATATGATAAAAGTATATTCCCATGGATCCACGTGTGGTGGTGTTTTTAGTCATGCATATAACAAAAGTTCTTTTTGCTGTCTCTTGTTCATATTTGGATTAATGTCCTGCATTGTTCTTTAAAGCACTTTAAGGCTTAGGCAACTTTCCCTAATACAAATATTTTACATTTCTGTCCTGTAAGGGTCCTATAATTCATTATGTAAGTCCATAAACTCTGTCTGCTGCTAAACATTCATCTGACATTCTATCTAATATTCCACAAATGCAGCTTCTTATCCTCCTTAAGACTATTTGTAATTGTCAACACTTATCCCCTCTCACACACACACACACACACACACACACACACACACACACACACACACGCAGGCACACACGCAGACAGATAAACCAACACAGGAACACACACCCTTACTATACCACCCTGCAGTGTGTGGGAGAATGGTGGCTGTGGACTCAGCATGTTTGGTTCATGCTTGCACCATTGCTGAGCTGGTTGGTTGGCGTAATGTAGACTGTGGATAAAAGAGACAGACACACAAAAGAAGCATTTTTGTGAGGAACAGGAAGAAATTCACTGTAGTTTGGAGTGCAACAGCAGTCAGGTGTGTCTCTGAACAGGCGGGGGTTCGACATGTGACTCAAGGACACTTCAGCAGCAGCAGGGATTATTTGAAACTGATGGACACACAGCAGGACCGTCGGTACTCCAGCAGCCTCGCTCCTCCTTTATCGGCCTATCCAGGTGGAGACTCTATTAAATGGATGTGGATGGATGTACCCTGCTGCTTTTCTGTCTTCCCAACACTCTGTTTGACTCCCTATCTATCTATCTATCTATCTATCTATCTATCTATCTATCTATCTATCTATCTATCTATATGCATTTGTATTTTCCCTTTCTTGCTGTCTTACACACACAGACAGAGTCACTCATGCACAGGTCTCAGTCCCAGTGGGAGCTGTCTACAGTCACCCTCTAACCCGCTGCAGAGACCGTGTGTCTCGGAGCAGCTGCTCCAGCTACAGACTCAGCTGACTCCTTCAGGAAGAAACTAATGTTGGTGATCTGCCCACTGATCTCCTGCCTGCTGTCTGACCAGCAGAGCCTGGTGGTGGGAAAGCTCACGATTGCATCCATTTTTAAACTCAGAAGTAGTAACCGGTGGCTACTCTTTCTGTTTTCACCTCACTAGTATTTGCATTATTTTGCTTTTCATCTTTTATTCTTCAAATTTTAAAGTTTAGGCTACTTAAATTTGAACTCTCCACTCCAGTTATCTATCTATTATATATATATGACATTTCTCTTCTCTGGCCTTAATTTTCTGAACTAACCATGCAGGTCCAGCTTGACATATTTTTCCTTTGACAACATTTTTCCTGCAGAAACATCACCACCTGTATGTTATTAAAAAAAAAGTAGCTTGTGTCTGCAGGCTGAAGCCATTACTTTCCTTGAATGATTCACAGAGCCCAGAGCCAGACAGGGGCCATGGAACATGCCAAGCATTATAGATATTTACAGAGCTTTAAGGGCTGTTGTGATGGGGCAACGATTTCTAGTAGCAACTCCTGGTTGCAACACTGCCTTAAAAAAATCCAAATAATTCAGGTAAGACTTGCTTTCAGAAGGAATAAAATACCTCCCACCCTGTGGCTCTGCAAAACCACAACAGCACCCACACAGAAAGAAAAAGAGCGATACCCTATCATTCATCTGATCGACTGATTATCAACCTTCTTGATTTGTCACCTCTTAAAACGGTGGATCTATTGAAATATTCGTGGGGTGGCAAGAGGCCGGCGTCAAAACTTAAAGGGGTGGCAGAAATATATGCTGATTTAATCACAAATAATCACATATATCAATATTTGCAAACAAATAAAGATATTTGAACTCAAAAACATTACATGATTGTGCCACATTATTAAAGCATTGAATATAAAGGTGGCATTAGAAATCAATATTTTGTTTTATTTAAATCAATCTGAATTAATGTGTTACATTTGAGAGCATTTGACACCAAATGAGGGGGGCAACATCGGTGGCCAGGCCCTTTTTAAGGGTGACAGCTGCCACCCCTCTGCTCTTAAAATAAAGCACTGGTTGCACCAGTTGGGACCTGTTCAACCATTGAAGATAGATTTTTTTCATTGTTTCTTTTAAATATTCTGATAATTTGAATAAGTGTGAAGATGAAAAACGACCAAGTCATTTACAAGAGGAAGAAAAAAAACAAATTAGATGAAAGTCATAAATTTCTGAGCATAAAATGTTCTCTCTGCTTCCCTGGGAGTCTTGACTGCCAGATTGGGAAGCACTAAAAAAGGAGATGGGATTGTTTAATTGCACGTCAGTAGTTGCTATTTCAAACAACTGTCTAAGTAACCTAATAAGTGATTATATTTCTGTTACTGGACAAAAAAATGAAAGCGGTGCCCTGGTTTTGGTCAGAAAACAAGCTGGCAGGGAGGAGAGCTGCCAGCTGCAGAATGTCAACAGTACAATAAAATGTGTTCAAAATACTGCAAATATGCCGATTGGTTGAAGTCTATGTAAGTCAATGTTACAGGAATAGCACTAAAAATAGCTCAAACGTGCCCAAAGGCTTACGTTTCTCGGAAAAAAAACCCCAGCTAGATCTTGCATCGTGGCTCTCCACAGTTGGTTCAATATCAAAGCCAAAACCTGTTTTGATGGCGGGGGGGGGGACGGACGGACGGCAAGGTCGTCTGGGTTATGGAGTGAATCCAGTGGAGATGCAGCAGTTTGCGGCTCTCTGCTGTTTGTTTGCTGTCAGGCGGGTCCATCTGGTGGGCAACAGAAGGATTGCTCATGTGGAGTCGTTAACTGTACATTTTCTCACCTTCATCTGTTATGCTCCATTTCTCCCCCTTGAGCCATCTCATGACACACTTTTCCACCGTGTTCAGTCCGGGTGAGAGGAAATGTTAACTATCCGAAACCATGCAGGTAGCAGAGGGAAAGACAACTTTTTTTCCCTCCTCCACATAACCCTCTGTAACCCAAGCATACACTGATATTTACATATAACAATAATTAATTTCATTAAGTCTACCCACCTTGTTTATTTACCACTACCACTACTAGTGTGTATATTCCACCGGGTATGACCGACACTGCCCACCCGCGGTGCTCATCAGTTCTCACCGGAGTGTGTGGAACTCAAGCCCCCGGCCGGTCACCGAAGAATAGTGGTCGTTAAATATTCATCCTCCGTTCCCGGTGGCACACTTTTCCTCTCTACTGACCGACCCCTGCTGCTCCGAGCCCCGCCAGAGGAGCAGCAGATGCGTGGAGCTGTGTGAAGATTAAGAGAATGTAAACGGGATTTGTTGTAGTTTTTTTGGTGTTTTTTTCTGTTTTCTCTGACCCTTCTGACCTATAAGATGATGGGGAAACGTGACTACGGAGCTCCAGTGACGTGAGAAACTCCCATGTTGGGTGTGCCGGAGGAAAGGTGAGTTTATTTATGGGTGCACCTACACCTCCTCCATCACCTTGAACCTCCACACATGAAACTGTGGAGCCTATCCGTTTGTTTGCACACTTTTGGTTAATTCTCAAGATGAATCTTTATCCTGGAGTTAGACTACCTGATGCATCTCCTTAACACTTTATTAAATCATGAAAAACAATGATTGATTAGGTAATTGCTTTGTTTTGTGCGAGACTTACACTTGCTACAGGCCTGTAAACTTTTAGATGATCCAACCACCTTCAAACTATTAGTAGTGCTGCAGGTGTAATGCTGGTCCACTAGATAGCAGCAGATTGCTTTGTGTGTGTGTGTGTGTGTGTGTGTGTGTGTGTGTGTGTGTGTGTGTAAAGTGACAAAGATGGTCTACTGCTTTCCCTCAGGAGCTGAATGCTTTTGATGAGCCTCATCAAGTCCACCTCTGTCATAAGTCTGCTTTTTCTCTCCCGGGCATGCATCCCAGTTTCTCTGTTTTTGTCTCTTCTCTACAAATTCTATCAAAAGATGGAAGACCACCTGCCAGCAGCGATTGCTTTGGGAAGAGTGAGACTGGCTGCAACTCAGAGCTTTTCCCGTTTGATAGGGTCTTTTCATTCTGCTTCAAAGGCAGATGTGCGGTTAAACTGTGGGAAATCCAGGAAAAAATATTCTTCATCACGGTTTCCGTCTTTTTAACGCATATGTGCACCCACTCAAAGACATAACTCTGAATAAACACACTGTGCACATACACACACACAGACACAATACATGTGCTCTGTGCTGGTTGGTAATGATCAGATAGACTTACACACCAAGACCAAAAGATCAGGATCTGGCAACCCAACACCTATACCCTGCAACAGGACAGATCTGGCAATCCGACCCCTTCCCTCTGGAAGAGGAATAATTTGGTTGATGGCACTAATAATCACAGCCCTGTTACCGATCCTTCACTGGCTGTGTGTGTGTGTGTGTTTGAGAGAGTCATTCCTCTGTTATTGATACCTAGAGCGAAGACGTCACATATCTAACAAGTGGGTGTTTCTCCTGCCTCTGCTCCTTCTCCTGCTGTTACGCATGTGGAAGTAGGTTGGTGGCTGATGCATTGCTCATACTGCTGCTGTTTAAATATATTTCTTAGAATGATGGATCAGTTATCTTCACTCATACACACATACACACACTTGACAGTAGCCTATATGATACTCTGGAAACAGCGAAGGAGTAGATTTGAGGTCAGATAGCATGATGCTTTGTCTATGCGACTTTTCCCATTCACAAGTGAACATGCAACACCTTAAGGAATGCCGAAATTAGAGGTTGTTAATTATTGGATATTTGTGGCTTTGATGACATCCTACTGCCAATCAGGCTTATCTTCTGCATCCCATGTCTGTCTCTCTCTCCCTCTTTCTCTCTCTCGACCTTTTGTATTATTTATGCCCCGCCCCCTCAGCCGCCTGGCGCTCTCGAGTTTCACCTGTAGAGCCGGATGACAAATTAAGACTCCTTCTACGACCCGCCACAAGGAACTCCTCAAATGCACGCCAAACACATACACATATATGCGCACATGCGAACGCACACACATACACACAAACAGGCAACCCATCTGCCCTTCTCTCTTTCTCCTTCCCTCACACACACACACACACACACACACACACACACACACACACACACACAGGAGCTGTCACACACTCTGAGGAGGGCAATGTGAGCAGAGTGCTGTGTTGAGTGAGGAAATGTGTTGTAGTGAGCAACAGAGGACGGAGTAGGTCAAAGGAAGAAGCTGAGTGTGACCTGAAGACTTTGTCCTCGAGTTTTTAACTTTTTATTTTTTGAACTGCTAAAGAAGAGACCTCCTGTGAGGATGCAACGAATTTGAAGACTGCCAAGATTCTGGCGACCACCACACTTGCTCTTCTTTACTGCTTGTCATTGAATGTGGAGGTGACTATGACAGCGAATTGCCTTGATGAATGAGTGCGGTAACACTGACACAAGAGAAAGGCTGGACCATAGGGAGGGTAGAGCTTGAGCTGGAATAACAGCTGCATGTTTTGTTTGTGTGTTTTTAATATTTGTATGCAGTTTTACAGAAAGCAAATTCCATAGGGAGCACACTGTGTGGAAATTAGTAAAACCAACAGATTAAAAATATCTTTTGTAAGAGTTAGCAGTGAGGTTGAGCCTGATAATACAGGCAATGCTATACATAGGCCTGTATAACCAAAATTTGATTTAAAGAAGGTGTTTAGAGCTCTGACCCACGGAACCCTTTGACCTTAAGGCCTTTGACCTGGTTACTGATGAGAGGGATTGTCAATCTCTTGGTAGGGGTTGTATAACTCCTATGTAGAAGTGAGAGCTCTTTGAAATCAGAGATTTCTAGATTGAAATTGGACATAGGTAGTGTACACAAATAGAGTGATAGAGCTTAGAGAGTTTACAGTTGAGGAACTATAGAAAGGTAGGGTTAGGTTTACGGTTTGGTAAGTTTCATGTTCCTTGCTAGGGCTTGTACATCGTTTTGCAGCAAGATATTGTTTGAGACATTACTGTATACATATACATTAAATATATAAAACAGTTTATGGGTAGTGCTATGAAGAGTTCACTTAACTACTTTGTTGTGTGTATGCCAGTAATGTATGTTTGCTAGTGTAAATATATGTCTCTATATGTGTTTGGGGCAAAATATTGCTGTCATTTAGCTATGTATGTCTGGACAGGAGCCTCATGGGGACCAGATTTGGGTTGTGTACAACTGCTTTGGCCAGGTGGACCTGTCCTCACACAGATACTGAACCTGCATATAGTGCTGGCACAAAGTCAACTAGGCATATCTAAACCAAAGAATCTTTTAAAGGTCAGACTCCAGATCATATCTTCTTAACATATCACAACATATTTTGTTCATGTTGAACTTCAAATACATTACTGTCTTTGAAAGATTGTCCATGTAATATGTCTGTGTTTGAAGGTTTACAGCATTGCATCCTGAAGAGAGGGCATGGTTTACTCCTAGCCACTTGTCAAAATGCCTGGCAAGAAAGACACCAAGAAGGACGCAAAGAAAGGTGGAAAACCTGAACCAGAGAAAAAGAAAGAGGAGGAAAAGAAAGGGAAGGATGACAAAAAGGGTGGAAAAGATGAGAAGAAAGCCAGTAAGGATGATAAGAAAGGTGGAAAGGACGATAAGAAAGGGGGGAAGGATGATAAGAAAGGGGGGAAGAAGGGAAAGGACGAGCCACCCAAGGGGAAAGATGATGGAAAGAAAGGAAAAGACAAAGGCAAAGGTAAGAAAGTGGAGTCTGAAGAGGAAGAGGATGAGCTTCTGAGTGATGAAGAAGAGGACGAAGAGTTTAGTGAAGAAGAGTACGATGAAGAGGAAGACTCAGAGGATGACAGGAAAGGGAAGGGGCGAGGAGGCAAGGGGGCTAAGGGAAAGAAAGGGGGGAAGTCCAGACGTGGGGACTACTCAGACGAAGATGACGAGGAGGATGAAGATGAAGAAGAGGATGACGATTACGAAGACAGTAAATCCAAAAAGAAATCTAAAGATGACCGCCACCATAAAGGAGGGAAATCTGATGCTGATGCAAAGAAGAAGAAAGGCAAAAAGAAAGAGGAAGCTCCTCAGATTCCAGTAAAGGAAATCCCAAAGAAAGGTCTGAAGAACATGTCCAGGATGTTCATGAAGTTTTCTGGTTTCAAGAGGCGCAGGACCAGCAGGAAGAAGCTGAAAAGTACATCACGTTTGTTCCTGGGGTTGGGGAAGAGAAAGAACCGCCTCGCTAAGAAGAAACGCCGCAAGTCCATGCTGAAGAACACCTCTCGATTCATGATGAGGTTTAAGGCCAGCAAAAAGAAGAAAAAGGAGAAAGAGGACAAAGAGAAGGCGGCGGCAAATGGCGGGAAGAAGCCAACCTATATGCTGCTTCGTCTAGGAGGGAATGAATCAAATCAGAAGAAGGGCTTCTTCAAAGGGTTATTTGGGAAAAAGGAGGGTGACGGGCCTGCTGATGACTTCAAGAACAGAAGTGTGCTGCTGGGTAAGGTTGCAGCTGCAACCAACTGGCTGACCAAACGCTTCCTGTCCACTAAAATGCGAGGAGATGCAGGACACCACGGCTGGGGTGGAAACAGAGGACAGAGTCGACAAGCCAGCTCCAGACGCAATCTCCGTGGTCACCATAATGATGGTTACGAGTATGATGGGGAGGCTTACGGATACAACCAGCAACATTCGGCCCACCAAAAAGGTTATGGGGGCTATGATGATGGATATGGTGGATATGGAGACGAGGCAGCTGCAGCATATGGAAGCCAGAGTCAGTATGGTTATTATGACAATGGAGCAGGGGGAGCAGACTACCAAGACCTGGGTTACTATGAGGAAGAGGGACTCTATGATGTAAATGCAGAACAATATGATGGTGGTCTTTACGAACAAGGCATGGGGGACTACTATAACCCTCATTCCTCTGCCCAAGGCTACTATAACAACCAGGAGGCTGATTATTATGGTTACCAGCAACAACAGGCTATGGCAATGTATGGAGATGAGGGTCTGGACTACTATGCACTGATGGGTGAGGACCATATTTATGCGGGAGAGGTAGATGGATTCATAGACCCTCAGGCTCAGGGTTATTATGATGAAAATAGTCAAGGAGTTTACTACGGTGATGGACAAGGGGGTTACTATGATAACGGTCAGGCAGGTTATTATGAGAACCCTTATGCAGCAACCATGGGAATGCAAGGGGGTTTTCCACCAGACTATCAACTTAGTTATAGTGATGCTGGCATGCCGTACCAAGACTACAGCTCCCAGCAGGCCATCAGCTTCCCACCAGGAGGCCAGCAGGCCTTTGGCTATGGAGGACAAGGGATGGATCAGGTGCAAGGCCTGTATGGGGACCAGTATGCAGACCAGTTCGATCAATATGGGGATGATACCGTTGGAGTTCAGGGTGGGGAGATGACATTTAGAGTTCCTAGACCTCAAGTGCGCCTATTTGGGAAAGAGCGCCTAGATGTGCCCCTGCCCCCTCCACCAACTTTGCCACCTGATCCAGAATTTGAAGACATGTCAGAAATCCAGTATGAAGATCAGATGCCTTTTGTCCCAGGTCAACTTGGTGACATGATGTCATTACAGCAGCAAATGAGAATGTCACCACAACAACAAATGATGTCACCACAGCAACAGATGATGTCAGCACAGCAACAAATGATGTCACCACAGCAACAGATGATGTCACCACAGCAACAAATGATGTCACCACAGCAGCAGATGATGCCACAGCAAATGATGTCACCACAGCAACAGATGATGTCACCACAGCAGCAGATGATGCCCCAGCAAATGATGTCACCACAAGAGCAGATGATGTCACAACAAGCGATGTCACCACAAGAGCAGTTGATGATGTCACAACCAATGATGTCACCACAAGAGCAGTTGATGATGTCACAACCAATGATGTCACCACAAGAGCAGTTGATGATGTCACAACCAATGATGTCACCACAAGAGCAGATGATGATGTCACAACAAATGATGTCACCACAAGAGCAGATGATGATGTCACAACCAATGATGTCACCACAAGAGCAAATGATGATGTCACAGCAAATGATGTCACCACAAGAGCAGATGATGATGTCACAACAAATGATGTCACCACAAGAGCAGATGATGATGTCGCAGCAGCCGATGGTGTCTCCCCAAATGATTTCACCACAGGTAATTCTAGCTCTGTTGTGTCATTGATTTTATATAATCATAGTCTTTAGTGTTAGAGGGTCACAGAAGTGCAGCTTGAGCGTTTCCTATCCTATTATTTCCTGAACATGAATGTGAAGATGTGACCAAATTCCCAATGTATTCTAAAGAGCACACCTCCACTGCCCTGCTAAGCAACCATCTTGAGCTACACAGCCTGTAATTCCTTATTTTAAGTAATCCCACCCTAGAGGAAGAGCCAAAGCAGCTCTAATAACAAAATGTTGGACCACATTGTTAGCTTTCAAATTGTGAAATCACACATGACACATTTACAGAAATGTCTAACAATGTGAACAATCACTGTCAACTATATAAATAAATCTGTAAGTGTAGTGCAAGACAATGAGTGATACTAGGCAACATATTGGGGTGGAGTGGGGATGTTACTCTTTGCAGTTTTCACAGTTAACACTGTTTTGTTGTAACTGTTAAAAACAGAACTTGACTATGCAATTTTCTCTGCTAAGATTATGTCATTTTAAAAACGCATTCTTGTGTCCTCAATATGTGGTCCACAGAAATATATGCATAATTGCAGAGTTGCAACTCACAGAACTTATTTTCCATAAGCATTTATAATACCCTAAATTGTCCCTACAACTTTAATACTTTTTTCAGTACTGCGATACCATTTTAACCAAATGTATCGTTCTCTTAACTTTTTTGATTCTCAGTTTATTTTACAATTCATTTTTGTTATTTTTCCAGCAGCAGATGATGACAGACCCAATGATGATGCCACAACAACAGGGTTATGGCCAAGTGTCAATCCCTACTCCAACTGCCATGATTATTAAGCAAGCAAGTATGTCCCCACTTCCAGCAAGGCGCATGCAACCCTCTCCGACTCCATCCCGCCGCTCTGTCATCATGCCCTCCCCACAGATGCAACGACATCCATCTGCCATGGCGTCCCCAATACCTTCTCCTATGCTTGCACAGAGACGCAGCCCATCCCCACAACCATCCATGAGGGGTGGGTTTGTTAATGTCCAAAGACCCCCCTCTGTTATGTTGAGACGCATCTCACCTCCTTCCTCCCCTATGGCCACCCCCCTTGCCCGTCGTAGAATGCAACCTCAGAGATCACCATCTCCCCTGGCTCGAAGACCCTCTCCCCCTCACTCTCCTCGTGCTTCCATGATCCGGCGAAGTCCTCCACCCTCACCAAGAGTGTCAATGAGACGACAATCTCCACCTTCCTCACCCCGTGCTTCCATGAGGAGGCGAAGTCCCCCACCCTCTGCCTCTCCAGCCCGTAGCCCGTTTGGAGGGAGAAAGATGCGCGGGGCACCCTCCCCTTCCTTCTCCCCTGGTCGTGCATCTCCTCCTCTCTCTCCACAGCTCAATAGAAGACCAGCTCCCTCTCCCTCCCCATCTCATCGCAGTGTATCCCCTGCAGGGCCCCGACCTTCCCCTACCCTCTCTCGCCGTTCAACTCGGCTGCTCAGGGACCCAACACCATTGCCGCGACCTAGGATGGGGGGAAATGTTCCCTTAGGTACTGTCCGGCCCTCGCCTATGGGTCTCAGAGGGCGCCCAGTGCCCCCACCCACCCAGAATGTGCGTCCATTCCGTGCCTCCTCCGTACGAAGCAATAGGTCTTCTGTTCTCACAGTGGACTCCCTCCACTCCTCCCCTTTTCACTCCCCTCATATGGTCCATCGTGCTCCCCTAGGGAGGAGAGAATCTGGGCGATTTCCTCCTCGCCCTGTGGCTCGAGGACGTCCCCTCATGTCCCAGCACTCTATAAGAAGGATGCCTCCTGCCTCTCCACAGCCCTCCCTTAAACACATGTCACATCCTGCATCTCCACGCCTCTCTCATCGACCTTCTCGTCAGTCCTCCCCTCTCCTGCCCCCTCGAGTTGCCCATCCACCCACTTATGCACCAGAAACGTATGTGTCTGGCCCCCATATGGATCCTTATGGTGAGCAGTTGCATCAGTTTGCTGCCCCCTCTTCTCCCATGTTATCTGGTGCTATGCGGAATCAGGCTATTCGACAGGCTTCTTACAGTTCCCCTCTTGGCCCAGAGGTGGGTGAGATGGCGCCGGACTATATACAGCCTTATGCTCCCTCATCCCCTATGCTTTCGGGTGCAATGCAAAACCAGGCCATTCGGGATGCGTCCTATGTTTCCTCACTGCGGAGGCCAGCTTCGCCTTATGAACAGCCTATGCCCCCTTCATCTCCCAGGCTGTCAGGGGCTCTGCAGAATCAAGCTATACGAGATGCATCTTATTATTCTCCTTTACAAAGGCCATCATCCCCTTATGAACAGCCTATGCCCCCTTCATCTCCCATGCTGTCAGGGGCTCTGCAGAATCAAGCTATACGAGATGCATCTTATTATTCTCCTTTACAAAGGCCAGCATCCCCTTATGAACAGCCAATGCCCCCTTCTTCCCCAATGCTGTCTGGAGCTCTGCAGAATCAAGCTATACGAGATGCATCTTATTATTCTCCTTTACAAAGGCCAGCATCCCCTTATGAACAGCCTATGCCCCCTTCTTCCCCAATGCTGTCTGGAGCTCTACAAAACCAGGCAGTGAGGGACGCTTCCTATGCATCTCCTCTTCAAAGGCCTCAGTCCCCATATGGCCCATCTGTACCTTCATCTCCAATGCTCTCTGGAGCCATGAGACATGGTCAGGCACTAAGAGGTGTGGCTTCTTATCAGACTCCACAGCTCCGTTCACCATATGGACCAACTGTTGTCACTCCATATGATTATATCTCTGAGCCTGGCCCATCACCACTACTTCATGATGCTCTACAGCACCGGTCTGGTTTGCAGAATGTCTCATCTTTAAGATCCCCTATGATGCAACGCCGTAACTCTTATGCACCACCTGGACCTCAGCTCCACAGTGCTCTTCAACAGAACCCAAACCTCCGCCAAGCATCGTTTCAGACCCCTGTGCACCTCAGACGGTCCCCATATGGACCCCCACCAGTCTCTTCACCAATGTTAGGAAGTGCCCTACAAAACCAGCAGCTGATGCAAGCATCTTACCGGCTGCCAGATGGATCCTTGATGTCACCATATGGAGATTCACGGTCCTCCCCGATGCTCGGCCATGCCTTGCAAAACCGGCAAGTCCGTGGAGCCTCGTACACCTTGCCTGATGGATCAATTATCCGGGTAGGTATAAAAGGGACATATAACAATACAACCTGACATGTATGTTTGTCGACATACAGAACAACGTTAATTGTGTTATTACAGTCCTACTCTCCTATATCACTCTCAACCCTCACCAACACAGGACCCACGTATACCCCAGACGCCAATGTCTCCTAACCTTTCCAGAGCTCTTCAGAACCAGAATGTCAAGACTGCTTCATATACTCTCCCTGATGGCACCATTATAGACCCAAGACAGCAAGTAATCCATGACTCATGATTCTTTATATGAATTCAGTTTACCTCCTATTGTTGTATTGTATCCATTTCTTGTCTCTGCCTAATTGTTAACCATTTATTAACTAAATCTGATGAATATTGTTCTCGCTCTGATGTCTCTGCTCATTCAGCAGCCCATTTCCCCAAACCTGGCTAGGGCCCTAAATAACCAAGCTCTGCGAGCAGCCTCCTATTCTCTCCCTGATGGCACCATTGTGATTGACCCGAAGGCACAGAAGTCCCCGAATCTTACAGCAGCACTTCAGAACCCTTACCTGAAAAGTGCAACTTACACCCTGCCTGATGGGACTATCATCATCGATCCACGGAAACCTGTCTCTCCAAACCTTTCTGGTGCACTTCAAAACTCTGCTCTCCGGAACGCCTCCTTCACACTACCGGAAGGGGTTCAAGACCCCAATACACCAATTTCACCAAACTTGGCTAAGGTTAGCTATGGATGCAGAATCTTTGTTTTTTTTAGGATTTACTTGTAAATGTGTGTGTGTTGATTATCTTTCTCTTTCCTCCCTTCTAATGTACAGTATATGATCTATATATTGGGACTTGTGTAGACGGGCACAGATATAGGGATTTTAAATAATTTGAAAAATGATCTTGTTGATCTTGGCTCTTGTTTTGATAATAATAATTGGTAATCAAATATGCTAAGCTGCTGCTCGAATTTAATTGTTAATTCTACCGTCACTTAATTAAATTGCACTTGTTTAACCTCCCAGGCTTACTTTAACTAAAAACAGCTGTTGTAATACTTAGGCCCTCGGCAATCCAGCCTTGAGAGGAGCTTCATACACCCTCCCTGATGGAACTATTATAGTGGACCCAAGGAAACCAAAGAGCCCCAATCTGACAGCCGCCCTGCAAAATCCCTATCTAAAGGGTGTGTCCTACACCCTGCCTGATGGAACTATCATCATTGACCCACGGAAACCACTTACACCTGACCTGTCTAAAGTGTGTAAATTTACCTTAATTTAACTTTGTTGTTTTAGTGGCTCTTTGTTCACTAACCCAGTCCATGTATTTGTTTCGAAAAGTATTTTAGTAAGTAGAGACTTTTTACTTAATTACACAGTTTGATGACATTCATTTTAAAAATTTAGCTAATTGTGGTTATAGCCTTGAATAACTACGCGCTGTCTTGCTCTGCAGGCTCTTATGAATGCAAACCTTCGTAATGCATCATACCAGCTCCCTGATGGTTCCCTGGTTATCCCTGGTCAAAAGCCTAACCTTTCATCTGCTCTGAGGCTTAACAAGGGAATGCGGTCCACAGGTCTCTATCAACTGTCAGATAACTCTGTACTGTCAGGCCGACCCAAACCCACCACTCCCAACCTCACCTCTGCGCTGAGAAATGAGGACCTCCAAAATGTCCGTTTCAGGTAGGTCACTGCACTATAAATGGAAACTAGGACAGATAAATTACCTGATAGGTTTGTCCAGGTGTTGCACAGAATTGCAAGGTAGGCATTAACTTTTTATTATTGGAAAAAGCAACATTAGCCTTTATCGATCAAAGACTCAGAGTAACTATAGAACCAGAGGAACTAAAACCAGAAACTAAACTATGAACTAAAAGTGCCCTTTTGCCTTTCTTTTGGAGTGTCCGTTACATCTGAAGAAGAGTGATGATTATGGCAAATGAGACCAATGATGGATTAAGTGTTTGAAACATACTTTTACTTTTACATGTTAGAAAACAACAACACAGACTCGTTCTGTTGTTACTTACTGTTGTAGACATGCAGAGGAGGGAAATTAGACTGAAAACTTCCGATCATCAAAGTAGAAAATATGTAGACAAAGTATTAGATAGCTATGCCATGGAACATCACCAGCATTAAACTATCTGCAAATAGATGTATTTATTCTTGTTTTATCCCTTTTTTCTCCCGTCAATGCTCTCTCTCTCTCTCTCTCTCTCTCTCTCTCTCTGTCTCTCTCTCTCTCATTAACTCCCTACCTTTCTCGACCTCAGTGGCCTCTCTCTCGCTTGTGCTCTCAGGTTGTTCACACTTTCTCTCTTTCTCTCGCTTGTGCTCTCAGGTTGTTCACGCTCTTTCTCTCGCTCTTTTGTGAACTAGCTGGGAAGGCAGCAACAAAGCCTAATGCTGTTTTCAACTTTAGTAAACACCAATGTCCATCCTGTCCTAATATCAATACAGTTTTAACAGTCCTTGTTTTATGAAGTGCTACACAATTTGTACTGGTTATGAATTCCTCAGAATGTTCTTGGTCCCCTGCGAAATGGGGTCATGTTACATGTTCTCTTTTTATGGCACTTTGCTTTATTTGACAGTACATTAGGAGAAACAGTAAGGCAGGAAAGACAGGAGAATGACATGCAATAAAAGGCCCAGGTTCATCTTGAACTCAGCCTTGTTACCTGGTACGCGCTCTACGAGGTGAGCTACTGGGGTACCAGTGTTACACGGTCTTATTTGAAGAGAACCATATGTTGTTCCGCAGGCTGCCGGATGGCTCTCTTCTCACACGTCGGTTCCACAACCCAAGCCTGTCTGAAGCCGTCCAAAACCAGCAGCTTCGCTATGCTTCATACAGGGTGCCAACAGCCCTGCAGGGTGAGGATAATCGCTATGCTGTGATTCCTCCCTATGGGCCACGCTCAGGACACTGGGCTAGAAATGCCCGAGGAGGAGAGCAGGGAGGGGAGGACGTCTGGGCAGCTGAGAGGGTTTTACCCCATGGGACGATCCAAAATCTGTCAAAGTGGTCCATGTACAGAGAAGACGGGGTGTTAGAAGGATATTCCCCCACACCTCGAATTGTGGACGGAAAGCCTCAGGACACAGACTGGACTCCTGACAGAGATAGAGTACCTGGTCAAAGCTGGTATGACAAGGTAGCTAAACGTTTATTCATATGTGTGTGTGGCAACATTTACCGAGTATTGGGGTGTTTTACATTGTAAATTTGTTTTATTATTTTTAATCACAGTTAATGGAAAATAAATTGGGATAGCAATGAGTGAGATATACACATTATTCAAGCAATAATTATGACACAGAAGCTGGATGGCCCGCAAAAAACAATTTGTAGAGTTTCTATATATTTTCTACATCAAGTGATGACAATATTCCTCAAGCTTTGACAATGTTGCATGACAGTGTTGGACTAATTACATACCATTGTGTGTGTGTGTGTGTGTGTGTGTGTGTGTGTGTGTGTGTGTGTGTGTGTGTGTGTGTGTGTGTGTGTGTGTCCAGATCTACTCTATCCTAAGCATGCCCACAACAGGCCACAGGGTGAAACGCTGGGCAGAGGGAATGGAGGACATGACACAGCTGCCGTAAGCAGGATCCAGTATTAACGAACAGCCTCACAGCTCATTCACTCATGTCACACACTGCCAAACATTTTGTTGCCCCACTGTAGAGCAGCACAGTTCATTTTAGTGCATATCCTTTCAGTTTCTTTTAACATCACTGTACAGTGTGTGTGTGTGTGTATGTGTGTGTGTGTATGTGTGTGTGTGTGTGTGTGTGTGTGTGTGTGTGTGTGTGTGTGTGTGTGTGTGTGTGTGTGTGTGCCTGCAGGCTTTTTTAAAAATCCTTGAAAATTTGTAGAGTTCAGAAAGAAATCCCTAGCATTAAATATGTTAAGTATATAAGTATTTTATTAAAATGCAACACCCAAGTAGATCTCTGTTGAATGAGCATCACTTCATATCCGGAGGAATCCCCTGCATTAGATATTTGTGTTATTTCAACAGCAGTTTGAAAGAATTAAATCCTCATTTCCTGACATGCTCGCGGGTAAAAACTCTCTGATGTACATCATGTAATGTAACCAGTTTTTTACAGAGAGAGATCTTGAATGTCATTGAAAAGTAATTAATTTTGGATGTCAAAGTGAGTGTGGGAATCCTGCTCCAGTGTGACAATATGTGCTCTGTACGTGTGTGTTTAATTTCCTCTGTGTTTAATTTCAGTGAGCTGAATGAGACCACCGTTCTGATGAACCTGAAGAAGCGCTACGACCAGGAACTTGTATATGTATGTTTAATTTCAAATATGCTAATTGAATAACTAATATCATTAAATGTCATGGATACCGCCTGCTATATCCGCTCACCCACTCTCATTCTTCTCCTTTTTTTCTCTCTGTTTTTCTTCCGCACAGACCTACATAGGCAGCATCCTTGTGTCCGTGAATCCCTACAAGTTGCTCAACATTTATGGCACAGACATGGTTCTTCAGTATGGGAGCCGAGGCCTGAGTGACAACCCTCCGTAAGACCTGGGAGTGTTTGTGTGGTTGTAAGAGCAATTAGTGGCAATTAGTCCCTGAACTTTTTACCTCCAGCAAGGCAGGTTATTTTTTTAGTCTGGTGTGTTTGTCTGTCTGTGTGTAACTAAGCAGGAAATCTCAAAATGTGAGATGAGTAAGAAAGTGAGGCCCACTGAGTTCCGCATTGCAATATAAACCATTTTCACTATTTTTCAAGGACTATTGCTCTCTCTTGATAGAAAACAAATATCTATGCCGTGATTGTCAATCCCTATGTGTATTTTAAAACATATCCAGGTCCAAATGCAGTTCAAAAGAGTCTTTTTGTCTACTAAATTCAGATGATTGTGCAGCCTTGGTGGAGGTGTAAGCTTTCTGAGTCCTTTATAGTTTTGAAAAGAATACAAAAACAAAACTAACCTTTAACTGTAACCTTTGAGTCTGTGTGTTCCTGTGTGTGATTGTATTGTTGTACTACATCTGTCTACATGTGTTGTAAGCTGTACTAAGATATAGTTTTGTGGTAAATAGAGGTGTAAATGCCAGCACTCTCAGGTGTTAGTAAGAGGCTCCTATTACAATGCTGTTGGTTGGTTGCCAAGGGAGAGTTTGGTTATGGATTTCACTATCACTTCACACACACAGTCAGAGACACACACAAACACACCACCAATGAGAAGGAAAGTGTATTTTTTAATTAAATGTTCTTGTTGTTGTGTTGCAGTCATCTTTTTGCCATTGCTAATCTCTCATATACCACCATGATGGATGCCAAAAAGGACCAGTGTATTGTGATCAGGTATGAAATGCTATGTGAGTGTTAAAAGGTCCACTGTGTAACATTTAGGAGGATCTACTGGCAAAAATACATTATAATTTAGTTTATAATCACCTAATAATAAGAATAATTGTGTTTTTGTTACCTTAGAAGGAGCCATTGCTATCTAGTGTTAACAGTAGCCCAGAATAGACAACACTGGCTCTAGACAAGACATTTTGTATTTTTTCCGAGTTTTTGGCCAGCATACACACTTGGAACAGGAGGATGAGGCGAGGGCATTCAAATCTGCAACTTCACTTCTAGATGCCACTAAATCTTACACACAGGTCCTTTAAAAGTAATTTTCCCTTATGCTCAGGTTGATTTTTGGGTAATAAAAAAAATAATAAAAAAATTAAAACTGCTGTCAAAGAGTCACATGAATTGTTTTTGTAATTACAGCGGAGAAAGCGGGTCAGGAAAGACTGAAGCTACTAAACTGATCCTGCGTTACTTGACAGCCATACATCACAAATGCAACGTCACACAACAGGTAAATATGGTGACTATTACTTACATGCATGCTAAAAAATACAGCCCATACTGTGGTCATTTAGGCTAATACTTATTATTTTCCTTTATTCTCTTCTGTCTTCTTCTCCACAATCACCCATCAGATAGAGGTAAAGTGTTCCTCCCCTTGTTTTTGCTCTCATGACGACCACCATCCCTGTTGAAGATAGCAATAGTAACATATCTGTCTGTGGTTATTGGTCAGATCCTAGAGGCTACACCCCTGTTGGAGTCTTTTGGGAATGCCAAAACAGTGCGCAATGACAACTCTTCACGCTTTGGCAAATACACACAGATCTTCATGGAGGAGTGAGTAGTTACAACAACTCAGTGCTACAGAAAAGTAGACAGTCTAGAGTCAAGATGATCTAGAAACCAGGGATTTCTCTCGTTTCTAGATAATCAGAATCAGATCACATACTGTATAAATTGATTTTCTAAAGAGACATTATGTGTTTTACCAATGCAGTGTGTAGTTTGGGACAATTGAAGACAATTGAGCAGCAAACAGGCTGTATGTTACCCATGTGTGCGCGCACACACACACACACACACACACACACACACACACACACACACACACACACACACACATGCATAATGACCTAAGCGGAGAATATGCTGACATGTCCCAGTAACACAGTTAGATGAGTAGTTGATCTGCTAGAACTGTGACAGAGAAGATCCGAGCACATTACACATGCATGACCTGTTACTTAACTCAGACTTATTGTGTGTGTGTCTACCTGTGTGTCGTTTACAAGGGGTGTAATCAGCGGTGCCATAACGTCTCAGTACCTGTTGGAGAAGTCCCGCATTGTCTTTCAGGTGAAAAACACAAGCTCACACACACAGACTCAGCAGGTCAGGTTGGAGTCTTCTTACCACTGAGTCATGGCGAGAAAGAGGAGATTGTAGAGGCAAACAGCATGAGAGGTGTCAAACATGTTGCACATTCATCAGTCATTCATCCATGCACCCATTTATCCATTACGGTGTCTTTTCTACAGTACTATTTCTATTTCAGTACAGATCTAAATCATAGAGCTTTTTAATTATGTATCTAAATATGTGTGCATGTGATAGTTGATTTATGTAGGTCATGTGGCTGTGTGTGTATGTGTGTGTGTGTGTGTGTGTGTGTGTGTGTGTGTGTGTGTGTGTGTGCTCATCCACAGGCCAAATCGGAGAGGAACTATCACATCTTCTACGAGATGTTGGCAGGTCTTCCTCCTAATGAGAAGCACTCACTCTATCTACAGGAAGCTGAGACTTACTACTATCTGAATCAGGTGCTCAGAGAAATATGAAACACACACACACACACACACACACACACACTCACACAGACCACAGATTGGGAGTGGTCACTGTAATCAATTTCATAGTCACATTAACAAATGAGATGTCAAATGTGATATTTATTCTACCAAGTGATTAATGACACAAACATGAAACTTATTGTGGTCGCCAAATACAGAGTTGGGAACTTGAAATATCTCTACAGCTATTAAATGGATTACCATGAAATTGTGCACGGACATTCATATCCAACAGAAGAAGAATTCTACTAATTATTGTGATCCTCTGATTTTTCCTCTAGCGCCACCATGAGCTCTGGTTTCACTGAAATGTCTCCACAATTATCTGATTGATAGCCATGAAATTTTATACAAACATTTTATACAGACATTCTTGTTCCCCTCAGATGAACTTTGCTGATCCCCTGACTTTTCTTTCAGTGGCATCATCAGGTCTAAATTTCAATGTAACCAATACTTTGAAAAACATTCCCATCAGCCTTAGCAGTATTTTGGATTTAGAGCCAATTAATGTGCTAACTAAACTAAGAAGGGCAACATAGTAAACATCATACTTGCATGTTAGCATTGTCGCTATGTACATGTTTTTATTCTGATGTTACACTTAGTTTGCTGCAGCCATTCAGATGTACCTTGCATTAGTTTGTATTCAGGCTCTTAGGTTGCACTACAGAGTGCTTAACACACCACTTTAAGAGATGTGATGAAAGCATTGGCATGAAGCAACACTGCTGATTAAAGATACTTGACAATTTACATTGTTGTTGTAAAAGTTTATTCTTGAAATAGTAACACCTGGTTGAAAAGTCTTGTCTGCCCTCTCTGGCTGAAAGTGTGGTCAGAAGTGTGCTCTGTTGCACCAGGAACCATACCCAGCGATGATGTCAAGGTGTACTGACATACATCATTGCATCAAGGTGAAGTTGAAGCCCTTGAGGTCGGCAAAAACAAGACCCTGAGCTTCTGATAAGTTCGTATTTAATTAGAGCTAGCTGTGATTAAACAGGCTGAGGGTATGTATGTTGTTGTTGATAACAGTGTGCGTATGTGTGTCTGTTTGTGTCTGTGTGTGTGTGTGTGTGTGTGTGTGTGTGTGTGTGTGTGTGTGTGTGTGTGTGTGTGTGTGAGTGCAGGGAGGGGATTGTACCATAGTGGGGAAGGATGATGGGGAGGACTTCAGGCGTCTACTGAGTGCCATGGACATCCTGTGTTTCACTCCAGAGGAGCAAAACGGTATCTACAGACTGCTGTCCTCTGTCCTTCATCTGGGGAACGTCTACTTCCAGCCACACCAGGTCTCTGTGTCACACACACACACACACACACACACATACACACACACACACACACACACACACACACACACACACACACACACACACACACACACACACACACACACACAAATAGGCTACAAAAATGCATGTAGTTTCACGGCTGAATGATAATGATGATGTTGATAAATGATGGTAATAATGACTCTGTATGTGTGGGTGTGCATCCCTGCAGGCTGAGGGTCAAGAGGTTGCGTCAGTGGTGAGCGCACAGGAGATCAGGGTGGTAGCTGAGCTGCTGCAGGTCTCACCTGAAGGCCTACAGAAGTCTGTCACCTTCAAAATGACAGTGAGCAGAACACGCTTTGCATTAACAATCGCAGCCTCACACATACCATAGATATAAGGAGTGGTTTTACAACAGAGATGTTGTCAGATAACAGATGTGTTTGACCCCCCAGGATACAGTAAGGGAGAAGATCTTCACTCCGCTCACAGTGGAGAGTGCTGTGGATGCCAGGTGAGTGAGTGAAGAAGAAATCTTAATAAGTATCTGTTAAATTAAATACTACCCACCTACTTCTGCTTGGGATGACCTGAAATAAAAGCTTATCTGACAGTCTTATTTGAGGCTTTTTAATGTCCTCTTTTCTTTTTTTTAATCCCCCCTCTCTAAAATCACACCAGGAGACTATTGAGAGGGAGTGAAAAGTCTTTGATATTCTCTTCCAATCTTTGGTAGAGGCATATGAGGACAAAGGATGTCAGGGCTGGGGGAGAGATTTTTCAGATGTCCTCTGTTTCCATAGGAACCGGGTTTTCTGTTTCCATAGAAACCTTATTGTGTGTTTTTCATAGAGATGCCGTTGCCAAGATCCTGTACTCGCTGCTGTTTAGTTGGCTGACAGAGCGCATCAACGGACGGGTCTACCCTCGCAACGAAGCTCTCTCCATCTCCATATTGGACATATATGGATTTGAGGTCAAGCTAAATGATCTCGCTCAATAACATTACAGCGCTGATGCGTTTGAGATGACCTGTGTTCACTAACTTCCTCACTCCCCAATGTCTCCTCTCTTTACCCTACAGGAGCTACAGGTGAACAGTTTTGAGCAGCTGTGCATCAACTACGCCAATGAAACTTTGCAGTTCTTCTTTAACAGGGTCATCTTCCAGGAGGAGCAGGTCAGGGAATCTAAAAGCTGATATATTCTATTTTCCCATGTGAGGATGGATTTGCATGTCAGAAGACGTCTAGGCATCTAGGTTAAAACCAGCTTAGATATGGAAAAGTCGAGGTATGAAAGAAAAGACACAGACAGAAGACAATTAGGTATAATCATGAGACAGGTCTTAGCTGCACATTGAAATATAGTGTGTTCAGTGTGCATAATTGTTGCATGTAGCAAAGCATCTTTACATTCATTCTTATTTAATTGAAAGTCTGACGAACATTTGCCTCTATAATAACAAATAAGCGGGTTTCCATGAATGGACTATACACTCAGATACAATCACGCTGTAAAGAAAAGCTGGTCCGCTGCATTCTCGGCCCAAACAAAACAGGTCAGGACCAGTGCATCATAGCTTGTCCAAAATAAGGTTGAGGTTAGAGCAGATGATTAATGACCTGCTGCATGTACAGTAAACACAGACTTGCAGTATTATAGTGCATTTAAATGTACTATCAGATTTAGTATAAAACTTTCTTGTGTGTTTGTACAGTAAAAATACTGAAAACTCTTCTCAGCCAAATTTAGCTTCACTTTAACCAAAATTTCTAAATCTTTTGAGCTGCAAAACATCAAATTAAAGCTCACTGGGTTCGTACATGTGTGTCTGGAGCCTTAAATCTTAAGAGATCTGAACCCAATGAACAGCCTTGTTTGTAACCTGACTTGCATACATTTCATAGAAGTCTCCATCAACCCACATGGTCAAACTATAGTGGATACAGCAATTCTCCAACTGAAGTGAAAACTGGAAACAATCAACAGTTGAGGTAGAAAAGTTTTATATGCAGTAGCCTGATGAACCTTTGTATTGTGTGTGTAGGAGGAGTACATGCGGGAGCAGATAGAGTGGCAGCAGCAGCCCTTCAGCCACAACCAGGCCTGTCTTGACCTCATCGCCGCTAAGCCTCATGGGATACTGCGCATACTGGACGACCAATGCGGTTTCCCTCAGGTACATTCGCACCTGTTGAACTAAACTCTTCAGTGCCAAAGTTATGGGAAGTCACTTAAATGTAATAATGAACACAGATAGCTGTGGGAAGCAAGAGAAGACCCCGCCTCCAAGTGCCTGAAGTATACAATATATTCACTTTAAACAACATATATTTGTAATTCCTGTTCAGTCAAACGATTTTCTTTTGGCTGGAGTCACGTCAGGGTGCTGTGATTTACATGTTGCATTGAACTAGAAAATAAGACTGATTAATACAAAATGACTAAATTATAATAACTGATAACTTAATTAAAACAAAGGGCATTAATAATTAATTTCTCCATCGAAATTGCCCTTAAAATGAAGTTAGATTAGATTATAGGGAACTTTTGAAATCTTAAATTATGTAGGTGTGTTGTGAAAAGCAACAGCTGACAATAACTCATGATTCAAATATTTCATACCTCAGTTTTTGAAAGAGAAATTGAGTTTAAAAAAAAACAACCCACATCTCACTTATTGGATTTCTCATAAACCAGGAGTCTGAAGGGTATAATAGCGAGTTCCGATCAATACGAAACTCTCCCACATGCTCACTTAATTGCCTACCTGCTGTTATCATTGTTCCTGGGGCTCCTAATGTAAGAAGCTGACTGAGCTCGTATTGAGATAAACGTATTATGAAGTGTCTCCGATGCTGAGAGTGAAATACGAACACGTTGTTACACGAGTAACTGACTGAGGCAATCTGCTCAACACACACAGGCGACATATGTATGTGTGTGTGTGTGTGTGTGTGTGCTGTAGAGATTTAGTTTCCATGGCTCACCAACCATTAACCATCTCTGATCATCGCTAGGCAACAGACCACACCTTCCTTCAGAAGTGCCACTATCACCATGGAAACGACCCGCTATATGCCAGGCCAAAGATGCCACTGCCAGAGTTCACCCTGAAACACTACGCTGGGAAGGTCACGTACCAGGTACAGTTCGTCCTTTCTCTTTCTTTCTTTCTTTCTTTCTTTCTTTCTTTCTTTCTTTCTTTCTTTCTTTCTTTTTTTTTCTTTCTTAGAAGGTACACCATTTTAAAAAAACTTTAATTTTATTAAATTTTTACAAATTTAAAACATTTTACAAAAGAAAAGGGAAAACAAAAGTCAACAAACCATGAGAACTAAGTGGGGTATAAGTTTCTGCACGTTCGCTACACTCTCCTCTTACAAGTGCGAAGGAGAAACTACGGTGGTCGCGACATGTGTGAAACGAACAATCTAGATAATACTATCTAGATCCAGTGTTTGGTTTGTCTGTTCTGGGCTACTATAGAAACATGGCTGTTCAACATGGACACCATGGAAGGATTTAAAAGGCTCATTCTAACACATTGTTATGCATATTATATTCCATTTCTGCCAATAGATCCTCCTAAATGTTACTCACTGAATCTTTAAGGTTAAACATATATTCCCATAAATATTAATAAAATTAATTTGCACAGAGTTGGTATACTGTTATACTACCTATATGATAACTCTTCTAACTTGTGTTGCAGGTGCACAAATTCTTGGATAAGAACTTTGACATGGTCCGCCAGGATGTTTTAGACCTCTTCATCCAGAGCAAAAACAGAGTGAGATATCCAAATAAACTTTTTTCTTATTGCTTTCTCTCTCTGATTGTCTTATTATAATATATTCACTGGTTTCCCCATGCTTTATTTCCCAAGGTAAGCATGAGAACTGATCTTCAATTACACTTTAATATCATGATTGTTGCTCATCATCTTGTATTGTGGTGGTGTGGCACAATACAATTACGTGTTTTGACGTAATTAATACACAAATGTACAAATATTAATTTAGTAATTATTGTTTTGAGTCAGGAATACATTTTTAATTGATGTAAGAATAAGTTGTACCAGTGCTAAAGGTTTTTTCCATTCTGCTGTTTGAAAATCATTCTGTATTCACTACACATACTTACTACATACTATATTACCAACCCATTATATGATAGGATAGGATAGTCAGGATGACTGTTCACACTTTGTCTTACCTTTCCGTCCTCTGTGTTGTGTGTGTCTGTGTGTGTTTGTGTGTTTGTGTATATACAGATGGTATCCAGCCTCTTCTTAAAGCACTCAGAGTCTGTGTCTCAGCAGCGGTCTAATGTGCGGCGCAGCAGCACAGCTCGTCGTTATCAGGCCAACACAGTCAGTGCAAAGTTCCAGAGCAGCCTGCAGGAACTGCTGGAGAAGATGGAAAGGTTTGAGTAAAACAACACTCATTTAAACTTTAGGACAAAGTGGAAACCTCTAACACACCTTTATATCATCAGTGGAAAGAGCCAAAGTTGTGTTCTGCTTGCCACCAGGTTGTATAAAGTATAATAATTGGCTTCCTCCAACTCATTTGTGTGTCCTGATATTATATTTAAACACTATGTAGTGCCCTTATCCCTCATTAACTGCGTGCTTTGCTCCTGAGAAGGCAGATGTGTAAATTATACTTATGTGACATTGAACCTGTCAGTGCTGACGCAAAATACTGGTGAGTCACACTGTAATTTAGTGTGTGAGTGACACATACCGTATTATGACCATGTGCCTAAATAAACAATGAATAATTTGTTTTTCCTTGGTGTACTATTAGACTAAAGTGATTAGAGATTAGTTCTAACAACCTTATACGCCTCCAGTGTCAGTGTTTGTAGGTGCCATTCTTCTTCGGAAAATGAGTTTTATTGTCTTAATTTGAGCTCAGTCATGTCTCATAATAGATGAAAACAGAGACCCCTGGAGATCTTTTGCTCTGCAACCATTAACATGTAGCGTCAACTGTAAACTCATGCCATGTCCTACCGATTTTTGCTTATAAAGTTGTTTTTCCCTCACATTGGAGAGTTGACTTCCTTGCACAGGACTAATGTACTGAGCCTTCATCAAATCCTACATTCATTTATCCATCCATTCGTTCTCATCTATCTGTGACAGGTGTAACCCTTATTTTGTGCGATGCATCAAGCCAAACCATCATAAGGTATATTTGCAAGTTGGATGACGTGTGCAGGTTTGCAGTGTTTGTTCTGCATTTTAATTGATATAAAATATACAGCTCATGTGTATTATATGTGTGTGTGTATGTATATGTATGTGTAGGAGCCTGGTGTGTTTGACATGGAGCTGGTCAACACTCAGCTACATTACTCTGGTATAATGGAGACCATCCATATCAGGAAGGAGGGTTATGCAATCAGGATGCACTTCCACAGCTTCCTGTCAAGGTTGGTTACTTACGTTAAGCATATTTGAGGAGCGATGTAAGCTCTAATTGAACCATGTGAGCTAAAATATTGTACAGACTATCTCAGCCTCCCGTTCAGCTTTCTTTCCTTAAAGTAATTGTTTCTGCTTCCCTTACCACTCGAAACATTCAGCCTGAATTATTGGCTTTTTTTTTCTCTGGCAGTTCACACACATCAGTTTCTTCATGCTGAAATAGCCATCTGGTACTTGCCAGCTCCTGCTGTAGGAAAGCAGCTGAAACCAATTGATCTCACAGCACCTCTGACCACTGGCTGCCAAAGGAGTCTGACTTACTGTGTTACAGAAAAACAACTTCAGAGTCATTCACAGTCAATTAGATTCACACTAAAACTACTAAACACAAACAAATGCTTAACTACCAAAACTCAGAATACCCAGAATCCCAATTAGCCTCACGCTAGATCTCTCAGATTCACAGCTAAAGACTTACACTGACATGGAGTTAAAACACAGCTTTTGTTGCAGCTTTGGATTTCACATTCTCTTTCGAATTTGTGCTGGATTGTCATTTTAAATTTGTGTACGTGCACACAGGTATAAAGCCCTGCTCTGCCTGAGGGATCTTCCCCCAGCAGATGGAGAAAACTGTGTCATCATGCTCCACAAGCTCGGCCCGGTCAAGAACGGCTCGTATCAGCTGGGAGTCAGTAAGGTGAGCTCTCTCAGTAACATACAAATGTGCAAAATAAGGTTCAAATAAAGTAAAGAAATAAATACTGTTTAATATAAATTTGTGTGTTAGATTTTCTTGAGAGAGGAGCTATATCAGCTGTTGGAGGGGAAGCGTGACCGTGTGCTGAACCTCGCTGCCATGACGCTGCAGAGATACACCCGCATGTGTTTTATCCGAAAGAACTTCACCAAGTTCCGGCGGCGTGTGGCCCTGTTTCAGGCTCGCTGCAAAGGCTACCTGGCCAGGTAATGTTCACCTGAGGTCAATAACCTGGATACCTTTTTAAATTCTTAATGGCTCATGACTCCTTTAAATGAAGGCAAATACGATAAAGGGATGCCTCTTAACAATATACAGGCTGTACAGAGTGACTTTTTTTTCTCTCTTTAGTGGGCAGAACACTGTCCTGCTTGAGTCTGGAGTGTCAGTGCCCCGCTTGGCAATGTAGGCTGTAGTGTTTGGTTTCACTGAGCCAAATAGGTCAAAGCTTATCACAGGCAACCTGCTTCTTGCCCTTGATGCGAGGAGACAGGGCCAGAGGATTGAGGCCGTGCTCATCAATCAAAGGTGATAGATTTCTCACTCACTGCCAGTGCGGCAGAACCTGGAGAGGAGATGCAAATTCGCGTTTTATTTGAATGTGTTAAAATTCCCTTACTGGCTTAATGAGAAAACTAAAATGGCAATAAACTCAAGGTCAAACATTTTCAATCTGTAATGATATTTCTGAGATCGTTGGTCACGCTTTGATGAACTCAGGGATGTGACACATGCACTAAAGCTATCACTTACTCTATAAGTGTGATTAACACACATCTACACCAACTGTGCTGTCTGTTCTAATTACAGTGATTGACGTTATAGTAAAATGTCAGACTTAAAAACTCAAATGTGCCTGCATCTTTCATAGGGAATGTTTCTATCTTACCAAATGTGTGTGTATGCAAATTCTTACACATTTCAACTTCTTTCTCTTACTTTCTCTCTACTCTATGTATCTGTGTGAATAATCCATCATTTCTGGTTAATGCTTTTCCTGAACAGAAAAAAGTTTACTCTGAGGAGGAAGTACCTCATCAGGTTCCGCTCCGCTGTGCTGCTCATCGTCAACCGCCAGCGCTACATGAGGGTATGCACACTGTGTTCGTGTCTGTGTGAACGGGGGAAACTTCTGGGAATGTCTGCAGTATTTGTGTTTGACAAATGAATAAAAAATGAACAAATGTGTGAAGTGTGATACTGTTGTCTTTCTGTCAGACAGTGGTGGAACCTGCAAGGAAGGCAGAGGAGGTGAGAGAAGGCTGAAATACGGTGTAAGAGTCCGAGAGAGAGGAGAGCCACATTTTGAGAAAAAGATGAAGATGTAGCATTAGTGTGTAATATAAGTGTGTATTTCTGTGTGTGCTTGCAATGTGGGTAGGATCGTATCAACAGAGAAGTAGTGAATGTGACAACACTGCCTATCCCTGCTGAGCTGGCAGCCTTGCTACAGGCGGCCTCAGGTGTGCACACACACACACAGACACACACACACACACACACATATATATACAGCACACTGATCTGCAGTCAGTGTGTGCTATAAATAAACTTCCATCAACAATGCGATGGATGTGTTCCACCTTGTTTGCAGGTGGGTTCAACAATATTTGCTGTCATATTTCTGTGATGACACATGGCCTTTTGTGTGTGTGTGTGTTGTGTGTGTGTGTGTGTGTGTGTGTGTGTGTGTGTGTTGTGTGTGTGTGTTGTGTGTGTGTGCAGGTGGTGAAGAGTTGCATTCTGACTGCTTGGCAGTGGTCCAGGCTCCAAAGGTTCAGGTTGACCCCCAGCTGACCCTGCCCCTGGATATCAACAACTACCTCATGACACACTACATCCGGGCCATATTTAGGGTAAACACACAGAAATCACAGCGTCCATATTGGAAACTGTGTGAACACATGAATGAAACACAAGTTATCCTTGGTGAACTTCACTGGACCCAGGACAGTGTTGTTGTAGTGTTTCAAATACATAAACAGCCACTGTGTGTAATCAGTTGTAAGCACTGATGTATGTGTGTGTGCGTGTGTGTGTGTGCTGTGTTGTAGGAGCCGTTGTTCGGGATGCTGACAGCCCCGCTGGAGAATTCTCTGATTCGAATGGATGAGGAGCTAAAACAAGGAGCCGTGAACGTTTTCATTCTGGTACATGTTGCATTTAAATGCTGCTGGGAAACTGCAGCATCCAGGGCCTCCTGCTAAGCAGTGATATTGTCAAGAAATTAAACCCAGACAAAGAAACATGTCCTGTAATTTAAGATGATTTTCTTACTTGAATTAATTTTAAAAAGGGTTATTACAAACATGTAATAAAAGCATGTGTATGAGTCTTTTTTTTTTTTACTTTTGAACTTGATTTTACCACGATGCTTTGTGTGTTAAAACCTCTTAGAAACTGACATAGTACAATGATATAAACATAGTAATATGATATAAATTGTATACACATGTACAGTGCTTACTGAATATGCAAACACATAAAAAGTCAGTGATTCAGTCTATTCTCGCCACAAGATATACTTATACTGTATACTGCAAGCAACCCTAAGCATACATTTGAAAAGCTAAGGCTTGAGGACCTCTAGGAAACTTTACAACTTTATAGGTGTAATTTGACCTGTAAGGTTACAGTATGTGTTGTAAATGTCTTTGCTTTTGATAGATACTAAGATTTATGGGTGATCCTAACTTGAATGGGGCTCAGGAGAATCTGTTTGGGAACTACATCATCCAGAGAGGACTTGCTAATCCCAGCCTCCGAGATGAGATCTTGGCTCAGGTAGCCAATCAGGTGAGCTTGTTTTTCTGGAATAGAAATGAGAGCCCAAATAAAACAGAATCTTTCACTTTTATGGCACTTTATCTCTTTAATTTTCTCCTTCCTTCCATTAGGTGTGGAGGAATCCTAACATTTTGAATTCAGAGCGTGGTTGGCTCCTCCTTTGCTCCTGTCTTTCTGCCTTCCTGCCCTCTCAAAGGCTGGCCAAGTACTTGCTGAAGTAAGAAACACATAACTGACAATATCTCTTTTTTTAATTACACAGTATATTTATTCCCTTCTTTTCTGTGCATGTCTCTGATCTGTGTACATGATATCAGTTGCTGTTTTGCACATTGCTCTTTGTGCTTGTTGTTATAGGTTTGTGTCTGACTATGGGCCGGAGGGCTACGACTGTGTGTGTCAGCACCGTCTGCTTCAGGCTCTGCAGCGATTGAATGTCGGGCCGGAGTATGTCCGGACGTACCCACCCTGTCTACTAGAGTGGACCGCCAATCGCAAGAGAGCTCACACTGTTCTGCACATACACTGCTTCGATGGTGAGAACACACACACACACAACACATGTAGTTAAGTGGACAAAGAGGGAATTTTAACTGATTACATATTCAGATCTAGTTGCAGAATAGGCCTTAGTAGGTAGGGTAGAAGGGTAAACACTTAATGATATTAATTCCATTCAGGTTCAACAAAGTCAGGGAGCTGCTATTGTGCATGTTGTCATTGGCAACACATGTGGTTACCATACAATTTGATGTCAAAATTGTGAATTGTTGTGGAAAAAGCCTGTTTTGAATTAATAGAAATGATACAGCAAAGTGATTTATTTGCTCAACATCTGTAGTGGTGCCACTGAACAAGGTCCAGGATCACCTTCTGCATCTCTAGTCACCATTAAAAGCATTTTATGCTGCCATTTTGGCCATTTGTCTCTTGTAAAAAAAGATATATATCTCATATAGTCTTCAATGCAGTGGCCCAGTTTTGATTCCAACCTGCGGTCCTTTAATGCTGTCACCCTCTCTCTCTTCCCACTGTCCTGTCACTCTTCAGTCCTAGTTAAGAAAAGGTTAAGTAGAATTGATAAATAATATAAAAACAAGGCTGAATGCTTGTGTCTAACTTTCTACCATCCAGCAACAGAAAGAGAACTGAACTCTATTTGCTTTTGTATTATATTTGTCTCAAGAAATTAAATGTCTTTTCTTGAATACATTTGTGTTATGGTTGCTCTAAATCAACACTGCACAATATGTAAATATGCAGATAACATAAACACAAAACACCAGTTTATGTCCATGTCAAAGTAATGTTGGAAATATTGGAAATTTGAAGCCTAATTATATTGACTCTTTTTGACCCAACCTCACCCTTCTGTTTTTTTGTTTTAGTTGTTTTCTTTACCTGAGCCAGTCTATGCGTGCACTATTCAGCACGAAAGAGTTATCTGTCTCTCTCTCATTTCCTCCTCTCATCCAGCTAATCTGTCCTGTGGCCTTTTGGCAAGTCTACTGAGGATTAGAACACCTGATACTCGCTCTGGTTCACTGGCTGTGTTTGTGTCTGTTTATTGGTGCCGGTGTCTTCGTAAATCTTCACAGACAAACAGGAGACATTGCTAGTAATTTGGTTTACTGATACAGCTCAAGGATTATTTTATAACGTGATTAAAATGGCTCAGAATACATTATAAAGTGAAAAAACACACCGAAACATTTTAAAAATTGAGGTTTTTGTTGAGTGATACCTGTATGTCAGAAGTTATTTTCACATCTGCGGTTTGTCTTCTGCCCGTCAGGTGTGTCCTTCCTGTGTCCTCTACACTCCTGGACGACAGGAGAAGAAATGGCCAAAGACATCTTACAACACAGGTATCATCTTACTGTAAAACATAAGCACTAAACATATGGTTTGGTTACAAGGAAGAAAGAAAGGAATAAACACGTTTTGTTCACGTTTGTGAGTTTCACTGATTGCGTGTGTGTAGGGCTGTGGTGGAGGGTCGTCGAGGCTGGTCGGTGCTACTGAAGGAGCCGGCTCAGTGGGTGGAGCTGGAGGGTTCAGACTACGTTCTGGATCTGATGTCGGACCTTGAGCTACCTGCCGACTTCCCCAAACACAGCAGCTACTTCATCATCTCTGCACAGGAACCAACCAGAGTGCGGCCCAACGCCAGCATGTGAGACACACACACGCACACACACACACACACACACACCAACCATTAGAAAGTTGAGTTTGTCACTGTCTCGGTTCAAGTGGTGGAAAGTAGCTCAGCACATACTTATTAATATGCTTGAGTAGAGTAACGTTTTGAGGTACTTTACTTGAGTATTTCCATTTTATGCTTCTTTATACTTTATACTCCACAACAGTTCAAAGGGAAATATGGTACTTTTAATTCTACTTCATTTATATAATGGCTGTAGTTAATTTTAAAATTAAGATTTCACACAAAAAAACATGATAAGCTTATAAAATACAATATAAACCTTGTAGATGGTTTCATTTAAATAACTGCTTGAGGCCCAAAGGGATAAAGTTGTCACATTTATTACAAATTCCCAAGAAATTACATACAATACAAATTTGTGTAGAACTTGACATTTTTCTTATTTCCTCTCACATTAATCATCTCAGAAGCCCACAGATTTATGTTGTGAGCCTTTGGAGGGAACCTGACCCCTAAATTCAACCACTGGGCTAAACTACTACTGCCCACTACTGTATGAAACTAACCCCACCTCAACTAGCTGTAACATTTAAATGCTACTTACTGCATTGATGTATTAATTAGCAATCTAATAATTTAATATATATGATATATTTATCAGTCGCAGGGGCCAGTTTCTTATACTTTTGATACTTAAAGTACATTTTGCTGACAATGCTAATTACTTATAAAGAGGCTGTAGTTATCTGAACTGTTTTTTTCTCATTGTTTTATAGAAGCCTGTTGAGTGGTGGGTTTGACATGAATAATGACCTCTTATCTCCAGCCATACCTGGCTCTGATGGACAAGGTACGCATTTAAGCAAACATATGAACGCTCACACACATAGACATTGATTACAGGAGACCATAAAGTGCTCCTCTCTCCTCTCACAGACTTTGAGCCTCAAAGAGGGATGGATCGTTATCTCGACAGCCTGTTTGACCCTGTACTGTCTGACGGGACTGGAGTAAGTTACATAACCTGAGAGTCCTCTTTCAACCATTTACTGTCGGTTACTGTAAAGCTCTATTTCTTGAGAGGTACCATGAAGTTGCATCATAATGAGTTTACTTGTTTAAATGCGGACAGCCTGTCGTTTTAATGAGTACGCTGCCTTGTCACATTGTTTTTTATATGCATTTTGATTTTTATTGATTTTTTTGGGGGGGCACGACAGAGGAAGGGAACAAAAAAATTAGTACATAAATTCAAAAGAAGGAGAAAGATGCATGTACAATATGTGTTAACTAAAAACATGCAAAAACACTAAAAATTGTCTTTCATTCACAGTAACAATAACAGTGACAGTTACATGAAAAATGTGTCTCTAAACATGGTTTCTACAGATCTCAGAGACCTTTTTCAGGTTAATCCCTCAGCATGGAAATCAGTCTTTGTGCTCCCTCAGTGCCCACAAGTACAGGTCCAAGATTATAGAAAATAAGAAAGGTTTGTTCTTCAGAGAAAGCTTCATGTGGGATAATACTTGTTATAGTTTGAGCCATTACTTCAGATAAAGGGATTTATGTGTAATCCAGAGTCTCAATGTACATTTCCAGGCACAGCGCAGTAGAATATGCAGTAAAACTGTGCCTGGAACTGTGTGTTTCTTTTTTCACTGCTCTCTGCTTATTGCTGCTCAACTCATTTATGATGCATTATCTCTGTCGCATTACTTCACCACTGTTATAAATTACAGTTGTAATATCATCTGATGATGGTTGACTGGGTTAAATCCGCACGTATTTAGCCGGGGCAATGGTGCAGTGAATGCTGGCCATGTTGGATCTATCAGTCTTCGGCTGGGACGGCGATGTGGTGAATGTTAGCCGTGCTATCGGATGTGGCTGACAGGAATTAGCATGTATCAGATGTGTTCTACAGACCTCTCCCGCCCAGCAACCTATTACGTTACGCAGTTACCGTAACTGTCACAGCCACTAGATCGCCACGGTGATTTCCCACCCAGGCAACGCGGGGATCTGCTTACGAGGAACTGACACTCTGGCAAATGAAGGGCTTATTATTTAATGAGACATGGCGTACAAACACACACACACACACACACACACACACACACACACACACACACACACACACACTCCTTTGGATTTATGGGTAAGTGGCTGATTTCTGATGGTACAGCTGCATACATAAGAGGGGGACTCCTCTGATCTGACAGTCAAAAAGTGCTCTAATTACACAAATATTATCATCATATGTTGATGATCACACTCAAAAAATCTGCAATTAAAAGGTAAGGTATTTTAGTTGAGAAGTATGTAATATTATCACTGTTACACACATCTTTGGCACTTCTGTACGGCAGTTTCTTGTTAATTATCAGCCATCATCTGCCAAATATACTATTATATATTATATTTGATACTCAGAAGCATTCATGTTGTAATCTGATGTTGTCTTTTTCACAGGAAATAGAATCAGCTGCAGGACTGTCCAGCAGGATGAAGGGGGCTGGAGGAGTTGGTGGGGGGTGGAAACAGGAAGGGCAGTCGACCGGCCCCCCACCTCCACCTGGGGGTCAGTCAAAAATCAACCCCTCACTCATTAAGTATTTAGTGTTTAATAAACACTTGGTGGCACTAACATAAAATAGCTGACAGTGGATTATAGTTCACTATATAGTACATATGGAGTAATTTAGACACTCACACACTGGAAGAAGCTCAATAGCTCCATTTATCATTAGCACGTGTAATAAAACAAATACTTAAAATCTGAAATTGAATGTGTTTGTCCTCAGCTGTGAGAGTCCTTCCTGTGGGAGGTGTGATGTCGCCTCCTGTTGCTGCGGTGGCACCTGTAACACCTGGTTCGTATCAAGTGTGAAGAGAAATATGAGAAAACTACTAAAAAATATATTTTTTATTCCTCCATCGTGTTTACTGTGTTTCTCCTCCTCTTCCCTCCAGATGCCCAGCATGCTGTTATGGCCCAGCAACAACAGGCTATCATGAACCAGCAGGCCATCATCATGGTAAGCCCTCCGTCTGGGTCTGCGTCTGTTTATTTGTTCCTGCGCTCTTGTTTTGGAATTAATACGCCATCTTTTTGTTTCTCAGGCCCAGCAGATGACCATGCAGGCCATGGCCATGGTCGGCAGCCCAGTGACAAGCCCCCCTACCTCCCCGATCACGAGCCCTCCCATGAGCCCTCTACTTCACCACCCTCCCAGCCCGTACGCCCCGGCTAGCCCCTATGTTGTCATACCCCCGAGTCCATATGCCAACATCCCACCCAGCCCCTACGCTAACTTCATTCCCACTCCATACGCTGCAGAAAACATCCCACCCAGCCCCTATCCTCCTACTGCACGGCAGGAACAAACTCCCTCACAGCCACAAGCTCAGCCTCGTGCTGAGCCCACAGCCCAGCCTCAGGCCCACCGCCCCAACCCTCAGCCGAGCTCCACCAAAACGAACAAAACTGAGACAGGACAGCCTAAAGCCAACGCTGCTGCACAGGTCAGTAACTCTGAGACATGTGAGGTAACAGTCCGCTGTGACATATTAAATAATGATTCAGTACTTTTTAATTAATGAAAGATGTTCTAGTTGTTGTAAAATCCAACAACAACTAGCAACACTTTCCCAGAAATAAAATATGCACAAAATGAGTCAGGATGATGAGCAAAAGCTGGTTGAGCAAAGAACTGGAATATCTTCAGAAGTGCACCAACAGAAGATCCAAGAAACATAAAACAACAACATAAAATCATCAAGTCATTCAGGGGAAAGCAAACGTATCATATGCATAACCTTTATTTAATCAGGTAGTCTCATTAAGATCACAAAACAACAAAAAACACATGCAGCAAACAGACATCACTAAATAGATTAAGAAAATAGGTTAAAAAGTTTAAAATCAGCCAATGGGATGAGAAATATATCACCTAAAAATCTCCAGATTGAAATAAAACAGGACTGAAGGGTGATATCAATATAGCTCTTCCAACTACTGCTGAGTCTGGTGCAACCTTACTTCTGTTCCGATATCCTTTTGCTGATTATTAGTAAATAAAAATTGGTATTGTTTCCTTGTGAAGTTTAGTCAATGTCTGCAGTTATAAAGGTGATAATATTATAATATTCTATTCAGGAAAATACAATATTATATACATATAAATATTCGTTTCATTATCATATGATGTGATGTTTTGCTGCACAGTCCAGAATTTTTGAGATGATGACACAGGTCGATTTTACTTAAGCATTTTTTGTTTAAACATATTAATGGTTCCAGTTTTTTATTCGGGTGCAGTTCAGTGCAACATGAAATTAATTTGTCCTCTGAACTTCAAAAAGACATTCAAAACCCCACAACAATCACTGCACAATTGATGTTGACAAAATAGAATAGAAATAGCAATAATCATGCCAAATTGCAGGTTTTTTTCTTCACATTTCGACTATCTGTAACAAAAGAAATCTGCTGCATGTATACAGCAAAGTACAATGTCCCTTTTCTTCCCTTTTCTTTGCTGACTTTGTCGTGACTCCAACCAAATCTCAAGAGACAAAATGTTTTCAAAGCCTTGAGTGCAAACTCTCTGTCCTTTCTGTGTGGATTTTTCAGGCGCAGTCAGGTAAGGACAGCGTCTCTCGGAGGAAGGCTCCAGGCGTCCCCGTAAACAAGGACACACCAGTCAGGAAATTTGGTAAGAGTGGGAGAAAAAGAAAAAAAGAGAGCTTGAGCAAGCAAGGAGCGAGAGAGAAAGTCAATTCAAACTTTTACTTCAAGCATAACTCCTTATTGGCTGTGTTTTTTTTATTTTGTTGTGTGTGTTTGTTACAGCTCCCGTGGTGACGTCTCCTCCACCCCCTGCTCCAGAGGTGGTGAAGTACTCGCCTCAGTCCAAAGATCACGTCGTCCCCAGCCAAGATATTCAAGGTTTCTGAATTTAAAAGCTGATTCATTAAACAAGGTTTATACAACATGATGATCATGTAGCCGATAAAGTTACTTATTTTTTGACTGAGACACAGTGGTTGGTATTCGGATTTAAAACAATGGAAAATATAATGTGTAATCTACGTACTTACTTACATACATGGTTTTTATAATTTTTTTAAAGAAATCATCAAAAGGTACAACTCCCCACCTCCACCACCAGACCAGATGCCATCTGGCAAAAGGTGAGGGCTCACAAACACACATATAAACACACACACACACACACACACACACACAGACTGTCTGATAATGGTTGGTTAAACTGCTGTATCTTTGCTAGTAAATAAGCACAGCAGTTGATGATATCTTCAGAATTAACTGTGCATACTGTAAAACCCAGGCTACAACTAACCACCCACAGACAGTGACTGGGACGCTATTGCTCGCGGCGAGCACACAACACCAGAATGATTGTATTTACACGCAATATAGCACAAACACACAGATTATACAGGGCACTACATTTGTAGTTGAAAAATCCTGCAAACTGTAATGTTTGATGTTGACACTGTGTGGATGTATTTAGGAGACCAGAGGGGAAGTTTAAGAAGAAGCAAACTCCTCGTGATGAAGCTTTACAGATCCTGAAACCCCAGATGGACCACCCTCCTGCTCCCCAGGTACACACACACACACACACACATACACAGTCATAGAGTGCATACAGTGTTGTGGACATGCACATCAGACATTAATAGAAAAGGTTTTTGTGTCCTTCCAGCCCAAACGTCCTGTTCCCCCCTCACCATCTGCACCTGCAATGAAAGAGACAGGATTTAAACCCACCAAGGGTGCAAAGACGAGACCACCTGATCGTCCTCTTCCCATACCTCCTCCAGGTACTCACACTCACTCTAACTATATACCCATCCACATATTACAGTACATATGTTGTTTGCATGAGACATATCCCAAAGCTGTAAAACTACATTGTCTAAATTTAAAGTTTATCATCTGTTCATTGTACTGCAGTTCCCCTTGTGGTCACAATTTCATCAGGTACCTTTAAGGGAATGTATGAGCATATAACTGCTTATCTATACCATAAACATCTTAAAAATATTGCAAACTTTTACTCAGAAGAGCCAACACTCTTCAGGTTTTTATTTTAACCAAAAACTCACTGAAATCACCACTTGCAAAAATATTCTGTTTACTAACAATTAGCATGTTCCAGACAAGGTCAGGAGTACAGAAGGGCAGTTAAACAGGGACACAATGACTCTCACAGCAGGTATGTGGCAGTGCGCCACATGACCCCACTGACATGCAGATTGTGAAAATACATCTGTCTTGTCGTTTTGTGGTCTCTTGACCCGCAAACAATTGTGTAAACAAGATTACAACAATATTAGAACAATAAAAAGGTCTGGAGTAACAGTGGAGCAAAGCTGTGAAAGACAGTCAAACTGTCCTTGAGCGAGACAGCAATCACTTTTTGCATCATTCATTGCACGCCTTTCTGACATCAAGACATATCATGCATGACAGATGTAAAAGACGAATCACACAGAGGGAGATTCGACACTGTTTGAAGTTTCAGTTAGCTTTGCACAGAAACAGCCAGTAAAAATTAAACCAAGAGAGTACTTTTTACCTTTAGCTCTTAGCCCTTTTCATTTTTACTTGAGTAACGGGCTTGAATCAGTACTTCACCTTTAACCAGAGTCTTTGTTTACACCAGTATCTGTACTTTTACTTGAGTATCCTACGAATGTGTGTTCTTTTCTCCATCTCTGAACCTTTTTGGTGCAGTTTCTCGTGAGCTTCCTGTAGAGACAGAGACCATCCAGACACAGCTTCATCAGAGCACCAACGAAGAGCACTACACCTACACCAATGTTCCCTGGAGACTTTACCTCAGGAAGGAGGTGTGTACATACACAAATACAAAAAAACACAAAAAAACTAATCATGATCCACTGTCAAAATGTTTGTATTCAATTCTATTGTGGGTGTTTTTCTCTTCTTTTACAGGTCTTTTATCCCAAAGACAGCTTCAACAATCCTCTGGTGCTGGACCTCATTTTCAAACAGGTAATGTAAGAGACAGTTGAATTAATGCAGAATGAAATGATGGATGGATATAACATCAACAGATAAATGTATTTGCGTTTAATATCCTTGAAGTTTCAAATAAAGGCAGTTCATTTTAGTTCATTCACATTTTTTACCTCTCACCAATTCCATATTTTTTACCTGACAACAGAAAAATCACAGAAAGATCAAAATTAATTATTTCTAACATTAACTCTCCTCTTTCCTTCTCTCCTTTCTTCTCTCCTCTGTTCTCTCCTGCAGATAGTGAATGACACTCTGTCAGAGGCGTGTGTTCGCATCACCCGGGATGAAAGGCAGAAAATGAAAGCTCTTTTCGGTAGTCTGTCTGTTCTTCCAGCAGACTTTTTTTTTAATATCGTATGCTCCAATGCAAACACATCTCTTTGACATTCATGAGCTCTTGTGTCTGTTTGTGTGAATGGCAGCTAAACACGGGGTTGAACAGAATATGGATCCAGTGGAGGAGCACGTGAAGAAAACAATCGTCACGGCAGCCAGAGAAACCTGGGAAATATACTTCTCCCGTCTGTTCCCTGCGTCGGTGAGGGTGGTAAATCCTCAGAGGATAATAATTACTGTGTGTGTTATCTTCATTTTTATTGACTCTCTGTGTGTGTGTGTGTGTGTGTGTGTGTGTGTGTGTGTGTGTGTGTGTGTGTGTGTGTGTGTGTGTGTGTGCAGGGAAGTGTAGGAACAGGTGTACAGGTGTTGTCAGTGTCCCACAGCGGTATTAAGCTGTTGAAGACCGTAAAAAGCAGCGCCGCCGCTCCAGATTACTTCCGAGTCCTACGACCCTACACGTATGTGCTGTTTGTTCTGTCTTTGTTTTTTTATTAACGTTTATTTCCTCTTGGTTGGAGACATAGTATGTGTATTTTAGAGTCAGTTTCAGTGTCAGGTGAGTTGTAAATCACAGAAAGTATACCAAATTATCTAGTTTTACCTGACTTTACTCAGGAGTAGATTGATTTATGTGGGTAGCCTTCCCAATACAATTTTCTTTATTTTTATTATCAATGAAATCCCTTACAGTTTTACATAATACCACAGGAGTAAGTACAACAGAGATACATAAATGAGACTGTAAACTAAGATAATATAGAAAATAATACTAATTAAAGAAAACAGATACTAAACAATATGATTTATAACAAATAAAATAACTAAACATCCAAATATACAGTATATAGGGGTTAGAGGGTTTAATAATGGATTTTTAAGGCCAATTTAAGAGTTGTGCATTTGTGTACATCAGCCAACATACACACTGATATGTTTTCTACGAGAAGCTAACATAAGTCAATTTATCAGTCAAGGAGCAGTGGTTGTTTAGGCCTGTGGATCTAAACACATTACATACATACATATTACATCCTCACCAGTGAAAAAACAAAATCACCATTCCTACAGGATGAATAGAGACAAATACTGCTTTGTTTACATGTTTACAAATTATTAGTATAAACGGAAAGTGATGGACTGTCATTAATTATAGGAAGCAGTGATTTTACAGTTTAGTATATTTAGTTTAAGTTTATTTAATCATTATTCATGTTTGATAGCTTTACTAGTTTCTACTATTTCTGTAGCTATGTTTCATACAATAGTTGGGAGCTTATACCGTAAATATCTCTAACTTTGCCGTATCACATTACCTTTTGAACCTTTTCAGCTATGCAGACATCCTGTTTGTAACCATCCCCTCTGAGAACATGCTGGAGTTCAATCTGACCAATGAGAAACTGATCCTGTTCTCAGCCAAGGCACCACAGGTCAAACATCTTATAGACACCTTCATCAATGAGATCAAAAAGGTGCAGACACACACACACACACACACACACACACACACTGAGCTGCAGTTGGAATAAGGACCACTTGTACAACAATTATTAATCAGTCAGTCAGCAGCTGATGTGGTGACTTTGTGAGTTTTATGGGAACTTTGGAAAGATCAGCGACTGAAGCAGCAGATGTGTCAAGTTGAGGGTGAACTTGAGTCTAAATACTGTGAATGCAAATGACATTAAAGTAACATCTAACAGTGTCTATATGTGTGTGTGTTTTTGATTGTAGGACTCAGACTATGTGATTGCAGAGCGAAACTTTGTGACAGACGACCGCTCGATGCTCAGTTTTCACAAAGGTGACATCATCAGGCTGCAGGTTATGGACGGGCTGGAGAAGGGTGAGACGCTGTGGTTCATGTAGTAGAAATCCTGTCATCTTAAGAGGGAATCTGTGATCCAAGCATGTGTGTGTGTGTTTATGTGTTCTACACTGTGTGTCTCCTCCAGGTTACATCTACGGCTGTGTTGTGAGGAAGAAGGTGGTGTATTTGGAGGACCTAAAAAGAGACACTCCAGACTTTGGTGAGTATTCATTAAATCCCTTCATTTTATTCTAAAACTAACTCAGAGATAAACTTCACCTTTTTGTTTGTGGTAACCAGATGTTGGCGTCATGGCCATTGCCTAAAACTAAACAAACAGCTTTGAAAGATTTACTAGCCCAGGCTGTGTCTGTGTACCCTGGAGGTGTGATGGTGTTTTAAACCAAGGAGAAATAGGTGCGGTGATGGTTACAGTGCCCACAGCATTCTCTAAATACAATATTGTATCAGAAAATTGTTTTCAGATGGAACGTGGCGATGCAATTTGAAAAATATTGATTTGTGTCATTTCTTGAGGACACAAAAGATAAAATACATATGAGAAGATATGTCATTCCATCGCTTAACAGTTACTGGAGAGGACAAAGTCAACGTGTGCCTCCTCACACATTTCTGTAATTTACTGTGCTATATGTATTATTTTATTAACTCAGACATTTGGACTTCAAAACTATCCATGAATTAACATCACATCGCAAAAAACTTTAATAATATCAGATGTGAATGTAATATGCATATTTACACAATCTGCCGATACAGAGCAACACTAGCATTCATTTTGAGTCGTGTCCAACACAAGTCCAATATTCGCTATCATTTTACCTCTGTTTTGGTCCCCACCAACTCCTGAGGGCAATAGCTGCTATATCTGTTGCTGAGCAGGTAGTGTTCAGTGAGTTAATATGATTTTTTACAATTCATTTTGACAGTTTCGTAGAGCGGTACAATTGAAGCAGAACAGTAAAGTTGTGAGCGGTAAAACCAAAATAGTGAGCTAAAATACACTAAAGGTTAGGGGGACTACAGAGTCAGGTCCTAATCCTCTGTGAGTTAATCACTTCACACGACTCCTTTTGCATTACAAGCATGTAGTGGTTGTGGCTAAGGTTGGGGTAACCCTGCAGGGATTTAATGTAAGTCAATACGATGTCCTCACAAGTGACAGAAATACCCATGTGTATAGTATCTATAATTAGACCAAAGGCTGCATTATGTGCCAGGTTATCAGCGGAGTCGCAAGGGAGGGTTAAGTCTTGTAAATGAGAGAGAAAGGGATGCAGATAAGGGTCTGACTTGTTGAAATGAAAAGCTGACCTGCTGTAAGGGGAAAGGCAGATAGTGATCGAGACCTTGGTGACGGTTGTATAAGGGCACAAACCGCCCAGGCGTGTGTGCGTTTGTATGATTGGACATTGTAATCCCTCTGGTCTATGTGTGTGTGTGTGTGTGTGTGTGTGTGTGTGTGTGTGTGTGTGTGTGTGTGTGTGTGTGTGTGTGTGTGTGTGTGTCAGGCTGGAAGTTCGGTGCTGTGTTCAGCCGCTCCGGTGCGTTCCCAGCCGAGTGCGTCCATCCCATCGCTCCTCCTGACTTCCTTTCCCTGCCACTGGACCGCAAGGCAGAGCCTCGAGGAGGAGCGGGACAGTTTGCTGTGTCATCAGCCATCGCTGTCGCCGTGGCGTCCACCATGGCTGCACATGAGATAGATCAAACAATTGAGGTACACACACACACACACACACTCACATAAGATATGAATTTTTCTGTCTGCCAAAGTAATCTTAGTGGCCCATTGTTTTCTACTCTCAATCTTTGATTTTCAGAGGGTTTCCCTTGACGAGTTTGGTGATGGAGATCTGGATGAGAGGGCCCTGCAGGACAGTAAATATGACATGTTGGAGTTTGCAAAGAAGTACTTCAGACAGGAAACGAAAGGGAAAGGGTGAGACAAAAGAGATTGTGTATGCACACAGGAAAACACTAATCTCGCTCATTTTTAAAGTTTGCTATTTACTTAAGTAAAATGATCTGAATGCTGATTTTTGTTTTCAGAGATTCCCTGAAGAGCAAAAGCAAGAACAGAGACTCCAGAGATCCCATTGAAATGATCAGGTTCTCCAAGGTGCCTTTTCTTCTACCTATAACCTAAAGCATATTAGCAGTCTATCCTCTCATAGCTCTATGTGGTTTCTCTATCTATTGAAATGTTTACTTTATTTTGTTTTTTTTCCTCTGCAGAATCCTCTGACTGAGTCTCTGATTGAGTTTACGGATCCAGCCATGAACAGAGTGGCAGCTGACCTCTTCCTGTGTAAGTAGTTCTCACCTTCTCTCATCTCTCCTCTAATTACATCATCTTATTACATCTGGGCTCCGATTCATCGGTGTTAAAATGAGACGTTCTCGTATCCGATTTTAAAGGTCCAGTGTGGAACATTTTGGAGGATCTATTGACAGAAATGGAATATAATCTTCATAGATATGTTATCATTCGTGTATAATCACCTGAATGATTTTTACCTAGATTTTTATCTACAGACGCTGCGGGTCGCCTTCCATGGAGTCCGCCATGTTGAACTGCCATGTTTCCACAGTAGCCCAGAACAGACAAACCAAACACCGGCTGTAGTTTCTCCTATACACTTCGTAGTCCGGTCGTCAAATACAGACTCAAGCAGTGTTCGTTAGTTGCAATGTGCAACTTCACCGCTAGATGCCACTAAATCCTACACACTGGTCCTTTAAGATTTCTCTACAAAATCTGATATTCAAGACTTAAATATGGTTGACCTGTCTGTGTGTGTGTGTGTGTGTGTGTGTGTGTGTGTGTGTGTGTGTGTGTGTGTGTGTGTGTGTGTGTGTGTTTGTGTCCTGTTTGTGTAATTTATGCAGCGGTGATGCGTTTCATGGGTGACGCTCCATCAAGAGGGTCCACAGAGCAGGAAGTGGTCAGCACCTTCCTCAAAGTAAATACATGTAGTTTTTTTCTTACTACCAAGGAATCTACTATATTCTCTTCTCTTTTACTAATCTGTGTATGTTTGTTTGTGTTTGTGTTTGTATCCTCCTCTCAGCTCATAGGAGAGTTCACCTTGATGAGGGATGAGGCTTACTGCCAACTCCTCAAACAGCTTACTGCTAACACCAGCTCCAAACCGTAAGTCTACTTTAACACATTAACAACACACACCACAAACCCACACACACTAAACTCTTCTTTCTTCCCCGAGCCTGTAATCCTGAGTGTGTGTTTGCACTCTTATGTTGTACAGTGATAGCTGCCAGCGAGGCTGGAGGATGCTGTACATTCTGACTGCTTTCCATCGCTGCTCGGAGGTCCTCAAGCCCTTCCTGCTGAAATACCTGCAGCAGGCCTCTCGCAGCGCTGGGGCACAGTATCAGGGTAAAACACACACACACACACACACACACACACACACACACACACACACACACACACACACACACACTCACACACGCACACATACACTATCACCAAGTGTTAATCTGCTGTATACATCACCAAAACCGCCAGCATGTAATGTTATCTTCAAATGTGTTAGGCATTGCTAAAGCATGTGAGCAGAACCTGAAGAAGACGTTCCAATATGGTGGCCGCCTCGTTCCACCGAACAGCATGGAGCTGAAGGCTATGATGGTGAGTGCCACACTGCATGTATCCACAATGGTGGAAGAAGAATTAAGATAGTAATAACACAGACTAAGTATACTCCATTAGACACAAGAGTTCTGCATTGATTTATGTAAAAAAAACAGTATTAGCAGCAAAATGTGCTTCAAAGTAAACAAACTCATTATGCAGAATGTTATATTATTACTATTATTGATATAAGCAGCAAATTAATTTGGTGGCTGGATGAATTAAAGCAAAATTTAAATTTAAAAAGGATTAAACTGATGATATTCTTTTTGTATTCTTATTGTCAACATGAAAAGACCAAAACCAACAAGTATTTTCTGTATCCAAAGTGTGATAAGGAGCATATTCCTTTGTGCCATAGAGCTCCATTGTTGTCCAAAAACCATTAAAAACACTCCTAATTGAGTAATATTTGCCAAAAACAATGTAACAAGGAATTATATTTTTATCTCTATGTAATATATTATGTACAACACACTTTCCACCACTATATATGTAGGTTTAAATGTGCTAAGGCCCTAAACAAATCAGCCATAGGCCAACATGTAAGAGTGTGTTTGTAATTTCCTCAGGCGGGACGTAGTTCAAAACGTCAGCTGTTTCTCTTTCCTGGAGGCATCGAACGTCACGCGAAAATCAAAACGTGCTCTGTAAGTGTTCAGCCAAAGTTGGAAGTTCAGCAGCACTGGTGTCTGTGAAGAACAGCTGTGATATACTGTACGTGTGTGTGTGTGTGTGTGTGTGTGTGTGTGTGTGTGTGTGTGTGTGTGTGTGTGTGTGTGTGTGTGTGTGTGTGTGTGTGTGTGTGTGTGTGTGTGTGTGTGTGTGTGTGTGTGTTTCAGGTTGCCCTGGAAGTGATTGAGGAGCTGTGTTATGAGATGGGTTTACACCGACTGGAGGCCATGGAAGAATATGCCATATTTGTAGTCACCAACAGAGGTGTGCTCACAGACGTCTATTTCTTTTTCCTCTCACACTCAAACACACATTAAACGATGTATTAGCGCACGTAGTCAATCTCCTCGTCCGTGCCAGTGAAGCAGATCCAATCACAGATCACATATCAGACTGTTCTCTTGTTTCTAGCTGTGGGAGAAAGTCACTCATGTTCATGATTCTGATAGGGCTGTCATGGGAAAATAATGAGACATGGCTCAATATCACCTCTTCATTTCCGATACTGATATCACAACACGAAGTCTCTGCCAATAAAATCCAATACACAGTTCTCCCTCTTCCTTATCTGCTCATATGTTAGTGTGCCATTTATTTGCATGCTGTGTATCTAAACACGCTGTATTTGAAAACACAAAGCACAATTTACTTACATCCTATAAGTGAATAAATACATTCATAATATGACATTATATAACTTTTTCTAATAAAAAGGAACTTTGTGCTTCATTGTCTTTTGATGAAATGAAGAATTGTTATGGTGGTTATTGCTCCAGCGTTGATACCGTCCTTCGCAACACTCACACTGGACTCTTTTCATCCTGTTGTTGTTGTTATTTTATTGCATTTAATATCTCCACATGATAACAGCTGGCAGCTGCCATCGCTCGCATGCTATTCAAAAACACAGCAGGTCACACAACGTGTGGCTGTACAAATATTAACATGACTTTCCAGGTTTTATGCGTCAGTAGTTTGCAGTGGATTTTAAACAGGTTTTGCTATTATACTGAGTATTAACAAATCCTTCATAATAACAAATATAAATTCTTTAACGGGGTAGTTTAGGTTAATCTTTAAGTAAATAGGCATGTCTCTGAGTAATAAACATCTTTCTGTGCCTGTGTCCAGGTCAGAATGTGCGTCCACTGAACAAACACGAGTACATCCTGGATGTTGCGACAGAGGCGGAGATGGTCGACACTAACTACAGTTTCTGGTTCAGGCGAGTCATCTGGACTCAGCCGCTCAAGTTTGACAATGAGCTCTGTGTCGCCATGCACTATAACCAGGTATGACAGGCGATGCTTCACATACATTCAGTATACGTGACCTGCATGTGTGTATGTGTATGTAACTGTGTTTGTGTGTATATTTAGGTCCTGCCAGACTACCGTAAAGGCCTGCTAAATGTTCTTCCACATGGAAAAGTGAGCGATCAACAGTTCCACCAGATCTCCAAACTGGCAGCTTTGCAGCATAGAGCCAAAGACATCATCTTCATCCCCAGCATGTGAGAAAACATTAAGTAACTGAGATGTTCTTACAGAATGTTTGACAATACAACCTTTCGTTTCAGTGACCAAATGATAACACAGAAAATCTAAAAATATGTTCTTATGCTTTATTGTCAAACATTTTAGTTTATTAAATATGTCATTGCTGATTTCAAGACCCCCAATTTACTGTGTTTTTACAGTTGAGGGTGTAGCAGAATAAAATCTAATCATAAAAATGGAATACATGTACATACATGTAAACATTCACCTACCAAATTTAATTCATTCACTCAAAGATTTTAATTTACACAGCACATTTCGCCCGTCTTGTTTTGAGACAGCCCAAACAACCTTGCATCTCCATGTTTTTAATTTGCCTTCTTTTCATTTGTATTCTTTCGAACTTCCTTTTGCCTCCCGATTCTTGTAATTACATTTAAAGCAATTATTGTCTGTTTTCTAAGTAAATATTCATACTTTTTATCTATTATTTCAGGATGCATTAGACCTTTCCTATTTCCCTATTAACACCAATCCAATTTAACCAGAATGACCAAAATATAAATGTGAAATTAGCATATATTTCTCTTTTACCTGCAGGTTATTAAGAGAGTTCCTCTGTTTCTGCACATTTACTGGAGATGTGTTGTTAAATGTTATTTATTTTATTATTTATATGTATATTTTTCCAGATACACACCAAATGACAACATTTAGATAGTTACAGCACAGGAGCACTGAAGCTGCAATGGATGTTTTTCTAGACTTTCTTTTTATTACTGATGTTCAACAACCGTACAGGAAAGAAACTCATTGTTGAAGAAACCAGAAAGCAGTGCAGTCAGTAGGTTTTGGTGTTTAAACGGTGTGACGCTTTTTTTCTCAACTGTAAAAACTCATGTCCTTCCTTGCTCTTACTGTTATCACTCTCTGTTTCCACCCACCCACACACACACACCCACTCACACACACACACACACACACACACACACACACACACACACACACACACACACACATACACACATACACACACAGCAGCAGCAGAACAGAACAGCTCACTGAGTAAAATCACTCAGAGAAAAAGTTGGGGAATCACTGAGTGAAACAGACTCTTAGTTTATCTTAGATTCCGCTTCTCTTCTTCTCTCCTCCAGACATGAACTATCGGAGTACATCGCGGCACCTCTGTTCAAAAAGCAGCCACCCCAGCAGTGGGTTACCATGGTGACGCAGCACATGCAGCAAGTGCAGACCTTGAACCCGCACCAGGCGAGAGCACAGTTTCTGGGTAAGAGTCCTGTTCACATAAAGAGGAGGGCCTACAGGCAAAAAACTCTGATTTTGAACTGTTCAGCTTTTACATATTTTCCCTACATGCGTAACAACCGTACTTTGTACATTTGGACTGTATTTAATTTTGTATCTCAACATCAAAATATATTGTGATATGGAACTTTTTCAGGAATACTGATTGAAAAAATAATTAAATAACAGTAATGTCTATTTTTTGGAAAGTCTGGAAAAGAAAATAATGAATACAAATCAAGACACTTGAATCATATAAAAATCCAATATTGTCATAAAACAGTCCTGCCCACACTGGCCTAATACAACCATGGATATTAAAGGAAAACCATGCAATAAATAGCTAAATCTCTCACATATTTATATTGTATCACAGTGTATATTATCACATAAATGTAACAAAACATAACTCAAAACGATTACATACAGGTATAACACTTGTTTTCAGAGAAGCTTTACTATCCATTTCTATAAATGATGCTCTTATGAAGCTTTGTTTTCGGTTATTTGTAGATATAGACTGCAACTTTCATATGTAGTTTGCAAAATCTTTTGTACATAACTTTAAGTTCTTATTTCTGATTGGATATTTATTAGGAAAAAGTCGTATGGCCTTCCAGGTGATTATTCATGAATAAATACATTTTTGACAAATATTTCCATAAAATAATCTTATAATTTGAGTTTTAAGGTATAGAATATTATTTCTAAATTGTACATAAATTTCTGTTCTTGACGAGGTGGTCACCAAAGTTCTGGTCATTCTCGTTAACAATATAAGTCAATGTCTTCAAAGCAAGACAAGCTGCAAGTTCCTATATACAGCCCTCTCCAGGGGCTCCCTGTTGCTTTGACGAACAAATTAGGTAGTAATAGTTAAAAACGTTATTTTTTACATTTTCATTTTCTTTTGTTTCGCGTGATTCTGTCATTCTCCAATTGTAAAAAAAAAAAGCGATTACACTCCGAATAGAAAAACACATTTTATCTGACGTGGCACCTTTTCCTCCGTATTTTGCCGAATATCAGGCTACTAGTCTGAGTTACCTTTGCTATCCATGGATTCCGAATTATTGTGTGTGAACATAAATATGTTGTAGCTCCAGACGGTTTTTTATTTTATTTTATTTGTGCCAAGAAACGGCTCATTTGATAGTAAAGGTCGCAGACCTTTGATATATAAGATATCAATAGCTGAGTAAGATGTGGTTCCTCCTCAAAGAATATAAAACATGTGACAGTGTGACTGTGCCTGTGTGTCTGTGCAGGGCTGGTCAGTGCATTCCCTATGTTCGGCTCCTCGTTCTTCTACATCCACAGCAGCAGCTCCACCACCTTCTACGCCCCCTGTATTGTTGCTGTCAATCAGCATGGTCTCCACTTCCTGCACAAAAACACACACGTAAGGAACCAACACTCGCACACATTCACGATTGTGCAGCTCTGCTATGACTCATCTCATCGTGACTGAAACATGAGCCCAGAAGTAGAGTCACACAGTTTCAGTGAGACAGTTGTTGTGTTATAATGTTTGGCCTCTGTGGTGCAGGAGCTGATGACAGTGGTCCCCCTGGTGGAGGTGCAGTCCAGCCGCACCCAGCGGCCCACTGCTGGAACGAGTTACCCATATGTAGACCTCACCCTGGGGGACATGAACACACAGCGGGTGATTCAGCTGCAGCTGGAGCAGGTATTACGCAAACACAGACAATGACGCTCTTCAGACGCCACACATGATCATTTTTTAGCGTTGCAGTTGTTGTGTTGCAGTCTGTGTGCTCACGTCGCCCGTGTTTGTCCACAGGGGCTGGAGTTGTGTCGAGTCATCGCCATGCAGGTGGAAAACATGATGTCGGTGCGGGAGAAGAGACTCACCCTGCCACCCAGCGAAATCACCATGTTATAACACGTGCTCATGCTTAATTGGACACACACACTTGTATGAACACACACATACATTAGATGAAACCCATATACGTAAGCCTACCTCTTCTTGCCTTCAGGTGTTCACACGCTAATATTATATGTGAACACATAAGTGTGCGCACCCTGAAGTCACTTTTACTTGATTATTTTACTGCATTAACTGAAAACAGTGAGAAGTTGTTGTATGTTTCTTTCAGGTTGACACTATATAATTGCACTTACTGCTGTAGATTTAACTGATTTATTATTGATAAGATGTTGTGTCTGTACAGAAGCTGTTGATGAACAGTGAGGAAGCTTCATAGGCCTGTGCCTTGTCATTACAAAGTTTTATAACTGATATGTAACATGTTTTTTATTTTTTTTATTGATACCGTTTACTGTAAAACTTGACGTTAGTGTAAACAATTGTTGTATTCAATCAATATAATGCATCGACTTTGTTGTTTTTTAAAGAATATTTTATCAAAATAAAATAAGCAATTTCAAAGAGAGGGATATGAGAACTTGTGATTAAAGTGATTGAACACCAACAAAAACAACATGAAGACGTATCAGTATAAAATTGCACAACTAAATGTTTTGATAGGTATCGACGTGATGATGCTGGCCTGCAAGTATAGCATTTTTAAAAATTATTTATTGTTTCATTTTATGACTAATTGCTTAATCTAAATGAAATTAATCAGCAGTTTTTTCTGAATTAATTGTTTACGTTACTTTTTTGAGCAAATTTCCACTAGTTACTTGTTACAGCTAGTCAGACTTTATATATAATGGCTGATTTTCTTTGTCTTTAATGATATTTAACTGAATATCTTTGGGACTGTTGGTTGGACCGAACAAGTCATTTGAATATTTATATTATATGGCTCTTTTTTAATTATTGATTATTCTGTGGATTTTTTTCTAGATTAAGCAAAAAGGCCAACAACATGACCATCACAAGTCACAAGGCAACATCTTCAAATTGTCGGAAACCCAAAAGTATTACATTTAAAATTATATAAAATGTGAGTAAATTATGATACATTTATTAAAAATGTAATTTAATAAATTAATTTGGGGGCAATCAATGAGCAACCATTTCAGATATAAATATAGTTATGTAAATTAAAGTAAATACAAAATGTGTAGAAATATTAAAGAAGTATCTATCAATGTACAGGAGTTACGACTAATACTGGGTGGCTTATGGAAAGAAACATTACTGACAAATGTTATATGTTATTTATAAGATTTACAAATCTGAATAAGGTTTCTACTTTTAAAAAAATAATGCAAAAAAAAAAAAATCTGCATGTACTTGGATGTAGATATTCAGATACACCAAACATTACTGATATTAAAAGAAAAACGTGTAAACAGTATTTGCACTACTTTCTTTGCACGGGAGGAAAATATAAAGCCATATATATATAAATAAAATGTATTTTTTTAAATTGTTAATTGTTAGGAACCAAAACAATCAAAAAAAACTACATTTTATTTATATATATATATGACTTTATATATATATATAAATAAAATGTAGTTTTTTTAATTGTTAATTGTTAGGAACCAAAACAATCAATAACACTACAGTAACAGTTCTTTATATGATCAGTGAGAACTTTCTAGAAGTAAATCAGAGGTTAGTGGGACAGATTTAGCAGTAGTCTGAAGTGTGTGTGACCTCAAGGATCCCAAAAATGGATTTATGTGTCTTCCCCGTTCAGGAACACGTGACAGACGCTCAGTCCCCAAAACTGGCAGGTCACCACTGAGCATGCGCAGATGTCTAGCAGGTTACACGAGTTTATTTCAGTCTTTTCTCTCCCGGAGTCGCGATGTGATGCTGTGAGAAAACAAAAACAACCTTGCGCGGATGACAACAATGCTCCCTCTGGACTCTCGGAGGTAAAAAAAACAACAACAACCGGGAAACGTCTCCGGAGCAGCGAGGGTTTTTTTTCGGGAATTGAACGGCGACATGTGAAATGTTGCTGCGTGGTTTGTCGGTATTTCCAGGCGGCGACGGGCAGACACAGCCAGGCTAGTGTCTGGAGCTAGGTAGCTTAGCTGTGGTTAGCGTCTGCGCTGGCTCAGCGGGTTGTGGCATCGACGCAGGGGGGGTTTGGTGACACGTTGTTTGTCCGGTGGTATCAGACAACCGGTCGGAAGGTTTCATCCATTAAACTGCTGTTTAAATGTGAACAGACAGCACGGCGGAGCTACGTAGCTAATGCTAGCTACTTTTTTTTTGTGTGTGTGCTGTTTAAGTGAGAGTGACCCCCCTCTTCCTCCTCTTCCTCCTCTTCCTCTTCCTCCTCCTCATTTTAAACCAGCGACATCCATCGTGAAAGACTTCTTTTGACATCTCGTCCTTTCATATTAACCGGACTCCTTTTTTTTTAAAACTGCTGAAATGCAACGCTGATGCATGCTATCTGTTAGCTAGGAGCTCACCCTCCTCCTCCTCCTCCTCTTCCTCCTCCTCCTCCTCACTACTCCAGTCATATTGTTTTGGCTGACATGGCAGCCAGCGGATACTCTGACCTGAGGGAGAAGCTGAAGTCCATGACCCCACACAGAGACGAGGAGAAGAATAAATACGTGGACGGGACGAGTAATGGCAGCGGGAAAGGTCGGAAGCGCAAGCTCAGAGAGTCCGACGACGATGAGTACGAGCACAGCGACGACAACGCGGAGCTCCGGGAGCAGGAGGCCCACCGGGTGAGGAGCAGCATCCTGCAGAAGAGCATCTTCACACCGGAGGAGTGCGCCCTCATCGAGGAGAAGATAGACGACGTGGTTGCTCAGGGAGAGGCTGGACTTTACCGTGAGCATACCGTGGACAGAGCACCCCTCCGCAACAAGTACTTCTTCGGGGAGGGGTACACATATGGATCCCAGCTGGAGAAGCGTGGACCGGGTCAGGAGAGGCTGTACCGAAAGGGGGAAGTGGATGAGATCCCTGGCTGGGTGCATGAGCTGGTGATCAAGCGTCTGGTGTCCAGTGGCGTGATCCCAGAAGGATTTGTCAACAGTGCAGTCATCAATGATTATCAGCCGGGTGGCTGCATCGTGTCACACGTCGATCCTCTGCACATCTTCGCCCGGCCCATCGTCTCCGTGTCCTTCTTCAGTGACAGCGCGCTCTGCTTCGGCTGCCGCTTCCAGTTCAAACCGATCCGGGTGTCGGAGCCTGTGTTTGTTCTGCCTGTGAGGAGAGGCAGTGTCACGGTACTCAGGTGACTATGGCTGTGTTTGCCTTCATGCATTGATTGAACTGCCAAGAGCTGAAGTTATTGTTGTTGTTGTTGTAACTTAAAACATCTTTCTTTCTCAGTGGTTACGCCGCTGACGACATCACCCATTGCATCAGACCCCAAGACATCAAGGAGCGGCGTGCCGTTATCATCCTTAGAAAGTGAGTATATACATACGTTTTAAAAAGTAACTATCTTGTGTGAAATCTCGCTCTGATCGTGTGTTTCTACTCGTGCTCCCTCCTCTGTTTGACAGGACCAGACCGGATGCTCCTCGACTGGACTCTGACAGCCCTTTAAGCTCTTCTCCTGTAGAGAGACACGCTCCTCTGAAAGCCAAACGCTCTCATCGCAGAGCAGACCCTGATGCTGCTCACAGGTATATATACCCACGCACTACAGGCACACCAGAGGTCTTCATGGAAAACCTACCAGTTGCATTATATTGAGGTCATTTTGTTGCCATAGCGGAGGGCTCCGGCTCAAAATCCCAGCGGTTGTCTGTCAAAAACACCGAACCAGGCTCAACTTGTGCGGGAAAGCGATGCAACTACATCTTTATTTGTTGGTCTCAAGTTACATTGAAGTCACAACTGCAATCTTACTAGGTCAGAGCTTGTAACATTTCTGTATCACTTTCAACATGGCACAAGTAAATGCAGTCAGATTAACGTAAAGGCCGCAGCAGCACAAGGTTAATTATACACAGAGAGAAATGTGCATGACTGTAAGGAACGTATGGCAATCATCACCTCCTATACACATTGTCAGGTTAACAGACTATGAAACATTGTTAAGAGAAAATCGATCTTCTCAGATCAGTATAAAAACTAGTTTCCCTCAAGGTGTCACCAGGGAAGAATAAGTCAAAACAACAACTTGTACGCAGTAATAATCCAACCCCTCTCTCAAACACTCTCTCCTTATATTTCCAATGTTAATTTGTACTGTGTGGATGAATAAATGAACATCCAGCAAAATGTTTTACAAACAAAGAGCAAATAGGAGTAATTTATTAGTGTAATCCACGTAAAAGATACCTTTAAGACACACTTGTGCAAAGACATTTCTGCATTGTAGCAAAGGTCCTTCTTAGAGCAGGTGTTTTGGAAAGTGCCGTTGTGAAGCGGCCGTACAGTCACGTGATAAATGATGATCCAAATCTGACTCGGCATCTCGGATCTTTTTCCTCCACCAGGCCGAGAGTTCTCGAGATGGACAAAGAGGAGAACAGACACCCGTCAGTGTCGCGTCACCGTCGTCACAGCATCAGCTCAGAGAACTACTGGAGGCGCGGTCAAGACTCTGACAAACACCGGGAGAGTTCAGGACGCAAAGTCAAAATGAGACGCCACTGATCACTTCTCTATCAACACATGTACACATATAAATATACCCGCTCTTTTATGTATTTCAATATTGTAACATTCTTTTGATCAATCTTCATTTTTCTCGCTCCAGTTTTGGCACGGGGAGCACAGTCATCATGTTGTCTGCGTTTTGATTTTGAGTTTGGATCAGTTTGAGTGCATATTTGTTTCTGGCAGACGAAGCTGGCGTCTCTGCTACACAGTACAGAACCTCAAAGTTACTCACTACAGTTAGGCTCTGTTGTTAAACCTTAAATTAATTACGTTTCTTGTTTCTGTGTCCATAGATACTTCAAAATGGCATGTATTTTTTGTAACCAAGATGTACAGACCGCAAGAACTAAAAAGAAATGTATGTATGGACTTGTACAAAAGAAAAACCTGAGCTGTAATCTAACTTGTTATAATGTACAATACGTTTGTATAGTCTTTGATTGGGGGAACTTTTATGCAGAAAGAAAGAAACCTTTTGTTTTTTCGCACCTACATTTCTGATCCGTACCTTTTTTACTGTGCCATCCCAGATCTTTGCTGTTCGTTCACTTAAGGTCAACCTGTCGCAGTTTAAGTTGAAACAACCTGGCAGATGTGCAGCCATGCAGTCTGTGTTATGATTTGATTCAGCTTTATGGCTCATCTTGGTGGAGGTCACAGTATGATGCATAAACTAAACTGAAGCTTTATGGAGTGAGCTTTATGGGCTTGTTTTTCCACTCCTGTTTCAGTCTGAAGTTGCTTTACCTTATATAGTGACAGAGGCTATGTTACTGCTGTTCTGTATTAAATCTATTTTCTTCCTCATTTAAATTGGGTGACATTTGGGTTAATCAGAACTTAATGTGAGCAAAAGCAATCTCCATTATGTCTGAACACGAGGCAGAGAAGAAACTCAATTTCCAGACGTATTTGTCCTTGTGGTTTGCTGTGTAAACACAGATACATTTGTTTTTTGCTCCCAGTCAGCCGTATTTGGCAGAGGCGCTCATTAGCTGACTGTTACTTTAGTCTGGAGTTACATATGAATAAAAAGAACCTTGGTTGAGAGGAGAAATTACTTTTCTAATAACAGGATGAGTTGTGTTTATGGTTTAATGAAGCTCTGCGACAGTTGTGAACATGTTGGCAAAGGTTTAAAGTAATTATCTGCAAGGGGCAAATACTGGAGCTCTTCAAAGAGTGGGACACTAACTTTGTGGACACAGTGGTGGCAGATGAGGTGGTTTCACTGGTCACATTTCTTGACAACAAAGGTGCAGTCTGAATGAAATAAATCTGAAAGTGTCTCCACAGAGTGTGTCTGCCTTTAAATAAATCAGAGTTGTCCCTCAACCAAACTGTGTCTTCTGCAGCCTGGAGCAGGAGTTACTCTCATGTTATTAGTGAATCAGCCTGATTGATATTTGAGTTGACCTTAATACCAGAGATATGTTTCTCTCAGTCCTTGAATACAAGATCATTTCCCTTAAATTACTTTTTTTGTTAATGTGTGGACTGAGTGAATCAATGCAGTATATACTGTCTCTACTATCCCTGTCATGTTCTATCTTTTCTGTTCACATCTTTGCCTGATAGGAAACTCTTCCGTTGGTTGTCATCCTCATTGAAATGAACAGTTTCTAACATTGGAATAGTTGTTTTATTCATGTTAATTTAAGTTTTAGTGATCATATCAGTTAAATTATGATTTTCACTCTAGATGAGAAGACATGGGGAAAACAAGTTTGGACAATTCTGCTAGTGTTTCTTTATATTTTAGTTTGTATATTATATATCATCGACATTTCAAGAGTTATTTATAATTCAATAAAGAAAACGTCAAATGTATCTGCTTTTATATATTTTCAATTGTACAATCAAAGGAAACAAACTGAACAAAATCAGAAGATTCAACACAAACTGATTAAAATGGAAATAAGTACGAGGGAAAGAGGGCAGCCTCACGTTCATTTACTTCTCCTTCACAGCATTTGATTTGATCAAGTCTTGATAAGATAAGATAGACTTTATTGATCCCACACTGGGGAAATTCCTTCGCTACAGCAGCTCAACACAACAGATATATATTACAGTTTTTTAATATACAGGTGTGAATTATAAGGAACAGCAGGAGGTAGTGGCATGGTGTAAAAATAATTGCACAGCACATAAATATATACAGCAATATAGTTTAGAGAATATAGACTATAGACAGGACTGAATATACAATATGTGTGTAATATTAATAATGTAAGAAATTATATATATGTGTAAAACTGCATAATACATATATTAAATAGTGCAAAAAAAGTGACTGCGATAAATGTCGGCAGATGTTAGAGAGCTTCACTGCATAGGAAGAAAGATAATTCATTAATATGGGCGATTCTGAGATAAAGGTTCAAAGTTCAAGCTGCTGGAGTTGATCCAGATGTTTGCAGATGAAGCTGAGGCAAACTCCACCTGCTGATGAAGACTATGTGATCAAAAGCTCTGTAACAAGGGAACTGAATAGACCTTCTTGTAGTTTTTTTTAGTTTGCTGTTGCAGTTACTCGGTAGTGCCGCAGCCTCACCCCGGGGGGCGCTACTGCACCTTCACGTTGAACGCCGACCGCAATTAAAGCGCAGAAGAAGAAGAAGAGTCAACCAGCAGCTGTTAGCTAGCTGGTTGAGCTATAACAACTCCGTGTTTAACAACTTTTAGTTGTTAAAAAGCATCGAAATACGCTTTTTATCAAACGCTAATGGTGTGGAGTCGGACTGACATATTCCTCTTCTCACTGAGTGGTAAGTACATGTAACAGTAGTGGAGGAATAGCTGTCACTCACTGCTAACTAACTACGAGCAGGTGTTGGTTGCTGCTCTTCATGCTGACACAGTTTAATAAAAATAGCTCATATTTGTGGGTTTATTGGTCATTTAGGTCATTTAGGTTACCTAGAGGGACATTTTAACTAAGTGCGATGTTACACTGGTGGACTGTGAGCTGTAGCGTGATGTATCACCACCACAAAGGGGAGATAATCAGCAAAGTAAAAAGATAAACTTTATGTTATTAAGCTGCCAAGTGGATGATATGTCATTTTTTATTTTTTAAAGATCCTTGTAGGAGAAGTCGGTGCTCCTTTTTCTGCGGTGTCCTGATGCAACAGCTCGGTGTTGTTGTGTCGCAGTGCTGCCACCTTTGGACAAACAGGGCAAAGGAAGCATTTTTATTTATACCCTTACTCTCATGTTCACACTGCAAGCCTCAGTGCTCACTTCTGTTCTTTCTTTTTTGTGTTTGTTCACTGTTTTTTTTTTTGGCCCGTATCAGATTACAGTGTGAACAGGACACCCCCCCCCCTTCACGACAGATGTCAGTCTAGAGAGTGATCTAGAAAGTCACATTCACTCTGATATAAATTAAACATTAAACATTAAAGTCTGGTCTGATTTAGCCGCTCACATCGAGGGCACATTGCAAGAAATGTGGCCTGGTATCTGTTCTGGACCACATATGAAAGATCTGAGTCACATAAGACCAAAACTGTGTGGACCACTTGTGCCTGCAGTGTGAACGCGGTCTTTCTTACTGTCCCATCACCTAAAGTTGTTGTCCGCTGTATGATGCTGCTAATGTTATAATTTGTTGCCGTATGACTAAAATCTTTTGTATATTGCACAGTAAACTCTTTATGTTTGAAGTGGTGGTATGGTAGAGCAACATATACTTCATATTGGTTAATAGCATTATTGATTGACTGATCTATATGTTTATCAGTTGCACCATTTGTTTGCTGCTGTAATCAACTGTTTGGTAACAGCTGTCAACATCAGGAGTCTGTTGCTTGGCCTGATGGTAAAATAACTAACTAACAGAGAAGCTAACTCTGCTCTGATGTTGAACCTCAGTACTGTATGTGCTTGCAGACATTTGTTGAGCTGTAACTTGACTCAGGAAGGTTGTTGCACATTTGGCCCGGCATGACTCAGGCATGTAATGGGGGCTATAAATAGATCATGTCTCCATTCTTGGGATCCTGTACCTCTGGCAGTGAGAGAGGACATGCACTCAGCTGTGGCCATTTCTGGATCTCAGGTGCCTTGGAACTTAAAAACGTCAAGCACAGTGCACACGTTCAGTATATTGATATCATGGTCACGCATGTATCTGCTACAGAAAGGAGCGAGCTTTAAGGATCGGTTCACAATCTTTCACTTGTAAAAATTCATATTTCGTTTCCCATCTTTAACAACCTAATTATTGGCTTTAGTTTTGAGACGCATATTCCATTGCTTCAGCTTCCCATTGCCTTGACAAAGCTCTTCCTACGTCTCAATTTATCAGTAGAATACATGTCTGATTATTCTGTGAGCTTCATGTTTTTAAAAATAAGATATTCATTGTTGTTACAGGCCTAAAATATGGCTTCATATGCACCTTGTTTAAGACTAAGAAGAGGCTGAAGCAGAGTGATTAGTTTCCCAAAACTAAAGTTGTCAACAAAGTCATGAACAGTGTGGAAAATTGTACTTATTAATAAGTTGCTTGTATTTCTATTGCGCAAAATCTCCCAAATCACAAACATGATAACGTCATAACTTCACACATCAGTGATTGTTTCGAAACTACACTTACAAGCATTCAATCTGTTTCTATGATGTGTTTGATTCTCCCAAAGCAAAAAAAAAAAGCTGTTTGGTTTTTCTATACTTTATTATAACGTTGTTTATTTAACTAATACAGATGAACTATTGTTTCACTAGTTCTTTAACTGAACAGGATGTTGTTTTAAGGAAGATTAAAACATGTTTATTGAGCATGACTATTGCTCTGTGTCTCCCCTCTGGTGCAAATTAAAAACAGATATACAGTACAGTTCATACTTGAATATTACTCTCTTCATAACACTCATGTAGAAGTTCAGAAAGAATTCTGCAGGTAGAGTTAATTTCTCCTCTACCTGACAGTCGTGTCTTGTGTAACTTTTTGCCCACTTAAATTCATGCATGCTCCCTTTCCCAAGGCTAACCTCAAAAAAGGAAGCAATGAACTTCCAGGGCAGTCGGAGGCGAGGAGAGGATGGCATTGCCATGGTGATTGACTTCCTGCTGTCTAATGCCCGGCTGGTTCTGGGAGTTGGTGGGGCTGCCATGCTAGGAATTGCTACGTTGGCAGTGAAACGGGTGAGTGTTTTTTTGAGGTTGTTAGTACCGCATCAGTGCATAGCCACTCTTCTTGTGAATATGGAAAATCCATCTGTACACGGAGACTTTAATTACTGCAAAAATTCTGACTTGGGTGGAGGGCGGGAGGTGTAAAGTCCTGGAACCTCCATGAAGTTTTATACTAACATTAAAATAACTAGTATGTTCATTGAGACGTAAGTTTAGTTTTTCCAACTTATAGTTTGGTACTTCACCCTACATCTGTTTCATTACCTGTTTCATGTTTTGTTGGAAAGTACATACAGAAAGTTGCTGAATATCCCTCGTTACTCATTAAATACATATGGGTTGATTGCATTCGCAAGCTATGTGGTCAGTAGGGTCTGAATCAGAATTTTTCAAGTCGATTCAGAGTCGCCTTTTAGCTAGAGTCTCGTTTGTTAAGATCTAAGAAACCTCATTATCATCAACTAAAGTAGACAAAGAAAATGAAAGCAGCAAAATGCTCACAGTAATGGGAGTAATTAGAGTGTCTCCAACATGTAAATTTTTAATTTCTATGAATTTTAAGTTGATTTTTGTACGGTAGTGGAATGAATAGAAATCTGCCGCTGCCCAGACGACAGGAAATATGTCAAAAGATGGTTTGAGAAATGGTCAGCAGTAATGTAAAATATGTAAATTATAGTTAATGGACTAAAACATGCAACTTTTCAAAGTTCCTTGAGGCCGAGGTTATTTTTGTACCTTTAATTTATTTGCCTTTGGGTAACGTTGGTGTTTGCCCTCTGTATTTGGACAGTGCATTATCAGTCATGCGGTGCATGCATGACTGCATGTCTGTGACGATGACTGTTTGTGTTTAGCTGATAGAGCGCGCCGGCCGTGCAGCGGATGATGAAAAGGTGGAACAGAAGATGGCTGAGAGCTGGGAGGAGTTGAGTTTGGTCTCTGCCTCCCCCACACTGATCAAGAAGGGACTAGAGGGTGTGGTGATGAAACATGTTGCCAAGGCAGCCAAACAGCACAAAGGTATTGACCAAAACCAAAAGTGTTGTAAAATGTAGAAGTTATTCTACATGACTGCCACTCTCTAATATTGCTTAACAACTGTTTTCATCTCTTTATCAATCAGCTGACCTGAGCCAACAACCTCAGATGTCCTCTCTGGAGGTCCAGTCTAAGCCTGAGTCAAAGTCCAAGAGACTTCAGCTGTGCGTCCTCAGTTTCCAGGTACACTGAGACATTTCACCCCTGAGCTCTTGAAAGCGTAGATTACGCATTCAGTCTGAGCAGCTGCTGTAAGAGCTCCGCTTAGTGTTGGCTCATTCATTTATGCATGTGTAGCATGTTTTGTAAAGCGCACTGCTTAGGGGATATGCATTGTTATGCACTGGTAGGGCTGCATAGAGCCCCCAGAGCCGTGCATAATCAAATCCCTGTGTGTGCTTGTGTCTATATAGAAGTCTAAAAGTCAAACAAGCATGAAACAGCTTTAAGGGTAGTGTGCAGAACATCCACATAATCAGAAGTGTTGCGGATTGTTCTGTATGAGCTACAGCTGCAAACGCATGACTGGACATAAGAGGGGATTTGAAACAATGGGATTTGCCTTTTAAAGAAAGCTTATGCAAATTGTATCTTTCATGGATAGTTGCACATCATAACTTTCTTTTCTGAATCTCTGGAAAGCTTTTTTTGCAATCGATACTGGATAGTGTAGAAACACCTTGAAAATTAGATTTTTCTTGGGCAGCACAGTGTTTATTTAACTTACTTGTTTCCATAACGACAGGTCCTGTTCAGTATTGGCACAACATCCACAACAGTATCAGTGGAATCCATTGTTTAAGATGCTTCCTAGGTCCTTGTTTTGCCACAGGCTTTAAGACCGTAAATGAAAGACCAAACTTGTTTTATTGCTCACTTTTGTAAATGCTTCTTCAACAACAGTAACAGAAATCACACAGCACCGTTTCTCTGGTTTTTACTTCCTCTTCGCAGCAACTTAACCGGCAGAACATCATCCTGCCAGTGTTTCTTAAGTCAGCTTAGAGACACTGAATGACTTTGAATATTATATTACTCAAGAGACAGTGTATTCCCAGAGGAAGTGTAAAAACTTCAGAACTGTTTTCTTAACTTCATGTTTAGAGTCGTTATCTTTTCAACACAGTGTTTGCGCCTCTCTGAAGGATGCGCATGCATAGTACAGTAGCTGTATACATGACTTGTTTTGTTAAGTCTTTGCGTGCCATGTATCATGGGGAAAACTGTATAAAATGTGTTTAGGAGCGACTCCAGCAGTACTATCACACGAGGGCTGCTCTAGCTCCACATGAGGTCCAGAGGGCTCAGTCTCTAGCTCTGGACATCTGTACTGAGATCCAGGGCTTTCTGCACAGTCGTCATCCTGACATGCCCCTGGGAGAAATGTGCCTCGGAGGTTCTCTCCTGGATGACCTGCAGGTATATGATAATACACGTTGACATAACTTCCTCAGTGATGTCGTATAGCAAGATGTTTGATGAATACCACCTTGGCTTATTTCTGTGTGTGTATGTTTGTGTGTGTGTGTGTGTGTGTGTAGGTGGTCAGTGCAGACCACGCATGTCTCCTGGTGCCTCTACAGCTAGAAGCCTCCCTGTGGCGTCTTGTCCCAGGAGAGGAAACACTGCTCACACATCCGCTGCACTGGATGGTCAAACGGGTCAATCTGGAATATTTCCCCCGAGGACGCAGCTATTGGGACAGGTGATCACACACAAATTAAGAAAATACATTAAATTTTTCCGGCATCCTGAACTTTTAGTACTCACTTATCAGATGGTGCAACTGGCAGATTATTCCTGCTAATTAGCTACAGTTTTTTTTTGTTTTACTCCGACAAACTTAATGTGTAAATCGGTAAATAAAAACAAAAACAAAGGTTGCCAATAACAGTTACTTTCACTATCAATCAATCTGCTGCTTATTTTTTTTTTCGGATTAATAGCGTAGTCTTACATTGCAAAATTGTTAAAAATTACTAATCGCAACAAAATATTGAGTTTACAATGATATAAGACAAAGAAAAGCAGCTAATCCTCTCATTTGAGAGGCTAGAATCAGAGCATGTTGGGCATTTCTTCACTAAACGTTAATGTTTTCGTTATCAATATAGTTGCTGATCTTTAAAAGCCTTTTATTCATACTTTTTGAATTGGCGTTGAATCAAACTGATATGTGACTGATGAAACCACATACTGTATTCAACTCAGCAGATCTATGGAGCCGTTTATCCTCTATTAGCTCACTGATTTAGTTTTACATCATCATTGAGCAACAGAATTCATTCATTCATTCGTATAGTGAGAGTAAAGGGTGATGCTACCTTTACAAGCCTTTTACATAACCTTTGTAACTTCCAGTGAAGCAGCAGTAATAGATGTTTGCAGTGGCAGGGCATCACAGCTGAAACCAGTCTCTCCTTGTGTCTTGTAGGTACCTGGTGGGTGGTTACCTGTCCGCAGAAGCTGTTGTGAACATGTTTAGTAAAGCTATCATGGAAACCATAAACTGGCCGTCCATCAGCAGCACTCTGGACTGTCTCGTCAGACCTGTTCTGGGAGGATCAGACCTGCGGCTGGAGATTCAGTAAGTGTCTGTTCTTTATTGCTGTTGTGTCCTTTTGCACTAATTAATGTTACAATTTGAAGTTTAGAAAGCAGTGCTGACACAATTATTTAATAGTGGATGCAGCGATGAACTAGCATAAAGTGTTGACTTGACTTTCCAAGAAACTATAAAGCTGGTAAAGTTTCATTGTTAAGCTGCTGTTCATTTGGACAGAACAATATTGTTGATTTATCAGTTTCCCATTTATGTTTTGCTTAATTTTGCTTTCAGTTTTGAGCATCTCATAAACAGAAAATACTGGAATAACAAAATAACAGCACACAGCAACAAATGTTATTAAACAAAGGAAGGACATTCTTTAAAAAGGCACCTAGTTTACAAGTAACTTTATCTTATTGTCATAAAATTAATTTAATTCATTATGCTTACGTTCTTACATTCAAAACAAATGTGATGCTCTTCTTCCAAACAATTGTCATTATAGAGGTATCTATCCAGCCCTTTATATCATCCACTGACCTTAGGAAATCTGGTGTTGTTTACTCTGAAATTAAAAATAGCCTGCCTTTTCTTTTGGTTTTCACAACAAATACTTAGCTCTTGTTTATATTCCACATAAATATCACATGGCGCCATGATTCTCACCTCGCCACTTTTGCGTGAACTGATCTTTCAGCTTCTGTTCAACAGTTTGCTTCAACCAGTTGATGATGTTGCAGGTTTGTGTCCCTGATGCAGCCTTCCCGTAGTCTTGCATAAAAAAGGCAATCAAATAAACATCCTTCAAATCCTCTGGGTAAACAGGATGCTATTAGAAAAATTTAGTTCTCCCCATAAGGCTTGTTAATCAATATTTTTAAGTGAGCAATGGCTCCAATTAGTATGTGTAATGTGGAATTTGTCGCCCCTAGTGACAATCCCACAGAGAGTTCCCTGCCGTTCCCAAAAGCTCTGAGGAGCTGCTTAGTTTTATTCAGCTCATCGTTTTTGTTTTATGACGTACAACTTCACTCTCACTGCTCTCATCGGTGTCGTTTTCAACTGCAGCAGGCAGCATTTTATAGTGGGGAAGATCTGATAAACCAACTGCACACTTCCTGCCAAACACCAAACTGTAGACAGACAAAGTTAGTGACTGGCCTCTGGACATAGTGGAGCATGTTCACTCTCTTAAGCAGCTAAAGAGAAGACCAAAGACCAAAAGAGATTTAAAAGGAAAGATAATGGACTTACATTCTTGAGGTAGCCAGAAACACAACTCCAAATGATTGGTAATGTTACTCCTATCTGCTGGTTGTGTTGATAGGCAGCCTAAGTGAACAAAGAAAACTATTTAAACATGCTGTGTGATCATAGTAGTCAACCTGTGTGGTGTGTTAAACTTGATGTGCTTGCTCTCTTTTCTCCTGTTGTAATCATTCAGGCCTGGAAATGAAAAACAAGGGGCAGAGAGCAGTGATGAGCCCCTTTTTATCTCCATGTTGCCTCTGCTGAGGGAGGGGGATGTGGTTCTGACTGCTCAGCCTGAGCTCACCTCTCCGTGGGTCAACGCCTGGCACCTGTCTCTCTACCCGTGGGAGACTCAGCGCCTAACTCAGCTCGACACCGCTGACGATGGATACCGCAGACAGACACTCAAAATCCTCAAAGCGGTGTGCAGACTGAACCCCGCCCTGCGACCGCTCAAAGCCGCCCCGCTGGCCAACCTCATTCTGCACCTCAGTGACAGTGAGAGCGACTGGTCCGAAACCAGCCTGGATGTGAGATTCCAACAGTGTATCACAGAGCTGATTGGCTACCTTGAACAAGGGGCGTTGCACAGTTACTTCAAGCCAGCTGTTAACCTGCTGAGCGGCCTGTCCGAGGACCAGGTGGATCAGATGGGCTTCATGCTTTACTGCGCCGTGTCAGAGCCTGAAATTCTGCTCATTTAACTGTCTGCCACACACAGTACGCTTCACGTTTCTCAAGCTCTGATACAAACAAAGGAGTAATCTTTTATCATCCGAGACATTTGTTGGATTCTTCCCACTGCCTACTCTCGTTGTTTAGCTCCTCCATCCTGCTTTGATGCAAAGGAACAGGGTACAGTTGGAATGACAAAATGGCAGGCACCATGGACTCATGTCTACACTGGCGGGGGGAGAAGCTACAGGGAGATATGTGAAAGTGATAATCAAGCTACAAACAAATATCTCCGAGAAAAAGGAGACGTGCCAAGGAAAAGGAGCCGAGAAAGTGTTTGAAACGATGCTTCAGTATGTGCCTGATAGATAACTCCCCACACACACCCCAGCCAAGTCTGCGTTGAAGTTTTTGTGTGATTATTAGTTTTCACAGGGTGTCTGTGATGGTCAGCATGGCCTTATACAGTCCAGTAAATCCATTAACAGCAGTGGAGGAGTACAGTTCATTGCTTAAGTGCATAATTCTTTATATCTTTTAATTGATAGTGTGTGCTCTGAATCATTTTCCTAAATCTCCTTTTAATATATTCTAACTATGCAGAAAAATAATTACCTGCTGAAGGCCACCGGGTTTTGTGCACTTATTAAACTACTCAGTCCGTCTGAGTTGGACTTATTTAACTCAACATGTATACTCTGCCATGCTGGGAGTTGAAGTGTGCAGTATTTTGTTCGTCTTGTTTAGTGTTGAGTCTGTTGCCAATCTTATCTGGGTGAACTAACCCTTTGAATTATGGCTAAAGTTGCCTAATAATTTTATGCACTCGCTTTTAAATACGTATGAACGGTGTGGGCATTTCTTCAGTATTTTTTTTTTTTTGCTGAGTGAAAGAAAATGTGTTTTCTGTGATTGAGCAGTGAAACTGCAAATAAAAAATTAAATCATTTGTTTAGATTCTCGTTCAGTTTCCCCAAATTTTTTCATTTATTTTCCAACTTGAGTAAAATCAAGTGTCACAAAGATAAGCCTCAGACCGATCTTGCATGTGAAACCTTTGTTCATCAGTGTTCAACCCTCCACTATTAACTGAAGAGACGTAAACTTCTTGCACTAGTTAAAGGAAATGTCAGAATGCTGAAATGATGTCATGTGGTCAGCTGATAATTGTTCCCATCAGCTGATTGCCTAAACAACATAAATGGAAGACTACAAACATGTGCCATGGACTTCTGTATAAAGAAGTTACTTAAGTTCAAGTCTTTATTAAAACAACACTAACTTGCCCACATGTAAATTGAAAGAATTATTAATTGCTGTAATCATTCCCTTCCGAAATGAGCAAAATTAGATGGATTGTGGATTCTGTTCCTCATCATTTTGGGATCCCATTCAGACGGGATCTCTTCAGGGCCGTGATGATGATGATGATGACCGTGGACGCACGCTGACCCAATGTCAAAAACAATTTTAAACTTCTGAAACAACCACAAAAAAGTATGTTTCACAAAGTTAGTATGTGTTTAAAAAAAACATTTTATTGGATTACTTGCATTTCTGGTAAGTGAGTTACTGTACTCAAGCACAATATGAGGTACTTTTAATCTTAAACAGTGTTATTATTTTCAGCTTTATTCTTCTCCACAGCAATTCAGATGTATAAATTGTACTTTTTTCCAAGAGTTTTAACTGGTTTAATACAACAGGGTGTTCCCAGCATGAATTGTTACTTGTTTATCCCACGTGAGCCAAGAGTCTACACCTACCAAGCTCCTCTCCTGTGGAACGAGCTTCCAGCAGACACCCTCTCCTCATTCAGACTTTCCTTTTAAGCTTACAGTTGAGTCTTGCTCAGGTGATGCACTGGGCTCCTCTCTCTTCCTCTCCATCTATATGCATTGTTATCCCATGAATGCATGTTACTAACTTCCTCTCTCTCTCTCCTGTAGTTGTGTGCTTTCTTGTCTCTCCTCTCTGTTTATGAAGCTCTCTGTAGGTGTTTCTGCCTCCGGAGCAGTAGAGTCTGAATCGAAGATGGAAAGCCACCAACTGCCCCCCTCTGTCTTTCTGTCTCAACTCAACCGGTCGAGGCAGACGGCCGCCCACCCAGAGCCTGGTTCTGCTCAAGGTTTCTGCCTGTTAAAAGGATGTTTTTTTTAAGTGCTTGCTCGTGGTGGGAACTGTTGGGTCTCTGTAAATTATTTTATAAGATAACTTTGATTTTTTTGGTTCAGAAGACTTCACTCATAGCAATTAAATAAGATTACATAGACTTCATTGATGCTACACAGGGGAAATTATCTTGTAACAGCATCTCAAGATACAACACAATACAACAGATAAGAAAATACACATTCAATGAAAATGGAAAGACTTATATGTACATGTTTTTATATACAGGTGTGGTTGATGGAACATTGCACTGATTATTTTCACCAGGATTACAGCAGGAGGTAGTGGCACAGTATAAAAATCAATATAATTGTATCGTATAAAAAGTATAAGGGAAATATAGGATATAAATATATAGATAGAGCAGATAATTGCAGTATACAGGTATATGTATGTATATATATATATATATATATATATATATATATATATATATATATATATATATATATATATGTATGTATGTATGTATGTATGTATATATATATATATATATATATATATATATATATATATATATATATATATATATATATATATATATATACCTTTATTTAAACTTATTTATTTACAATGATCTCATTTTAAAATAAAATAACTATACAAGATATTTAAAAAATAGAAAATATGAGAAGGAAAATGTATTGATTTAAACACTAAGATATAAGACAAAAGTAAACAAGGAATTAAAACAATTATAAAAACAGTTCATACAAGATAAAACAATTCACATAAAATAAGTGCAAGCAGAGGTTGAATCATTCATCATGGATTTAAATGCACCAAAAGGGTACAGAAGTTATCCTCAGGGTGCTTCGTGGGGAATTCCATGTTGTTGTTGAGCATAAAAAGTAAAAGTAGATATTTTAAGCTCCGTACGAACTGGAGGAACTTACAGTGAAAGTCATTAGATTGTGTTTAATAAGGTCTAGATGACCATTCTAGCATAGAAGAGATATAGGCTGTCAACTTCCCAATGACAGCCTTATATATAAACAAATACATATGCTTATCATGTCTCTCAACCCAGCCTTTGCAAGGGTGAGTGCCATTGGCATCACTAGTAATAAACCTGAGGGCAGAATGATAACCGGCATCCAGTGGCTTAAGAGCAGAGGCAGAGGTGTGCCTATAAATCACATCACCATAATCCATAACAGAGACAAACAGCTTCAACAAAAAGCAGAAAGTTAGTTCCTATATTTTTGTCATAGTTTGATGATAAGATGGTCTGTATAATATTTGAATGTATTTATATCCAGGAACACTCTCAATGTTGGATCTTCGTGCAGTGGAAATATAAAAGGTTACAGTTAGTTTTGCATGCCTAATAATGTTTGTAATAATTTCCTGTAACCCTGAGTACTAATAGTCTACATCCATTTGTTTTCTTTGTTTGTATTTTTCATATTTCTAGCACTAGGCCAGTGGTTCCCAACCTAGAGGTCAGGACCCCCTCTAGGGGTCACCAGAGCTTCATGGGGGATCGTGAGGCCATTTTGGGTGTAAGAAAACTTAAATATTTACATGGTAGGCCTATTTCTCAGCAATTTAGAATAAAACTAAATGAAATTGTATTTTTCTTTAAGTTTAGATAGAATAGAAAAAATACATAATACAGACAAATAATTGTATCAAAAGTTCCTAAAAATATCAGGAAAACTTATCTCTGATCAATATTTACAGGGAATAATCTGCTCAAAATTCATCCAAATTGCTCATTTTGTATTGTGTTCACTGTTTGTTGTTATGCTTTGAATATAATAAGAAATATCCATAAAATATGTCACTTATTCAGGGGTCATCAGTTCATTCAGTGATAGGAAAAGGCTCCTTTAAAGAAAAGGTTGGGATCTAACTGCACTAGGCTGTCTTAAAGTTATCATGTCCCAAACAACTAATCAAGGTTTATATAGTAAGTTAATAGATAAAGGAGGGGTGATAATGCTTTCAATTGATTAAATATAGCTCTGCAGTGCTCTAAGCAGACCGCATATGCAGTAGATCAGCAGTTCTCAACCTGGGGGTCGGGACCCACACTAGGTGTCTGGAAGATTTACAGGGGGTCACTTAGCCTCCTTGAGTTTAAGGGGTGTAAAAGTAGGCCTATATCTCAAGATTTAGTTTATTTCTGTGATGAAAACGAAATGAAATTGCTATTTTTTAAATTTTAGATTATAATTTTAGATACAAACTTTAAAAACATCTCACAGAATAAAGGCACGGTGAAGACATGAGCCTCGTCCTGGATTATAAAACAACCAAAGAGCTCATAAAACAATAAAACAATGAGAATGAAACACTGAATCTGTCAAAAGAGAGAAATAATATGTCTGTATGATTCTTAAACACATAACACAGACAGAGAATTGTAAATAAGCTGCTCAAAATTAATCAAAATCACTTGTTTTACACAAACTTCCTGCTGTCACTGAGTTCACTATTTGGATTCATTGTACAGTTTTGGATATAAAATAAAATATGTCACTTATTCAGTTCACTCAATGATAGAAAAAAAAAAAGAGTTGGGAATTAACTGCAGCAGACGACAGAAAAGCTCACTGCAACAATAAGAGAGACTTTAACTTTGAAACTGAGGAGCGGAAGTCTTCACGACCGTGTGTGACTTGACTCCGGACCTGCAGCCTGATTTTCTCCATGAAGAAAACAGAAGTGAGCCGGCGCGTCTCCCGGTCCGGCATCTGTCACATGGCACAGCGCGGACGCACAGTGGAGGAGGAGGAGGGAGAGGAGGAAGGGGTTCAGGTTTACCGGTGAAATACGAGGCTTTCAAAGGCTGAACATTGGCTCAATGATTATAAAGAGGAACAGAAATCCCGGGACAAAGGTTGGTGAGTCGTGTGACCGCCGTGCGTTCGCCTGCGGGGAACTTTCGCTTCTCCGTTAAGTTTTTTTTCTCCTCTCTCTCAAGTTCCCGAAAACGCCGCCGCTTGTTTACTTGTTGTTGTTGCTGAAAGGGAAGCGGATACGACCGACCCCTGGGAGCTTTACTTTGTTACAGCTTCAAGGATCTGTCGCCTCATGGGTGCGGAGGACAACTGCGCAACAACTTTATAAACTCTCCGGTTGTTTGTTGTTGTTGTTGTCCAGTCTGAACAGCTGACTCACCGACTGAAGGACGGGCAGCGGCACCGGGACAATGTTTGATGCTGAATAGATCAAATATATATATATATACCGGTATATATACATATATTTCTGTATGGGCTGAACCCCCTCACCGTCTGGAGATGATCGGGTCACCGGACCTGCTGGCCTTCACCGGCACTGAGGGGTTTGGGGAAGGAGAAGAGGAGGCTCAGGGTCTACCTGAAGAGTTTTCGGTCCCCCTTCTACCTCCGTCCCACCCCTGGACCACCTCAGCCAAGTTCCACAGAGACTTCATACTGGTGGCTGAGTTCTCAGAGCAGGTGTGTGTGTGTGTGTGTGTGTGTGTGTGTGTGTGTTATATTGCGATTATTCTGTCAATAAGATTCACAATTTTTCCATCACAAATTTAAGACAAAACATGTTTTCTTGCCTCTGGAGAACAATATTTGTAGCCCAGGGTGCTTTATTCTCACCATTATAATGCTGTTTTATCACCTATTTTACTTTAATTAGATATTCAATTGCAGCTTCTTATTGCCATATTGCGATTTCAGTAATATTTCCATCAATTGTGCAGCTCTAATGAAAACTGTACCTGCTGTGATACTGATATAGTGTTATTGGGAATCTTTAAACATTTGTGAGAAGGACTCTCAGTTACCTGTTTTAGAGATTCATGATGTAAAACTAGAAGGTTATCGTGGAGGAGAAAAGAAGATAAGACTTTATTGATCACCTACAACAGACCGGATAAAGAAACAGAAAATAGATTAAAAAACTTAATACAGATACATTAAGTTGAAGAATATACTGTAAATCCAAATAAGAAAGCTATTTACTAAAATATACATAAATGTGCTTGAGGATGAAGATCGGTATTGAAAACCTACTTCTTCAAACAATAGTGCAGTTTCCTCATTCCTGAGCCAAATGAGGAAGTGAAAAATATAATAATGTATATAATAATTACAAGATATAAGAGGATAGGTAGATATAATAAGAGGTGTGTATTATCATAATAATGATATATTAAATTACATAACAGATTAGGAGTACAATACATGTGCTGTGTCATTGTTCTGTAGTGTAACCTTCTAGCATTCAGTAACATTAATGATATATTTTGCTTTATTTACATATATGATAGAGCCCAACCAATCGGCCGATAATCCCGGCTGATATTGGTCTTTACAGTGCTATGTTCAGCTATTTATTTTATTTTCTCACTGTTCATTTGTTCATTTCTAGAGTTGGTTGACAATGTAGCCTCCATGTTGAATTGAATTAAACATGTTTTAGTATAGCAGTAATTTGTTAATTATTTGTGTTTAGAAAGCAGACTCCTGAGTACCTTTGCAGAGTCGTATCGGTGCTATTGTATCGGCCTATTTTCATTCTAACTAAAAAATCTGCCGCCATATCGGTGAATTGGTTATCGTTCGGCCTCTACTGTATGAATTACCTCAGTTTTATTATTTTTGATTAGCTGTTTACTTTTAACAAAGCTCTTAAGTTCATAAAAACATTTAAGTCTTTGAATATTTTATTTATTTATATCTTTTTCTTGCAACAACATAACACACACGTGTATCTATGGTTACGTTGCTGCATTTTCTCAGCAGAATTAATGCTGCAGCTCAGTTCTTGTTGTGGCTGTTGTGTCGCAACTGTGAGTTTAACTTCATTCATTCAGGAAGTCTCTACGAGATTAAGATCTCAAATTTCTGAGAACAAATTTCTTAAATAACCTTAACAAGATGAGACACACACACACACACACACACACACACACACACACACACACACACAGACACACAGCAGGACGGAAAATGAACACCAGCCAACTGCTGGTAAAATATGCAAGTTATTGAGTGGCTGGTAACATTAAAACATTCACTAGCTATTTGGCTGGTGAACAGAAACGCTAATTGTGCACCATGACACACATTGATTAAAACAATCACAAATATTATTATGTTCCTAAGCAGAGGATCCAAATTACTTATTAATTCCAACTTAATTTACATCCTGTAAACATCACCCCCAAAAAGTGATATGCTCTATATAAGTGTAAGTGTCTACAGGATGGTTATATATAACTTTTGTGTTCACTAATTATTATTAAGGGGGGAGGGGGGGGGTAGTTTTACCAACATAGATTTTATTACATGGACATTTCAACAGGTAAACAACATTTATTGTATTGCATATGATGACTTCCCTTACTGGAATCTTTTTCCAGTCCTAGGATTACTAAAATCATTGGTTCTCCACCTCGTCTTAAAAATAGGAACTGAAACTGTTGTGCTCATCAGCTATATCACCCAGTGTTTACAGTGATATACAGAAATGTTTAGGTCCATTGTGTAACAGTGTGTAACATTTAGGATCTATTGGCGGAAATTAAATATAATATTCATAGGTATGTTTTCATTAGTTTAAAATCATCTCAATTGTCAATCAATTGTGATTTTTTTTCCTTAGAATGAGTCGTTTATATGTACAGACGCTACAGGAGTCCGCCATGTTGAACTGCCGTGTTTCTACAGTAGCCCCGAACGGACAAACCAAACAGTTTTCACAGCCACCGTAGTTTCTCCTACACACATCCCTTCTCATTCCCAGGTCATCAGATAAAGACGTCAGCTGTGTTCACTAACTTCACAGCTAGACGCCACTAAATCCAACACACTGATCCTTTCAATAAGTTCGCGTCCAGCTGGGGACCTTTTGTTTTATGTCATTACCCCATCTGTTACATTATGTGATGAATGTAGAGTAGAGCTGCAACTAAATGATTATTTTCATTATTGATTTTGTCAGATTTTTCCCAAATTAACTGATTAATCGTTTTGTCTACAAAATGTCAGAAAATAGAAACCTGGACAGTTTCACAGAGTTTAACAGAGAGAAACAGAAAATCCTCACAATGGAGAAGAGTTTGGTGTTTATGCTCTAAAAATGACAAATAATTAATTAGTTTAGACATCTTGAGTGATTTAAAGTCTGCAGTAGGAATTTTTCAGCACTTTCTGATGTTTTATAAACTCAAGTAATGTAATAATGTTTCCAGGTGGGACCCAAACCTGTGCTGACGATACCAGATGACCAAAGAGTCATCGGATCGTTTGACCTCAATCACTTCTCAGTTCGCATCATGTCTGTGGACTACCAGGCGTCCGGCCCAGCCCACGTCCCTCCTGCGTGCCCCGGCCCCCGCCTTAACTTCAGCGAGGACTCCAGAGTGATTCTGGGAGATTCAGGGGAGGATGCGTTTGCATATGTTCACCACATGACCCTGTATGACCTGGAAGCCAGGGGTATGGTGCGTCCTTTCTGCATGGCGTACGTGTGCTCGGACCAGGCGAAACTGATGGAGAACTACTCTGAACTGTCAACGTGCTTCTCTCAGGCCTCTGACAGCCTCAAGACGGGAAACAGACAAGCATTTTCTATGGAGCTGCAGAGAAAATTACAAGAGCTCGAGTAAGATCAGGATGTGCTTTGTTGAAATAAGAATATTTATGTACCTTTGTATTAGAGCCTGACTGATACATCAGCACCCACCACTGCCCAGTACCTCCAGGAAGCCGCAATGTTGTCACAATGAACGCAAATTCAACCAATTGCAGTAAATTCTGTACGACTTGAATTGCAGAACATTTCTTCAAATTTGACTAATCATTGTAGTTTCCTATGCAAAAGGTCACCAAATTTACTTCCTTGTTTCTAGTTGTGAAGATGCAGCCTAAAAAGTCATTTTAACAAGAAACTGCAGAACAGAACTCTTTCTCAAACTCTGATATTGGCTTTAAAAATTCCTGTATTGGTTGGGCTCTGCGACGTATTAACACACCAGTGGTCCACTCACACTGTTCCTGTTTACTGTGTTCACGATAAGAGCCCGTATGAGCCCACCTCTTTCTCTCAAGCCCAGTCTGTGAGAAGCATGACGATGATCATTTTATTATGATTAATCTCTTCATTACTTTTAAAATTAATGAATTGTTTGGGCTATATAAAATAATAATGAAAATTGCCAATCACAGTTTGTCTGAGCCTAAGGAGACATCTTCAAATTTCACAGAAATTCACATAAAACAGAGAAAAGCAGGCAATGTTTACATTTTAGAAGCTTTAACCAGAGAATATTTGGAAATTTTACTCAATAAATAACTTTAAAATGTAAATTAAAGGACCAGTGTGTAGGATTTAGTGGCATCTAGCAGTGTAGTTGCAGATATTATATTCCATTTCTGCCCAAATGCTACCCACTGGACCTTTTTAACATCAAAATCATTGATTCATTTTCAGCCAGTCCAATAATTTAATAACTGACTAATCTTTTCAGTACTGATGTCACTAAAATAAAGGCCCTGATAAACTCCCAAACAGATGCAGACGTGCACACAGTTCTGTTTTTACTACACTGGCAGTCTGTGTATATGGACATGACCCCACATCTGGCCCACGCAGTCTTAGATTTTGGATGTCTGCATGGACCTTGTAGATACCGGGTTACAAAAGTCGGACAATATTGCCTGACCTACAGTGGTTTCATGTCTCACCTTGCTGTAGTGACAACCCTGTTTGTTGTGGTTGCAACAGAGCACACTTCTGACCGCACCCGTCAGTGATGCTGGATGTGGTCAGAGGTGAAACACTGCTTCTCAGCCTGCTGACAAGTTACTCTCTACCTGCTGACTAAATATAACCCTCTCTGACTGTTTCAGGTACACACGGTTGACTCTGCTCCAGGAGACAGAACATTCGAGGACGGCAAACGGGTTCACAGAGGTGGGAGAAAAAGCAGATGAGCTCGAAGCTGTGGAGCGTTCAATCTTAAATCACAGAGATCTTCTCCGCCAGGTCACCTCCTACCCAAACAGGAAGCTGAAACAGCCCGACTTCCTGCCATACGACCCAGCTGACTCCCTCGCTGATCCGAGTGCGTTACTGCCTCCTGAGCCCTGTCCCTCTCTCTCCACCTCCGCCTCCTGCAGGTCTGAGCACCGTCTGAAACCTCTGCAGGAGCTTTGCAACGCCTACTTCCTGTCACTGATGAAGGAGCAGCTCGCTGACACGGAGCGGCGCCTACGAGGCGACAGGAGCATACTGAGCACTGCTCGTGTCACGCGTTCATTGTCCAAGAGGCTCACGCTCATCAACTTCCTGTTTGAGCTGTGGAGCCCAGAGGATGGAGATGAGGAGGAGAAAGAGAGCGCAGAGGCAGAGCTACAGAGGGCGACAGGGAGTAAGAGCAGTGGCGAGATGTTTCAGTCAGAACCAATGAGCCTGGAGTCATTCTTCTCCTGTGTGGAGGAGATCCCGATCAAAATGGAGGCAGGAGAAGCTGGAACAGTGACCCCTGACCCCAATGTTGCGACGGAGATGACAGGAAGCGTAAGCAGTGGCGACAGCATTGAAGTGCTCGGGACGGAGAAGTCTTATCGGTCGCAGCATGACGTCGCTGGATCTGACAGCAGAGGTATGAAACAATTAGAGGATGATTTGAGTTGAATATCTTTGGGTTTGGGGGCTGGTGGTGGCTGGGATATGATCCCTTTGTTCACACATTTCACAGACTACATTGAACATAAAATAATAATTAATAGCAATCATAACTAACAGTGCAAAATTAACCACCAGAGCTTGTAATGTCAGTGTTTGTTAGCTGAATCCAGTAGAGTGCCGACATGATTAGTTAGGTAATAGGTTGACAGAAAAGCGGTCAACCACTCTTTTCATAATTTATTAATCCTTTATGTCAAACAATTGTGATGAACATTATTCTCTATTTTGTGACATTTAGATTAAATGATATATTCATTTAAAAAAAAGAATCCACAGATTAATCACATTAATAACAGTATAAACATTCTCACAACAGGACCAGCTGACAGATCGTTCTCTTCAACAGAAACACAGGTTGGGATGACGGACGCGTCTTACAGACGAGCTGCAGTAGAGGCGGGCTCTAGACGCGTGCGAGCGTACGCCAGACGAGCCAACAGCGAGGACAGCATCGAGGTACTCAGTACGACTGAGTCCATCTTTCCTGACGACCTCACTGCCATCACGGAGGAAGAAACAGAGCACCAACCTCTGAGTAACGGCTTTGAGAATGAGAATGAGATACAGTGTGAATCTGACAATGTCCTCAAAGAGGGAGAGACGTTGAACGCAACAATGTCAGTAAGTGAGGGCGTAAAAGGAGCGCCTGTTCAGGAAGGTGACGGTCGTGCTGACAGAGAAGAATCCTTAAAGCAAATGACTGCCAGTGGTGAGGTTATAATGAGAGAGGAGCAGGTCACTGAGTGTTTGAAGAGCAATCAAGTCCCTGAAGACAAACCTGAGAAGACGTCCAGACTTCTGAAAGGTAATAAATCTGTTACAATGTTTAAACACAATTTAAGACTCCACACTAATTTGGCTAATTTCGAAGAATGTTTAGTACAAATAGTGAACAAGGAGTTAAACTTGAATGGCAGCTGACGACAGCAGCCAGTCAGTGAACAAAGCTGAGGTTGTCACTGGTTTCTAAAGTGGAAGAAATTATTTCTTATTTTCCTTAAGAAATAGGCTGTTCAGCAACTGAACCAATGGCTGTTTGTTGAGGTGTAGGAGTTTAGAGAGGAGAGTCCTTCCCTAACAGCCCAGCTGAGATCAGTCGGTCTCAATAGCAAATGATGCACTCAATATTGATATACACAGTCATTTATTTCACGCAGTAAATTAGTTGGTTATTAATTACAGATAGAAACTATTTGCAGTTATACTGTGATGGATGTTTACAACAGTCTGATCCTCTGACTGCTCATGTTCTTCCCCTGTTGGTGTTGCTGCATATAAGAATCTCAGTGAAAACATCAGTAAAATTGAATTATAAGTGACAGAAATGAGGGACAAAGCTGCAAAAATAACACCCACGTTGTAACATATCCTCATTTGCACATAGTAAAACTGTTCTGTTATTAGTTGAAGAAGCAGTGGAGTCGACGCCTCAGTGGCCTGCGGTCTGTCCGACGGTGCAGTCGGTGCCTGACCTTCACGTGAACTTCGCTCCTCCTGTTGCCGTGGCTGAGGTTGAGCGGTGGTCTCCGCCCTGTGCTCCTCTCAGGCTGCTGAGTATCGATGAGGCGTCTGACTGCGCTAGCTTCACTGGATCCACAGACACGCCCTCTCCCTCTCTAAATATCCACAGCAGCACCCGCTTGGATAAGAGGAGGAGGAGGAGGAAGGCTGGACTCAGAGCCCTCAGGTTTCTCAAACAGAACTCGTTCTCCCAGCATGCCGTGTTTTGTCTCCTGAGCGGCCGGCCGCTGGTTGTCATCGGAGGAGACGAGAGTTTGGTCAGAAAACTGGTGGACGCTCTGAGCCTCTTCCTGCCTGCTCCTGGTCCTGATGGAAATGCTGTCATGGCGTGTTTGACGATGCCACTTCAACTGGCCGACCTGCTCACCTGGAGGCTGATAGGAATACACAGGTACTACAAATTGTTTTTGTTTCATTACAAAACTATTTTGTATGTCGAGATGCCCTGTTATATTTTCTTGATTGCTTGCTTTTATTTAACTGGGCCTTTGTAAACTGGCCGTACAGAGAATAACAGAAATACTTCACACTTAGTATCCACGTAGTAAATACCAGTGTAGGAGAAATTCTTCCAAAATATTGAGAGTTGCTAGTTCTCTGAAAAATTACAAACCCAGTGTGATGAATCAAGTCCCTTTATTCATGCAGCATAGAGGGAAGACCTCAGCATAGATGTTCTCTCTCTACTTCCAGAATGATCTGCCTTCAATACTATCCAGTACATCCAAGAACCCCTGGTGACTTATTAACAGTACCGCTGTAAATCACATGCAAAGGTTTTAGATCTTCAACCCAAATGTTTCTTTGATCTGACCGTGTGACTGTAAACTGATTCTTACCAGACGTCCTCCTACCATAAAAAATTTACTACCCCGTCTAAAACATTTATCTCCCACGCCAGTGTGATGTGATGATTGTGTTGGTTCACCTTCCCCGGAGTCTGCCATGTTGAACCACCATGTTTCTATCACAGCCACTGTAGTTTCTCCTTCACATGATTGTGAAGTAAGAGTTGCAATCTCAACTTCACTGCTAGATTCCACTAATTCGTAAACACTGGTCCTTTAATGTCCATTAGAAAATAACATACCAAAACAAGAAAGAAAAAGTAGAGATTTACCAAGGCTGACTGAAAGTCACTTAATGCAACAACTACTACAAACTATGGCATCAAAATGTTAAATGAACACCTCTCATATTCAGGGGGAAAAATCTTGAATTACACCAAACTGCAGGGCTACTGTGTATGTTTACTGCTTTAATAGGTATTTTTATATTGACAAAGGGTGGAATTATTATGTGTAATGTGAAAGCTGTCGCTACCTCCACAGTTTCCCTCAGATCTATTTTAGTGTCTTTTTTAAGGTGGTGGTTCACTCACTGCTCTGATCGTCATCATTTCCACCTGCAGTCAGCTGTTGTCAGTGAAAGCTTTAATATTCTGACTGTACGCGACCTGCTCAGCACCAAACAGCAGACATACTGTTATTAGCAATTAGCAGCTAAAGAGCCAGATCTTTCCCTCAGGAGCTGGTGGTGGAGACCAAAACAGAGTGTATTGAACTACAGCAGAAATGCAACCACAAATAAATCCTTATTTTGCCCCGTATCTGTAACCAACCGTTTATGCTTAAAGCAGAAAAACGTTCTGAGACAATAATAGGAGCAAATGAAAACTAATTAACTCTGTTCTGTTCTGACACTGACAGATCACACTCCAGCTCTTCGGCCATCATCCTTCACTCTCTGACTCGCTACAGTCGTTACTTGTCCCTGTTGGACCTGGACCAGAGGACGCTGCACTGTCCGCCATACTCCGGCTCTCTCATCAGCAGACTGGCCGACCCTCACACTGGCATCACCCGAGGTATCACCTACCTGCTGCACCTGGAGAGCTGCCTGACCGCGCTGGCCAACCAGGTTCTGCTGTACACGTTCAATCCTGCTTATCAACGTCCAAAGACCGCTGGAGGGAAGGACACTGCGGAGAAAGACGAGTCCCTGTCCACTCGAGGATTCTGCAGCAGTGAGAGCGATTTGAAAGTGATGAACTTCCTGTCTGACCTCATCAAACAGCACCACGCAGGACGTGGACCACCGGTTTTAAGATTTTCTTACTGTTCGGCGCATCTGCACAAAAACACGTATGCAACATGAACACTGGATGAACAAAAACAATGGACTAGGTGCACTGATTTCTCTAGAATATTGATTGATGCAGAGTTGAGTTCTCTGCCAGTGTGAACATGTTAAAACATGAAGAAGAGTCACACTTATGTGGTTTTATCTGCAGTGTTAAATGTGTGTGTGCGTGTGTGTGTGTGTGTGTGCGTGCGTGCGTGTGCATGATTTTTACTCCATGATGCTGTAGGTTGTTTATCTCTGGATTACTGGACACAAATGCACTGGTGACTCTCACATGCTGGCAGCCTTTACAGCTGAAGTGCTGGACTTTTTTTTTTTTTTTCGTGTGTGTCTGTGTGTGTTTAAAATGACTTATTGCTGGATCACATGTGAACTTTTAAGATATTTGAGCCACATATGAACACTATCATTTAAGGATTGTAGTTTGTGGATCTCGGTGGTCAAGAACTACATGGACTTGTAATTATTTGCTTTTACACACACACCATTTTTAACCTTTGACCTCTCAGGGTTTCTGCCAGCTGTAAACCATTTTAATATGACTGCTCTCATAAAACATTTTCATGTTTTCAATGATTGTAAACAAGAAAACTGTTGAGTTCTTTTTAGATTTTTTTACTTTTATTTCACAAATTCATGAAGAAAGTCAAAATCTATTGATGGGAATAGACTACAACTTCCCCTCAGTCGACTTCCAATATCACAGGCTCCTTGTTTTACTGTACTTTAATGTTTGTTACTCTGTTGATGCAAATATGAGCCGATTTTAGTGTGTGCACATTTACTCTGAAAATAAAGTCATATATTTTACATTGGGATTCTGATTTAATCAAAGCAATAATGCAACAATCCAGACCAACCAACACTTTATTTTTTCATACCGTGGCCAAACCACTTTATAAAATAGTATCTCTTTCAGTTTATTCAACATTACATAATTGCCTCATATGAGCATTTTATAACAACCGTGGATATAAAGTATTTCCAGGAAGAACACAAACACCACTGTTAAATTTGAAAATCCTATAGTGCAGTTAAACTTCCAGTTCAGATCCAGATCAAGTCCTTGAATGAACGAATGAAGCAACATAAAGTGTCTCTATAATGTAATTTAGATACAACAATGAGGAAGTCTTCATCTGTGTATTGACACCTGCTTTGTCCATGAAAACTCAGACAAACACATTCATTCGTCCAGCTCTCCACGGTACTCCACCCAGTGTAGAGGCAAGAGTGCTGCGACCTCCACCAGGACCATCAGCGTGGACGACAGCTACAACCACCAAGGAAAGAAAAAAGAAAAATGTTAACGCATGCTAGCTGTTGGAAGCTTTTGTTTAAGGCTTAATATCAAATGTTTTAAATTAATGCATCACTCATCTTGAGACACTTACAGTTTGGTTGTTTTTTGTGCAAACAAAGCGTTTAATGCGAGAGAGAATCAGCCCTGAGGGGAGGAAGAAAATACTGTTACGACACATTCACACAACAATTAGGAACAATCTACCTGTTCTCTCAATGTGAAGTACAACAAAGCTACCCTACTACAGGGGAAATATCCAGTTTCCAACATATTTTGAACTACTTTGGGGAAAAAAAGGGATCAAATTAACTATATTTGATTGAATGTATGTGATATAAAATAATATATATGAAAAAAAAAAAAAAAGCCACTCAGTTGAGTTTATTGCATAAGGTGCCCCGTTGTAACAGTAATACATAAACCAAAAACACAGAAAAACCCCTATTAATGGGAAATAAAAAAGGTTTTGTCGGTGGAGTTTATCAGTGTCATGTTTGTGCTGAAGTATGGCCATGGGGATTCTTCCTCAGGCTGAGATTTGGGAGGTTTATCCACGATGTCGCTGTGTGAGCACATTCATTACACAACGTTCAAGTGGTGCCTGATGATTTATTGCCTTGGCGAGCCTTCACAGCTGGGACACTGAAAGTCAGTCAGAGTCGGGGCCGCTGAGAGAAAGTCGGTCTGTATAATAACATTGTTTTTGTAGTTTTTGCATTAATTTGAATGGTCAGGATAATTTATAGCCTCTTTAATAGTCATCAATAACATTTACTACACCTTTTGCTGGTGGCAAAAGGCAAAGGGAGAAGACAAATCTGTTTTACAGCTGTTAATGAGCATTATATTGTGTACATATTACATATTTGTAAGGCCTAAATGTTTCACATGATGTATTTTAATGACATGACACTCAAACATCCACAAGGTGCCTTAATTTACAGTTAGCTTTGAAAGAGAAATATTTGTTACCCATCGTTGGAAAGAAAGAGACACTATAGATTCTTTAAAAGCTGATTCTAAATTTAAAAAAAAGAAAGAGAAAGTGAGTGGACTTACAGCTGACATCGCAACACTTGTGAGAAGTAGAGCCTAACAGCCTCTGGACTGCCTATGGGAGGAAACAGGAGGTTAAATCAGCATCGTAACGTTCAGGTCACACTGAAGGATCACCGCAGAGTGACAGAGCAACTTACAGCAGGTGCACCATCACCGCCACATCAGGAGAGGTCACAGAAAACAAGATCAGACCCACAGACTATCTTTAGGAAGGAAAATAGAAACTCTAATGTGATCTTTTCTAGCTCAAACCTTTCTTCTTTTGTTGCAGCAAGTTATAAATTAAATATGACTCACTGGTTCTCTATTAAAGAAGACTGTGGGGGTACAACGGTGCCAAGAAAGGGTAGCAAGTTATCCCCATCTGACAGAGACAGAAACAAAGACACAGTATGTTTTGTGGCTGTGTTGTACATCAAAAGCAGATTGTTTCTGTACACAAGAGTTGTTTCATCTTCATTCACAGATACAGTGAAGAGTTTCTTTCACCACAAGCATGCACCAGGACGTACATGGACACCACAAGGGAAGTGGTGACGTTACACAAATCTCTGCTGACTGCAGAGAGCAGCAGGTTAAAATGATTTTGACAATGAAAACCTGATGCTTTGTAATAAAGGCAGATGTGAGGATTATTATTACTATTATTAAATGTCAAGTGGAATTATTATAACTTGAATTTAATGTGAATGACATTTACGAGACAGACTTGTAATTACAATAACTGAGATAAACCTAGAGGAATGTAAGGAGTTCGGTCTAGACCTGCTCTATTTGAAAAGTGTCCTGAGGTAACTTCTGTTATGAATTGAATATTCAAGTTCTGTACATAAGTACAGTTAATAATAAAATGTTGTACTTTTTACTCCACACTACATTTATTTGACAGCTTTAGTTAGATAAAAACACATGATACGCTTAAAATACTACATTTTGTTGCTTTATCTGCAACTTTATCAGAATTAAGTTTCTAATTCTTTCCTGCCCTATTTATTATCTCACAACCCCACAAATTTATATTGTGATTCTTTGGAGGGGACCCGACCCCTGGGGCAGGAACCACCGGACTAAACTAACCAACTCAATATAAAGTAGCTAAAACTAGCTGCAACTCGACGAGCTACATTAAAATGCTGCTCATACATTGATGCGTCAGTATCATCAATATGATTATATAACTATATGTACTTAAGCAGGATTATGAATGCAGTACCTTTACTTATAACAGTATTTTACACTGTTGTATTGGTTCCCTTACTTCTGTAAAAGATCTGCATACTTCTTCCACCACTGTGAGTAATTAAGAGAATTTCTGAGTGTTGTCCTACTGATAACACCTCATTTTAAGGATGATGAAGAGACGATGCCCACACACCTGTTGTGTTTTCCAACTCCTGTGTGACCTCCTGTAGGAAGGAGCTGAGGCGTTCTGCACTCGAGGACAAACTGTCCCACAGCCACTCGAGAGCCCACACATTCTCCTGAGAGACACAGAAATGTTATTGAATAAAATCTCTAAATCCTCATTTCAGCCTTGCTGCTCCTCCGCACATATTCACGAAATCAATGAGTCAAATTTTCTTCTCTCATGAGAGGTCATTCATGTTATTTCAGCCATTGAAGTATATGGAAACATAGAAACTGTGGACTAAATGTCTAAAAACATGATTTGAGAGAGGAACAAGACATTACCTTAAACGTATTGAGCACAGGGAGGGCTGGACTCAGAGCAGAATTAAGGATTCTTAAACCTAAAGCCCCTGTTACCAACAGCAACAAGGCCTGATCTGGGTACACCTGTAAACACAAACACAAATACATTAAACACACGATGACCTTACCCACTTGTAACAGCCCTGGGTTTGAGTGTACATGTGTAGATCATAACATACGTACCTCTTGAAAGAATCGAGGTATCTGTATGTTCGACGAGGGTTCCTTGGGCAGTATCGAATTTACAACATTCTTTGCTTCCTGAAGAAAATACAGAATTAAAATAACTACCAAGAAAAACAGATGGAAGATTATATATGCAGTATATATACAAAAGAGTTTTTAATAGAGAAGAAATACATACGTGTAGAAACTGTGGGCTCGGTGCTGGTATAGCGGTAAGTGAACCACGAGGTGCGTTGACGACTGTGAGTAAAGTGGTCCAACACTGAGACTGGAGCAGAAAGGTATCAGACGTACAATCACACACTAAACAAGGCAAACTGGTATTTATGGAACACAGTTCATACACATAGTGAGGGAAATCAATTCACAATCACTTTGTCTCAAAATGCACAAAGGTAAAGTGTGTGACCAGCCAAACACAATTCAAACATCTCACAACACATTCACCGTTGTTACACAGTATGTTTAACATCAATTTTAGTGTTTCCTGTTAGTCAGTGCGGTGACGTTAAGTTTAACAAATTGTTTCTGCCCCACAATCCTCTGAGGAAGACAAGACAGAAAACTATCACAGTAGTCTGTTTTTAAGTCTGATTTCCATAAGTATTTTATTTTTGAAATAGCTGCAAGCTCCAACATTTTGGGACCATGTTAGAAATAAACCTTTTCACTTTAATGTGTTATTTTTTTTTTGTCCTTTCTTTGCTGTGTCTGATAATCCATAAATAAAATCAATTAAAGTCTGTTTTTAAGACTACAACAAGTCTGTACAAGTCTGATTTTAATAATGATGTTCTTTTCAATTCAATCTGTTGTCGATGAGTGTTGTAGACTTACATCAGTAAAGACAGCAGAGCAGCACCTCTGAACCCTGAGAGCAAACTTCACCTGCACATCACGCGGTAGCGGCACAGCACCTACAGAGAGCAGAGAGTTTGACTTTTTATATTAAAATCTGTATTTTTAAAAAAGGCGTTATAAGTGAAAACCTATAATCTATCCATGGCTGACCTTTAATTGGCTCCCACGCTGCGTTCGAGTAGCAGAGCTGTGCTGGCTGACTAACCACCAGCTTTGGCGCTGTTGCTGTTTCAAAGATGGAGAGATAAAAATGGAAGAGAGGTGGAGTGAAGCGGGAGGCGGGCGCGCTCACTGAGGTGAACAAACTGTGCAGAGCGGACGTAAAGTCTCCCTCCATGCACAGGAAGAAAGGGATGAGGTCTCGTACCTGCTGGAGGCTACCGGAGAGACAAAACAAATGCAGCCTGTCAACAACTTCATGTCACCAACCAGGACTAAATAATAGATACATGTATGCATTTATTATTTATTTGAAATGTTTTAGCTGTAATAATTACTTTCTATTAAATCAGGGGTATGTAAATATCAGTCATTTAAAAAAAAGCAATTTTAAATGATGGAAACTGAAACAGAGGAACATTTTGATTTTTTCTTCCTCTTTTCAGGCAAAGATATATAATTTATTAAACTGCCCAGGGAACGTATCTGATTGATTCAAATTAGGAGCAATCGGTTTGGTTATACATGTTTTAAGGCCATTGATCCTGGTATTAAATATGAACTTTGATCAAGTTGAATGGTAAATACTAAATAAAAGTTACGTTGGGAAAACATTGTGCTACCACACAGCCAATAGTTGAGACATTAAAGCAGAAATAGAATAAGGGAGTTTCACATTCACTGTAAATGAACTGTAATAGAGTCTATATCACATACTCTAGCTTTAGTAACATTATTGATCACAAATAATTACAGTACAATCAGGGTTCAAAGTTATTTTTTTACCGGCCATAAAATGGTTGTAATGGTTTTAAGCTTCATATTTTGGGGCTAGTGCATCGTCCAGACGCCACCTCTCACCAAAACGCTGACCTCCGGGACCTTTTCTTTACATCTCCATGTTTTCTTTTTCGGTGGTTTATCCCTGGCAATGTGTCCAATAACATCTCTAATAACTTGTGAGGCAGATGTTTCTTATGGAGCTGCTTTGATTTGTGATTACTGACAAAAGGTACGGTGGAAAGTGACGATCACATTAGTCTCAGTCTCTTTTCTCTCCGCACTAAACATTTTCATACTCAGTGTTGGATCAATGCTGACTCTTCAAAAAAGACACAATCCAAGTGAAATACATGATTAAACCTAAATCTCACTTAATTATAGCAGAAAGGGAATTTCAGTTCAGTCCGTTAAATATTAATATTATTTGAACACTCACAGGTTGGAATCATCAGCCAGGACGACTCGCAGGTAACGACACAATTCTCTGTACCTGCAAACAGTGATAACACAGCCAGGTTTTGTTTTATAGGGAGTTGTAAAAGACAAGTGTGTGTGTGTGTGTGTCTGTCTAATGTATATAAGTGTGAAAGTGTGTGTGTATCCATTTTGTACCTGCGCTGTTGCTGCAGTACTTCTGTTCTCAGCAGAACTATAGAAATTTGTTCAGTCAGGATGTCTTTCTTGCCTTTGTCTTTGCGGACGCCCGACACATTCTGCCCCTTCAGCACAGACACCAGCAGGACATCATCCCAAGGACGGACACACAGGCTGAAGTGTGCACACACACACACACACACACACACACACACACACACACACACACACAAAGTTATAATAATACACAAAAAGGCTTCAAATGTGCAACCTAAAAGGGAAATACACACAAGCTCTTATGAACTGTTGTCTTGCAGGGAATTTGAACACACACCTACACCCACCTACACCCACCTACACCCACACCCACACCCACACACACACACACACACACACACACCTGTTCCTCAGGCTCTTCAGCTCAGAGGGGAAGAGGAGTTTCTTGTAAAAATCTTGCAATTTGAAGCTGAACTCTGTGGTAAAATCAGCCGTCACCATCTGTCTCTGCATGGATGATATTACCCTGAAAAACCCCAACAACACACAGAAGAAGGTAAATATGTAAATAAAGGAGTTACAGACAAGACACAAGATAAGTGTGTGTGTGTGTGTGTGTGTGTGTGCACACGTACCTCTGCAGTAACACCACTTTAGCATCAGCAACATTAGCCATGGGAGACTTTAAGATGAAATTCCTGTAGAGAATCATATTAAATGAGGGAAATTAATACACACAAAAAATTTAAGACAACTGTTGACTGAGTGACAACAATCTAGAAAAGGAAATGCTACTTTGGCTTTTGTGTGTGTATGTGTGTGTGTGTGTGTGTGTGTACCCTGAGAGTTGAATATGTCGGATGAAGTAATCAGTGGCTCCCAGTCTCATGATGGCAGCAGCTCTGCCGTCCTGTTTATCTGCCTCGTCCAGGAATGATGACACAAGCTCGTACACAGGTGTGTAACTGAAAAAGAGAATATTTAAATGAAACTAAAATGCCACTTTGCATTTGTTAACAGTGTCAGTTTTTGTAATAAAACATCATATTAAGTTGAGTACAGACTAGTAAAAATGCCACTGCGTCAATCTTGGATTTAACCTTGGTGGTGTATTTTTTTTATCCACGTTATCTCTGGAGATGGTAAGATTAGTCTAGTTTTAGTACTCTTTTAACATCTTTATGAACAGCTCTGCTCTGTCACTCACTCGTAGATGAAGGCTTGCTGGTTCGGTAGGCTCAGACCGTATTCCTCTAAGTTCTTTCCCTCCATGAAGGAAGAAAACCTTGCAGCGAGCTCTTGTTTGAAGCGCTGCAGCATCGTCTCTGGACAAGAAGAACATAAATCCAACAGCAGTGAAATCACGTGTAACTACCAGTCAAACAGTGAGTTGTTTTCCAAATGTGAATGATGTTTATAGCCACACGTGTGTGCGAGAGCAAGTACCTGCAAGTCGAAGGTGAGCATCCATTTCAGATAGTGTGAGGTTGAAAGACTGCAGTTCTCCCAGCAGCGCGCCGTTTCTGAGGTTGTTCCAGAACATGCTCCTCTTGTGGCTGTTGCAGTGACACACTCCCCTGTGAAACCACATTACACACTGAACACACACACAAACACACAACAACAACAACATTAATGCAGCTCTAAGTGATTTATTTCTTAACAAGAAAAAACAACTTGAAATGATCGTCTAAATATGAACGTTAATAAATGTAATATTATTCAAATATAAGATCGACAAGTAACAGTTTCATGTCAAAAATAATTATATAAATGTGGCGAAAATCAGACCTGTAATAAATATAAAAGATGTCTTATAAGCTTATAATGTACAGATTTTTGTTGAAAATAAATCAAGACATACAGCTGCGATTCAGTAACTCGTTATCACGACAGCACTGACACTAATGATTTATCACATCTCTTTAACTGCCTCTAAAAAGGCGTTTGTGAAGGAGAAAACCTCCAGTTCCACAAAATTTCATGGACAGCTGAGATTCAACAACGTACCGAGGAGTAGACAAGAGTTATTTTAAACCAACAGCAACATAAATGCATGAACCACACTTCAATTCAAACAGCTGTGAACTGGTAAAAGTCAGAGCAGCTCAGAGAGAAAATATTATTACATTTTCTTCACTTATAAAAGACAACAAACATTAGTCAACATTTCTGTAAAATGAGCGAGTCTGTTGGCTGGTCCAGTGAAACCAATTAAAGTCTGCAGTAAAGGAGGGAAACATCTGCTTCGGTATAACTATACAACAGAGTATTCATTTGTTGTTGTTTGATTAGATACCACAAAAGTGAGTAAAAAACTCAACTAAATAATAAAAGCATAACAAAAGGTAGCATTCACTGCAGGGTGCTTGCATTGGGCTGAACTGTATTGTAAAGGTGTTACTGTTATAGTTATTACGTTATAACGCTGCTGCTTCTGGCTGCTCAGCAAAGTTTCTCCTCATTAACTTTAAAAATGACAAGTGACAAAAAGAAATCTGGTAAAAATGCTTCTGGTTCCTATGGCGACTTGTGGTGACGATGCACAGTTTGGCGAGTTCACACATCACAAATTAAATCTGAAAAGTGTGTAGTGAATCCAACAAGACTAAAATAACTACACCCTTTTTATGTTTATCTATACACACGTTTGGGAATATTTGATGCGTCTGTGTTTGTTTGCGTTCTATCCCTGAAGGTAAGTCCGTGTGGCTGTGTGTACAGTTCACAGACTACATCCATAATCAATACATACTGTTGACGCCAGCTTGTCGCAGATGTAGCAAAAGCACTGATCACAGATGAGCTGGTTACCGGCCACAGGACCAATGGTCTCATCATCTGTAGCTCTGAGCAGGACAGAAGAGAAGCAAAGTGTGATTGATCTCAACTTGAAGGGCATAAAAGTATTGATCAGTACTTCACAATGTGTGTGTGTGTGTGAGGCAATCAGCTCACGTGAATGGATGTATGGGACAGTCGTAGCGAGCGTGAGGCAGCACCTCAGCCCGGCGGGAGAAGGTAACAACCAGGTCTTCATCCAGAGCACTGGAGGTTAAAGGACAGTCTGAAACAGAGAGGAAGAGCAGCTGGTGACTGTTTATAACATCATCTACCCACACATACAGGCAGGTTGGTGCAAAGCAAACACAGCTGGTACCATTTTTCTTCACATCTTCAACCTCCACGATGAGAACTGAGGGTTCACTGCAGGTTATGTCATCTTCATCATCATCATCATCACTGAGGATGATTATTTCTTCATTATCCACCTTTGTACACATCAGAAAGCCCTAGAGCGAAGAAAAGGGAAAGAAAGAGGAGCAATAAACTCACAGATACTCATCCAGTTTGTGAGGGGTTTTGGGAGGAGACCGAGTTTATGTCAGTTCAATTTAAAAGGACACGCCTGTATTGTTATTCTCCAGCGACAACTTCCCAAAAACAAACCAAACCACATGACTTTTTTCTCACTTTTAAGAAGCTAGCTAGCATTCCCCACGGCAGGAAACAAAGTTAAAGACAGTCGGTTTGTTATTGTTTGTAAGTTTTTTACTGTAAAATAAAGTACCCCGATTTAAATGTGTTAACATTAGTGTTGCGAGAGACATAATTCTTACCTTTTTTTTTCCCGTTTAACCAAAATAAATGTTGTTTTTTTTTTATGGCGCCCACCGGACTCAAACGTGAGCATCAACCGGATGTCACATCCTTTCTTCTTCTTCTTCTTCTTTCTCCTCTTTAATAGCGGTCGACAAACCAGTTTATAGGTGTATTACCGCCACCCAGCGGACTACTGCGTGGAGCAGCGGATAAATACATGAAGGCAAAAAAAATATTAACTATAAATTAAAATAAATTATAAAAATAAAATATATATTTTAGATTTTATTTGTCAGCCAATGTTGCATGAGCAAATATAACTCCCTGATCATCTATTTAAAACTTCTTTGGGACTTATTTCTTATTTACTTTTTCTGATAACATGTTCTGCTGAGTCCCCTTTTAGGGAATGCTTCCTGTTAAATGCAAAGTTTTCATTAGTTTGTTTCCCCCCCACTTCTTCCTTAAGGCTTTACAGCACCTTATTGTACTCCTGCCATCCTGTTTCTTTTTAAAATGGTCTCTTTAGTCCATTTCCTTCAATGCAATAAAGTAATTTGAGGATTGTTATTTATCTGAAAATGTAATACTTGCTAATGCCCCATCAATACGTTTTTTTTTCTATCTGAATGTTCCTGACAATAATCATCCAGAGAAGCAGTCGTAAAGGCCCAGCATTAGTTCAATCAGTTTATCCTCTCCCTGTTAAATAGTAAACCCATCAGACAATAGTCTAATAATACGCTCCAAAAACAGCGAGGACGGTAGAGAAATGAACAAATGTTGTTTATGATATGAATTCTCAGTCATTTTTGACAACAAAATGAATAAATTAATGACATAATCTGACACACCTCATTGTCCAGTGAACTTTTAAATATCTGTCATTATATAAATTCAGTAATAGTAAAGACCACTCGATAATGTGCATGTGATTGTTCATTACTACTACACTCACAAACTCATTGTTCACTATAAAATGATTACAATAAATAAAATATAATGCAATAGACAACCGAGATGGAGTTAAATGTCTCAACAGTCACGTACTGAAACATATATTTTATTTAATTGGAATATAAATTACAATAACACTGATCTTTTGAGAAAAATGCATCTGTAATAAGTTAACTGACAGAAGTCCAAAGTCGACACTCAGGGTAACACAGGTGAATGTCAACAGACCAACAGAGGATCAACGAGAGAAATCTGAGATATGTTCCAGAGTGCTGTTACAGCACAGCACCGCTCTTCTTGTCCTTGTTACGAGAATTATATGTCCCCGCTGCGGCTCTCTTGTTCCTTTGGCTCTCTGTCGGTCCCTCTTTAGCTTCTGTTCTCAGCCCTGCAGTGTCCTCCTCCGCCTGCTCGTCCTCAGCGCTATGAGCAGGCGTGATTCTCAGCCACTGCTGGTAGTAACCACGGAAACCATCGATGTGGACCAGATAGTTGTTTCTGGACTTGTACTGGGATCGAAAGATAGTGGGGCAAAATAAAGAGGGGGAACAAAAAACAAGAATCAGTAAAGAAACCTGTTTTTTATCTGGTTTAAGTCCAGTGTGTAACATTAAAGAGGATCTATTTTATATAATACTCATAGGTATGTTTTCATTAGTGTATAATAACCTGAATATAGGAATCTGTTTTTATCATATTATTATCTATATTTTTTATTAACAGACACAGCGGGTCGCCCTCCATAAAGTCCACCATGTTTCTACAGTAGCTCCAAACAGGAAAACCAAACACTGGCTCCAGATAGGGTCTGTTGCACCGTAGTTTCTCCTACACACTTCACAGCCCGTTCTCATTCCCAGGTTGTCAAATACGGACGCCAGCAATGAAACTTCACCAGTAGATGCCACTAAATCCTACACACTTGTCCTTTAAAACAAAGTATGACTTTTATCAGTGTCTTTTTTTTTTTTTTAAAGCTACATTCGCTCATTTTTTGACCACTTGGATGAATGTGCTGAAAACATTGACATATTATCATCATATAAACTTATTATGTCTAACTGAAAAACAACTGTCTGCTGGGGCAACAGTCAGGGTTGACAAGTGATCACAATGTACACCTCCCTATCCACACATATTATACTGAAAAGGTTGTGTGTATGTGCTGGATGGTTCCTCCACACTAGTTGAAACTCCTCCCGTTCTCGTGTACGTGCACTCACCTGGTCGTAGCTGGGAGGATATTGTGAGGCGAACTCCAGCTGTCTGATGATGACCTCATTAGGCCACACCTCCATGCCGCTCATGGTTTGGAGGAGTGTTTTAAGGTAGACGTAATCCAGTCTTCGAGCTGCTCGGCCAATCAGAGCAGAGAATACATGGACGTTAGGTTTAAGTCCCGCCTCCTGCAAAAAAAAAAAACACACGTAAAGATGAAATCAAGTCATAATATTGGTCTTCTACTGGTACTACTACTGCTCTTAATACGATTACAGCTCATATTATAGTAGTGTTTCTATACAATCCTCGATTATAACGAGCAAGTTCTAAATTTAACATCTATTCAGTCTTTTAGGATGCGTTTCCTCACCTTCATGTCTTTCAGCAGCTGCAGGCCGTCATTCTGTCGCTTACAGGCTAAAGCGAGGCATCCAAACGTCTGCACATCCACTTTTACTTTGCGCTGTTGCATCACACTCAACACAGCCTGTAAAGAGAACGAGCTGCATGAAAAATACGCACACTTCAACAAAGTCACAAAACACTTTCTCACTTACATCCAGAGCGATATAGTGGTGCAGATACATGTTTTACATCTTATTTTCTGTGTGTGTGTGTGTGTGTGTGTGTGTGTGTGTGTATACCTTTGCCCCGTCCAGGTCATTAGCTTTGGCTGCTCTTTGAATCCCAGAGTTAAAGAACACAACATCCAGCTTCACTTTATGCTGCTTGGCGACCTTCAGCAGCAGCTGCAGAGACTCCTGGCCCGGGTCCATCATGTTGGCCAGCAGGGTCAGAGTTCTGAGGTCTGGACTGAGTTTGCTGGCTTCCATCTTCTCCAGGAAACCTTTAGCTCCTCCGAGGAGAGCGAGCCTATCTGACGCTCCGTCCACAGTGCCAAAGGAGACCACACCGCCCCTGTTACCCTCAAAAAGGTCCAGTAGGTTGGGGGCTTTAGAATCATCCGCTACGTCTACAGGCAGTGAGACGGTTTGTCTGACTGGTATCAAAGCGGTCGAGTCTCGTCCCCTGGAGGACTTGTCCTCACTGTCTCTGCCGTCCTGCTGTCTGTCACTTAGCGGATCATGTTGGATAAACAACTGCCTCTCCAGATGGTCAATGTCTATTACACTCTTGCGTCCCGACTTTACACGTGATGCATGTTCCCTCTCGTACTTCTGGTCAAGCTTCAGCAGCACGTCAGTGGCCAGGGCTGGATCGCCGATCCCACAATCCCTTGCAGTTCGCAACAGCAGGTTATAGTTTTTTGAGTCTGGCATAATCCCTGACCTCAACATCTGGCGCCAAACCTGAAACAAAAACACTCAACTCTCAAAATTGCACCTTTTGTAAAATCAGTTGAAGCAGACAGCGTATTCACAAACATCGGCTGCCCCCAAACACGTAAGAGAGCCCAAACACATATACATATGGTTTCATGTGTACGTACAGCTGAGTAAAGGCTCTTTCAACGTGGTCCAGGACACATTGTGTACACACTACTAAACGAATGTGGTCACATACGGCTCAGACCACCTCCCAATGTTGTCTTAGTGATTGAATCTGAATGCATTTTAGTGCATTTACATGTTAATACCAAGTTTAAACAGGGCCTAAGTTTAAAGGGACCTTAACTCTCAAAAATATTCCATACCAATGTAGTTTGGTGCCTCTGAATCATGTCTCTACCTGTAAAGCCAATCTGAATCCTGTTTGTTTGTCCTTTAAACAGCCCATCAGCAGGTAGTGAAACGTCTCCTGATTTACAGCGTGGCCGCTCTGCAGCATCTCCTACAAACGCACAAAACAAAACCTCATGTAGAAACACAAACCTAACACAATTCGGTCGACCATTCCCACTTCCACACGTCCATACAAACGTCAGCCCACATGTCATACCCTGACTGTGTGAATACAGGCTTGAAGGTGGTTGGCGATGGCGTGCGTCTTGAGAAGGGCGTGGTACGTGATGGTGCTGAGGGGGTAGTTCTTGCGACGGAGCTCCTGCTCCAACTTCAACGCTTGCTGGAGGCCGGCTTGTCTGGATCGTGACTCGGCGCAGGAATTGAACAGCGCAGTGTAGGTAGCGTCTGAAGCCTCTAGGCCTCGCTTTTTCATCTGGAAGACACACACACGCACACATTATACACAATTTACATCTGGAAAGGGCGTATATAAAAATGTGAGGCTCAGGAAATTAAAGTTTTACACAGTTTTCCATCTCTTTAAGATCTGGAATATATAAAAATGCTAAGGGAACGTGTAATCATGACAGCAGTGAATGAATTATATAAATTCCTACGTCGTTATAGAGCCTGAAGGCCTTCTTGAGTTGTCCAGCTCGACCAAAGCCTCCTATCAGGACAGTGTAGTTGTACTCCTGCGGCTTCAGCCTCTCCCCCTGCAGCATGTCTTTGCTGAACATATCCAAGGCCTCCTGCAGCTGAGGGAGGACACATAAGGTTTATACACTAAAGCGACACCAGAAGACCAGAACAAGACTGCTCAGGAAGGGACCAACCTTGTTCTCTTTGATCAGATTCTTGCACTGTAAGAAGTACCAGTACGGCGTGTTTTTACCCCCACCGGGCCTCCTGCGTGGTATTACCGGGTCCTCCTCCTCCTCCTCCTCCTCATGCTGCTTCGCATCCTGGATGCCTGGGCTGGTTTTCCTGAACAACCTCCTGGAGGAAATGTCGCTGGAAAGGGAGCCGAAGTTCTCCCCGTCTGGTGTGTGGTTCTCGGCTGACAGGGAGCCCCGAGGGTCGGTACCCCCATGGGAAGCAGATCTAACGATTAGCCCCCTTGGCAGCTGCCAGAGAGCCGGTGTGAGGAGCCTGGGTGACCGGTGTGGTGACAAATGTTGTACCGCTGTCAGATTCAGGGCTCTGGTCGTTGAAGCCGTTGACAACAGGGACAACTTAGCAACGGGTACCGAGACTTTTCTCCCGTTTCGGACGCACGAACAGGCGACAGACGTTAACATATTTAGTTTTTTTTTAGATCGAGTTAACTACTAACTACTAATTATTAATTAACATGACTTTACTTCCAGTTTCCAGAAAACCAGACGGTTAATCAAACTCACGTCGCTAGCTTTGGTAGCTCCTGGCATGTTGTGTACAGCACGATGTTTCAATGACACACTACCTGACCTACCAGACCTGAATAGTAGATACCGAACAAGAAATATATTTTTTTAAAAAGCACCCTGTCTGGGGCTTTGGTCCGTAAGTGAATTAACAAAAATATTGAGTTTAAAAATATCACTATTTATTACTAGGTTACATACATTGTTGAAAAAAAAAAAAGCTTAATCTATTCTGGATAGGACGTCCCATTACTATCGACTACCTCGGTGATAGATTAGTATGCCTGTGCTGTTTGCTGGATGGAATCAGGGTCAGGATCACTTTTATTGGCCAGGTATGTGCACACATACAAGGGATTTGACTCATACGCAATGCACATACACAGAATAAGCATAAATAAACAAGGACAAGCTCAACACAATAGATGTAAACTACTATATACATATAAACAAACAGAAAACACTAACATTTGTGGACAGAAGTAATGGTGCAGAGTGCAAAGGATGCTGAAATAGACATTTACGTGCAGGTTTCTTTATGTTCATGAGGTAGGTGGATATACCAGTATATACAATATGCACAGTATGGGTATATGTAAAGCTGCAGTGGGTAATTTTTCTAAAAATATATTTTTTGTCATATTTGTTGAAATTTCCACTCTATCCTGACAGCAGTACATGAGACAGATAATCTGCATTTGCAAGAATAATCCAGGTCTGGATGGGGGAAAAAAAACAATCAGAGCCGAAGCAAATCTATAAATGAACTAATTCACACACATAAAGGGCAGCTGAACTAAATATCAATAAATAAATCAGGCAATACAATATAACTCAGCCATATAACACTTATCTTAGCAAGGGGCTTCAGAGTTTTGAGAATTGGGCTTGAGTCTATTGGCATATCTACTTCTTGCATCAGTTGAGTTCTACATTTATTTTTGTAAATACTGGAGTAAAATTACTTCTCCTAATGTTCCTGAACATACAAGAACACTCACAACTGAGATGGAGTCATAAATCTCTTTAATATTGTTGAATTTGTTGGTTTTAACAACTTCAGGGGTTTGTTTTTGATACTTTTAAAGTCGGTATCTTTAAATATGTATGTGCTTTTAACCGAAAAAGGGAGTTCAATAAAGCATAACATTAAATAAGGGAGTATTTTCCTATCAAAATGAAATCCTGCGTGGAGGATTCTTTTAATCACCAGTTAAACAATTGTGTGCAAAAGTAGAATTTCCAGGACGAAGATAACAGAACAGTTAAGTGAATAAACATCATGTGGAAAAAAAAGAGGTGTTTTACATTAAAGTGGGACTCTTGGCCTGTTTAGTGCCCTGCAAGTACTACTACGTCCCAAAAACTAAGTCAGGAAAAAGGTTAACAAAAAGAATCACAAATGACTCAGAAACATTTAATACTGCTTTCTACAGGCCTCAGATTCTGAACGAGACCAGGAGGTTGTGTCCAACAACACGCCTGCTCCTGGTACACTGCAGACACCCAACAAACTGGACTGGACTTTGTCCCATTAAAACATATCAGTATTATCATTTCATTCAGTGGTATAATTTATACATTTCTTATACCATAATCATTTGGTCTTCTCACATCATTTCATCATTTTACAAATGTCTTTGAGAGTGATATTCTGTCATCCAACGAACAAAGAAAGCAAATAAGTGTAACTGTGGGGAGTGTGTAACCAACAACAGTACATTACCTGTGTGATAATTAAAAAAACAGTACGACACAAACAGAGAAATGGTACACAGACAAGAATTTAAAATAATTCATTTAGACTTTATTACAACATCATTTGTTTTAGGTCGTCTATACAAAGTTTCTGAACCAACACATCCCTAATTTATATTTTTGGCACTTATTTTTTTTAAAGTAGCAGAGTGGTGTAGGAACAGAAATTATTTTTGCCCTTAAAAGCACAATTGAGGTCCCAATGGCACCAAATGTGAAATGTCCTGGAACAAATAAAGTCAAACTCCAGCCTCAGAAAGCATGAAGACCATCATTACTCATGAGTCATGTTAATGTAAACAATCTTGGTGGATGTATTGTTGTAAAGCAGCCTGAAACTGTTTTTGTCTTTTATGTAACGAATCACACAATCAGAAATCACTGAGCAGCTGACAGTCAGTCTTTCTTCCATGAATTTTATTTCCTGCTGAGAAAAAAAACGCAGACTGAGCACCAATCACGCTAAAGCTTCCTGGTGATGTCACAATGATGATAAATGTGGTGGTTGGGCCACGTGGCTCTGGAACAAAGTTATCCGATCCAGCAGTGTTAGTGGGATGTCTCTGATGACTGAAGGCAGGTCTTCATGCTGTAATGGATAGATGACCACACTCAGGGCCGAGCGGTCATATGTGAATCTAACAGAGGGAAGACATAAGAAAAGGTGAATTTGAGTTTTCTCGTAGTTTAATGTGACGTACATGTCCTCACACACACACACACACACACACACACACACACACTGACCTGTCCAGCAGAGTTTTCTGCAGTGTGCGGCAAGCCACCAAGGTGCCGCCCATGAACATGTGGCACATGATGACATGGCGGCACCGCTCCATGAATGTTTCTGTGGCAGCGGCGTCAAAGGTACCGCTGCGTGAGATAAGGCAGAGGCGCTGCAGACGAGAGCAGCAGGACAGAGCCTCGAAGAATGACACGTTGGCATTCAGGTAGGGCTGCTCCAACCTAAACGCACAAACACACAATGTTCAATAAACGACAAAAACAACAACAAGCTGAGCAAAGATGTGAATTCAGTCCATGACATTTAATTAGACTAACTGGTGTACGGCCCCATATTGTGTAGTGAGTGTAAGGCACCACCTTTCATGAAAAACAACAAACACACCACAAGGTAAAAGTGAATGTGTGGTTTGTGTGTTAGGTGGATTCCATAATTATCAGAAAAACAAACTGCTAATTAAAAATGTTCACAACAGGTTTTGTATTTCTAAAACAAATAAAATAAACCAAACACATTACTTTGCATCATACTTAAAGACAGTTAGCTCAGCATTTAATGGTTCTTAATCTACTCAAGACCCTGATAAGAAAAAAATATTAAGATTTCATTATTAGTTCAATTAATAATTAGATATTATTATCAAATAATAGCAAATGCTTTTATTGAAAGGAAGAAAAAAATAATAATTCTGACTCTACCATCTGTCTGACGGTTCGTGTTTAGTATTACAGTAAATGAACAAAAGCATCTACTAACCTGAGTTCCTGTAGCTGTGTACACTGTCTAAGTGCATCCAGCAAGGCAGGAGTGTAGTTCATGGTTTTTAGTGATCCCATGTTGGCAAGGGATAATACCCGTAGGTCTTCGCAGTGCTTGGCCAGCTGTACCAGCCCTGTACCCCTAAGGACTCCCGGAAGCCCAGCCAGAGTCAGGCGGCGTAATCGAGGCAAAGCCTCAAGCGCCGCTATGTGTGCATCGCCAACTCCTCGCGCCCATGTGCACATACCGCGAGGCTCTACACTGGCGCGACTGCAAGGCTCAAGCCGAGGCAGCACAGAGACAAAACCTGGACCAATGACCTCTAAGGTCTCTAAAAGAGGGCAGCCAGCTAAAAGCTGAGCGAGCCCCGAGGTGCTGTCCCCTGCCAGAGAAGACTCTGTCTCAGGCTTGTAGTTCTGGAGGCCCACACGTGGAATCTTCTTTAACCCCAGGAACAACGCAGAGGGAGATGTGTTTTGAGAGATTTGATGTGTGTTTAAGCCATCTGCCAGAGCACAGGCAGGCAGAGTGAGAGAGCGCAGTTGTTTGAATTTGGCCAAACTGGCACACAGGTGTGTTTCTCCACCTAGCCCTGCTGAGTTTTCATGATGATAGTGTGTGTGCATCAGGTTCAGGTATTTAATGTTGGGACAGCCAACAGCCAACCGGCTCATCGTCCCAGGAACCAGCTGGTCTTCCACACTCCTACACTCCGAGTAAAGGACCTGATTGATCCCGCTAAGGTTCAGGCTGATCAGCTGTGTGGAATCTTTCACTCCTCCCTCCAGCAACGACTGGAACACCTGTGGCCACAGCGCTGGGCAGCGGCTAAAGCTGAGGTGTTTGGGACTGTTTCCCTCCAGGGCTTGCTTTAGGGACAAGGAATCGAGCCAGGACCGAGGGAGCTGCAGGGCCTCCAGGTCACCTCGCTGACCCAAGCTCTTGGCTAGTGAGGGAGCAGCAGGCCAGTGAGCAGGGTTTGGGCCAGGAATCGACACGAGGAAAACTCTGAGACGCTTTGGAACATGAACGCTGAACACTGCCAGGTAGAGCAGGAGCAGGGTCTGGTTTACCTAAGGACAACAACGCACAGATACACTAGTTAAATACTGCACACTACTACGGTGTATACTGCAGATATATACTGTATGTGAACATATTACATGTACATGCACACTAACAAACTCACCTCTCCTGGAGCCAGCCTGGCAGTGAACTCTTCCAGCTGCTGGTAATGTGGCACACTGCTCTGGCCCACCATTAACTGACAGCACACACCGACACCCTCTCTGGTAACATCTGAGATGTCAAACTGCAGCATCAACCTGCAATGCAGAGACACAGACACACACATTCAACACGGTAGCAGCAAACTAGTAACATACTCAACAACTTCCAAATTTGTGGATTTTGTTCTAGATGGTGAAGCACTGTTTGTATTTAAGCCTTAAGGACAACTATGTCAGTCAGTCCACCTCTTTGGTCTAGAGTGAAATATTTCAACAACTATTGGATGGACTGAAATTTTATAAAGACATTCATGGTCCCCAGAGGATAAATTCTAAGGCTGCATGATCTGGTAAAAACATCATATTGCAGTTATTTTAAACAGATATTGCATTTGCAATATGATTCACGATTAGTGTGGGAATGATCATTCTTGCATCACAAATTTAATTTTCACTGAAAAACGATTAAAATGACGACGACGCAAAATTTGTTGGGGTCTGTACCAAACAAACATGTTTTCTTGCAATTGGAGAACACAATTTGTAGGCCAGGGCATCTCTTCAGAACTACAGTACTTCATTATAACACACCAAACACAACACAAAAGGTCTATTGCCCTGTCAAATAGGGGGTGACTCTGGTCACAGGTCTCATGTTAAAACCTCAGTAATCTACCACATTCTTACTTGCGGAGTTTGGCGCAGCACGGCACCACACCATAACTCGGTGTCAACAGTGTCTGTCTGAGCTCCGACAGGCGGCTCAGTGAATCCACCGCCTCTGAACTGAGCATAGCAGAGGTGAAGCCTGGTGTCACATCAAAAGCAAGTGATCTGAGCTGAGAGAGGGAGGAGAGGATACGAGAGAGACGAGTGGAAGACAGGCGACAGCCAGTGACATCGAGGTGCGTCACTCCTCTGCAGCGAGAAAGACGCTCCACTATGGCACCATTCAGCCAGTAGCAACCATTCAGGCTGATAGACTGCACGTGGTTGGCGAGCTGCGTCAGTATGTACCGAACCAACAGATCGTCAGCCTGAAGGAGGAAGAAGAACAATTTTTATTAACAATTTCCATCTGTTAAAAAGCGTTGTTCACGTATTTGTTAAAATATGCTAAAATATCCCAAAAGATCTTCACTGAAACAATCTTGCTTTATCAGTTCAAATGATAAAATGTATTTTTAACAGCTTTACCAGATACTCCTCAGACAGGCTGACGTTTGAGAGCAGGGACTTATCATAGCACAGCGTGTGTAACTTCTGGCAGACGTTTGCCACATTCATCACCAGGTCACACACGGGGACGTGGCGGAGGATGCACAGCAGGATCTCATCTGACAAATCTGACATTCCCACCGTGTTAGAAGACATTATGTCCTCATCGCGTACAGCCTGTGATGGTAAGCAAACAGTGATGCAGGTTAGGTGCTTTTAAACCCTCTGTGCATTCAGTCAACCTTTGGAAATAATTACCAAGACGGCCAAGAAGATAAATGTGTGGTACTTACTAATTCTTGGTGTTTTGTTATTGAGGTTCAACACAGAGAAAGAAGCTGTTATCAAGAGACTAGATAATGTCTGTGTGACATATTTATACCATGAGATGGTCCTTTTGTGTCTGCTTTTATTAGGCTATTGGAGACAATGCTGCAAATAAATGAGCACAACTGCTTTATAGCCAAATGGGATTATTATATACATTTTGCATCAGTTAGGTATTTGTCAAGTATTTAATTTCCCAAACTCAGATATACCTTGCTGATAAATATGACGATAATATGGACATTACAATATAAAATTAGATAGTGATAGACGGCTTTATCCATATCCCTCACTCTCAGTCTTAATTATAAGCATTATAGTTGAAGCAATATTAAATGCAAACACATATTGTAGTGCAACATATTTATTAGGTGACACCTTTACAACGCTACATTAACAGAATAGAAAGCAACATACAAAAGTGCATGAACTAGGGCTGCACAATGAATCACAATATTATGGAAAGTGGCCAAGTGAAATATCCAAATTGCAAGAAGCTGCAGTTTTTACGATAAAGGTAAAATGTGGTGTCAAACGAGCATTATAATAAAGCACTGTGGTGCTGCTCTCTTGTTGTCCAGATGTAAGAAAACATCACAATTTTAAACTCTTTTGTTTGTTCAGTTTAAATTAAAACTGTGATTGCAAAAATGATAATTCCCCCTAATCGTGAATCATATATTTAATTCGCAGTATGAGTCAAAATAATCTCAACATGCTTTCATCGTGCAGCCCTAGCGTGAACACATGAATGTCACTGAAGTGTCTGTATTTTTTTTGCTCCTCAAAGGTTTGAAAAAGAAAGAGACACCAAAGCACCCTTCGTGTCTACTAACCAAACTAGGTTGAAAAAAGTTAGTCGAGATTAAAGTGAAGCCTCGTCTAACTGAACGTTAACTTGGTGTTAACGTTAGCTAGCTACGTTAGTTCGGTTGGTTGCTCCACGTTACCGTTACCAACGTTACTAACTATTAATCGGTGTAACCGTCGCAGTTTGTCGGTTAACACACCTGGATAATTTGTCGATCCATGTCCTCTGAAATCCCTCTCACGGTGCCACTCATGATCAGCAAGTTTTCAGATGTTCACCCAGCCAGCGATTCATGTTTCGATGAATCCGCTTTACATTGAACTAACTGCACCGGTTGAACGTCCAACCCTGGACCGGGCGGACTACTTCAGCTGCCGCACAACGACGGAAGACTGTCAGTGACGGACATACTTCCTGTCGGTCCAATCCGTTTTTTTTTTTATATAATAATAATAATAATAATAATAATAATAATAATAATAATAATAATAATTATAATAATAATAATGATAATAATACTAATAATGATAATAGTAATAATTATAATAATAATAATAATGATAATAATAATAATAATGATAATAGTAATAATAATAATAATAATAATAATAATAATGATAATGATAATGATAATAATAATAATAATTATAATAATAATAATGATAATAATAATAATAATAATAATAATAATAATAATAATGATAATAAAAATAATAATACTCAAAAAAGTACAGGACTCCATAATAAACGCCAGTAAATATAATTTATATATTATTTAATATAATTATTGATGTATAAGCAGGGTTTGGAGAAAAAAATAAAACAAAGTATTCCGATACAATTACTAATAACCTGTTTTTAGAAAAACAAATGTAGCCAGTAAACTAATCCAAGTATTACAGTATTAAAGTAACGTAACTTAAAAACAGGAGAAAATAAATATCAATAAGAAGTATTGATTTAACCTATAAAGAACAGAACAATGTAACCCTTGAGAGGAAAATGGAAAGATTTTTAACTTTAACTGTACAGTTCTTTGCTCGTTTATTTTTAAAGAAAAACAGAGGTATTTTAAAATTGTAATCTGCTAATAATCCATATTTTTACAGTAATGGATTACAATTACCTTGTTTTGTAGCCTGGCTATAAAACTCTATCTAATCTATTACTCTTGACCCAGAGCCTGTTTGTAAGTAATAATAATAATAATAATAATAATAATAATAATAATAGCAAAGAGAAGGAGGAGTTGAAGAAGTTCCTGTGACCTAAAAGTACCAGTATTAATGTAATTACAGATTTTTCGTTCCTGCAGGATTTAATTTAAGCTACAATTAAATCAGTGGTTGGTCAGATCTTTCACTCAGTAAAAGCAACAGTTACACCTCAGGATAAAATGACTCCACTATAAGAAAAGGTCTTGCAATGAAAAAGTAAAAGTACGAGCAGGAAAATGTAGGAAAAGTAAAAGTACTCAGAAGAGATGATTGGATAGAGCAGCAGTTCCCACTGGGGGTCGCCACACCTTCATTTTAAGGATTTTAAGGGGTAAAAGATAAAATATATATACACATAACTACTGAGATAGGCCTATATCTTAGCATTTATGTGAAGAAAACTAAACGAAATTACTATTTTTAAAGTTTAGATCATTATTTAAGATCTAAACTTTGAAGAGCTGAACACACAGAGTATATTCACAGAGCTTTTACTCTCTGATAAACAACTAAAGAGCTAAGAAACAATGAGAAGACACTGAAATCTGTAAACACAGAAGCCTATTAAGTACATATGATTGGTATGATTAAATTGATTAAAAAGTACATAATACAGACAGAAAATTGTTTAAAAATATTAGGAAAACTCATCTCTGATCAATATTCACAGGAAATTATCTGTTCAGAATTCATACCAATCTCTAATTTTACACAAACTTCCTAAAAATGTCCATAAAATACGTCACTCAGGGCTCGTCAGTTTACTCAATGATAAATAAAAAAAGGGACCCTTAAAGAAACAGGTTGGGAACCACTGGAATAAAGAACAAAGGAGGACTAGAGCACACTGATTCATTTGCCTTTAATTGCATTTTGACTCTGATGAACTGAACTGAGAAGCACCTGCTGCTGGAAGAGGTCTGGAGAACCCTGTTTCAATTATATATATATATATATATATATATTTAATTTATCGCATGCATTACTGAGTACGTAGCATTTTATGTTATAGGTAGTCAAAATGAAGATATTTTTAACTACTTTTTATACTTTTGATAGTTCAACATCATACTTTATAAACTGTACAGTTCTTCAGTAAATATAACGAGCTCCACCACTGGGTTTTTGGTTAATTTATATGGCCAAAATCAAATTTAGCAAAGATAATTAAAAGGTTTCAAGCCTGTTGCATGCTGCTTATTTTTGTGAATATATACGGACTGTTTGGGTTCTTAAATTCTGACAGAAAAATTATCCAGCACATAACACAACACTGAGGAACCAAACTAGTTCATATAAAAAAGTTAAAGTAAACAATGCAATCAAGATCATGAAATTATAAAAAAGGTTTTATTGAAATCAAGTTTCCAATTTTCTTAATATATGAATTCTACAAAGTTACTGATGCTAATTGACGTATCTGAATTATATTTACAGCTCATTCTGTAGTTGTCCACTTGATGGCACTATAATAAAAGGTTTATAGAAAAATATCAGTCTTTAGAGTTCACTGTCCCACTCCTGACCCAGAGGCTTGACATGTGACTTTAAGTTTGCAGTTGAATTATGTCACCTGATGGTTTCCAATGTTGACAAGTTCGCAGGATGGATGAGAAAAGTTCAAATATCCGTTTTCATTTAACGTCAACATTGTTCAATAACTGTTAACCTGAAAGACATATTGACATTTGTGGCATTTCTTTTTTTTTGTTTTAAGTCTTCATTTAGTTTGATCATACTTGGTTGAGAGAGCCTCTCCTGTTATTATTTAAATGAGACATTAAACTCATCCTTAGTTTAGGCCCTTTTCACAACACCTGCTTTATTCTATTCAAGTGTCCCAGTGAGGCCTCAGGACCCTGAAACGGAAGCAGTTAAATATAATTTATCCAACATTAATTTAATTTCCCCCTGTGAGTTTTGTACATGTCAAAATTTCTTAAGTGACATTTTCAGAGTGTAAAGCAACATGTAATATAAAATCTTGGAATGAGTAAAATGTTTCTTTTAAAATGTCTTTGAGATGAATAAAGACCAAGTACCCAGACCAGAATCTCAGACATGTGCACTTTATTGGGTTGTTGTGTACACCAGAGGCTTGAAGCCCCAAGCACAAACCTTCATACAAGGTAGAAGCTTTGTCTTTTGCATAATGACAAAAACAAACTGGACCAAGTATTGTTTAAGGCTGAAAGTACAAAAACAAAACAAGTTTCAGATTACATAATTTACATAATAAGCAATACTACAGGTCTGTTGGGCAGTGGGCCCAACCAGAGAATAAACCTTCATAGAGGCAAATAAGGTGGTGAACAAACACATCTGGAATGACCTACACAAACACGACAATGGACATCATGTTCCTCACACATTCACACCGCCTGGGACGCGCTCTGTACTTCCTGCAGAGTTTCTCCCCATCAGGGGGCATGGTGCCATAGCCATAGTGATGAGGGAAAATGGGAAGAGGTGTTGTGGGCTCAGCATACACCAGTGTGTTGGTGTAGGCATGTATGCAGAGCCAGTCGTTTGGACTTGTAGCAGTGTGTTTTGGGGGAGGGGGCTGACAGTCTGTTTAGAAGCACTTCCTGTGGACAATGCTGGGGCCGGACTCATCGTACTCCTGCTTGCTGATCCACATCTGCTGGAAGGTGGACAGGGAGGCCAGGATGGAGCCACCGATCCATACAGAGTACTTCCTCTCTGGGGGAGCAATGATCTGCAGGGAGAAAGACGGGGAGAAGGGTATTAAACCACTGAAGTCAAGCCACATGAGTGCCCTCCTATAGTTAAATGTAGTGGAAGCTAAAAGACCAGCAAGCGACTGAATGCATCAACCATGTTTGTCCACTGGGTGGCAGTAGAGGTAAAGAGCTTTCTGGAACATCTTTTGCATCATTGCTTCAGGGAGGATGATGAGAGTCTGAGAAATGAGGAGTTTTACCTTAATCTTCATGGTGGTGGGTGCCAGGGCAGTGATTTCCTTCTGCATACGGTCAGCAATGCCTGGGTACATGGTGGTACCTCCAGACAGCACAGTGTTGGCGTACAGGTCCTTACGGATGTCCACGTCACACTTCATGATGCTGTTGAAGGTAGTTTCATGGATACCGCAAGACTCCATACCTGTTAAAGAGGGTAAAAAGTTATTCTTTTTGTTCTATATACTTCAAAATCAGGCCCAATTTTTGCTGCTACAACCCCTGTGTGTCCCAACAATTTAACTCCCATATATATATATATATATATATATATATATATATATATATATATATATATATATATATATATATATATATATATATATATATATATATATATATATATATCAAACTCAATCTAGAAGTATCCTTCAGCCAGTACACTGATTGAAATAGATTTCTGCCTTAAAGAAGTGGTGGTTTTCCTGACTGCACTTACCGAGGAAAGAGGGCTGGAAGAGGGCCTCAGGGCAACGGAACCTCTCATTTCCGATGGTGATGACCTGTCCGTCAGGAAGCTCGTAGCTCTTCTCCAGGGATGAAGAGGAAGCAGCAGTGCCCATTTCCTGCTCAAAGTCCAGTGCAACATAACACAGCTTCTCCTTAATGTCACGCACGATTTCACGCTCAGCTGTAAGACGAGGAAAGACATTTTAGAGTCAGTTTTTATAATTTCCCTAGCATCAATTATTAACTTGTTTTGGAGTCAGTGTTTGTGTACCAACCTGTGGTAGTGAAGCTGTAACCCCTCTCAGTCAGGATCTTCATGAGGTAGTCTGTGAGGTCCCTGCCAGCCAGGTCCAACCTGAGGATGGCATGGGGCAGGGCGTAGCCTTCATAGATGGGCACTGTGTGAGTAACACCATCACCAGAGTCCATCACAATACCAGTGGTACGACCAGAAGCATACAGGGACAGCACAGCCTGGATGGCCACGTACATGGCAGGGGTGTTGAAGGTCTCAAACATGATCTGGAGGAGAGAGGAGACGAGATATGAGTCATTGCATCAATGAGTCAAAGTAACCTGAAGTACGCTAGAATGGGTTAGTACAGTCAGATCAAGAAAAGCACAGCACACTGGCCAGTTTTGTTTTGAGTAGAAACACCATACTAAACACAGTCATTCTAATAATCTGTACTTTTAGTTTGGTCATATTGACTGTGCATGTTGAGTGCAGCACCCTGCTCTACAGTCATCTGTTCCACCATGCAGTCACCAGTGTAGTTAGAGTCTTTCATCAAAAAAAAAACAAGCCTAGTTGGAAAAACAGCAGTGACCATGCTGCAATAAAATCATTCCTGATGCATCAGACAGAAACCTGAAGCCTCCGTAGAGATGAAAAGATCAGCACAGGACAGAGGAACCCTGGAGATTGAAGGAGCAGGGGGAAATAAAGACAGATTGAGCAGAAGAAACGCCTGAGGGGCAACACGTTATCCTGTCGCACGGCCCTGCAGGGGAGCTGAGTGGGTTTACTGATGAGAGAAAATGTCATTGTGTCAAGCCCTTCTTACCTGGGTCATCTTTTCCCTGTTGGCTTTGGGGTTCAGGGGGGCCTCAGTGAGCAGGACTGGGTGCTCCTCGGGGGCGACTCTCAGCTCGTTGTAGAAGGTGTGATGCCAGATCTTCTCCATGTCGTCCCAGTTGGTGACGATACCATGCTCGATGGGGTACTTCAGGGTCAGGATACCCCTTTTGCTCTGTGCCTCATCACCAACATAGCTGTCTTTCTGGCCCATGCCAACCATCACACCCTAGGGAGCAAACACAAGTTAAAAATCAATTCATTGAAATAGAATTGTTAATGTTGGTTTGTGATTTATGTAATATTTTTTTTGGGGGGGGGGACTGTACCTGATGCCTGGGACGTCCAACAATGGAGGGGAACACAGCACGTGGAGCATCATCTCCTGCAAAGCCAGCTTTGCACATACCGGATCCGTTGTCAACAACGAGGGCGGCAATTTCGTCTTCCATTTTCTGTTAGGGAGAGGAAGAGGAAGAGGAAGAAAAAAGGGGAAGAAAATGTTTAAAAAACGGATGCTATGTGACAGCCATGCGTTACATCTGGCAAACATCAACTGGGGGGTGGGGGGGGTTGTTAAAGCCGTGTCATTATGGAAACCGGACGCTGGATGTCGCAGTGGCGCAGGTTCCAGTCCAAATCCAGAGCTGAGAAAACAAAGGCAGTTTCTCCCTCGGTCTGGCCATGGCCATATAAGGCAAAAGTGAGAGCAGCTTAAGAGACGGCGGCAGCCCGGCCCGGGAAGCCGTTAAAACCTCAAATGACACCGACAGCCGGCGGCCACTCCCTTCACTGGGATCATCATCTTCATCATCATCATCATCTTCCCCATACACATAATAGCGAACGCACACTTTAAAAAAAACTTGGACCTCCATCCTTCATCGTGTCAGTCATCAGGTGTAACCGTTAGTGTCGTGACCACCATAGTTACCAAGGTTATGTGAAGAAGAAAATAAAAAGCCAACGTCTAACTGACATTCATTAGATATAACGTTAAATTCATTAACTTACAAGCTGTAATGTCACAGCATTGTGGGTTCTTTTTTTTTTTTTTAAAGAACAATTTCTACACGCCTACCTGCATTTAAAAAAAAAAAAAAGTATTTTCAATTTAATCCGGCTAATCTGCCATCACCTTGTCTGTGTCTGTGTGTGTGAAACCGGAGACCCGGGACACCGTGCCAAAGCAGATGCTTACATGTAAACGAGAAGGTCAAACTATTTAACGTCTGGTCTTGATTTGTTAGAAAAAAAAAAAAACTGATGAAGAGGTGATGAAGACAACATGGAGCAACCAGGGAGGTAGTCATTTCACACCATGTTAAAATATGAACGACAGCATGCCAACACTTATATATATATATATATGGTTATATCATATCAACCGCTACTGGTTTAAACTGTAACGGTCGGTTGACAAGCAAGTCCAACGGCTGCTTTAAACTTGAGAGAAATCGGACAGAAAACCTCATATCGTAACTTAACCGGCGGTGTAAACTCACTCCGCTGGGGTAAAACACTGAACAAGCGCACATTTACTTAAGAGAAAATGCATTTAAAATACGATACAAAAAAAAAAAAAACTTCACTCGGTAGTTGTCTTACCTGTGTGAGGGAGGGTTCTCGGCTTAAGAGGACTGTTACTGAGCGCTACACTCCGGTAGGGTTTAGTGTCTGGACTTGACTGCAATGGAGGCCAATAAATTGCAGGATTTTATCAGAGCTCGTGCTGCAGCCCCTCTCCATAAAAGGAGAACTTTCCGCACGGCGCCCTCTGATTGGTCCTGCCGCATCCACTGGGTGTGGCGCATGCAGATAAGGGTTCTGCTGCTCTGACAAGACAGAGGGGGACCAGAAAACTAACCTATATACTACCAATATTACCAATCTGTGGGGGTTCAAGTGTTCAATAAAACAGTTAATAATTATTATGTATATATATATATATACATATATTTTTTATTATCATTATTTTAATTGTGGGATGCAAAGGTGGGCAACAGATCACAGAACTCCAGCTGCACAACACAAAAATCACAGTATGACATAAGTTGAATATGTGCTTTTATGTATTCTTTATGCTATTATATGAACACATTTTGATGTAATTCAGTGTACTATAATAGGTTTAATCCCTGGCATCATCCACATTGAGAAAGGGCCTTGCGTATCCTGGCTACACAAGCTCCTAATCACATTTAATTAATATAATATTGTCTTCTTTTTCTGTCCTTCGGAGGAAAATATAAGCCCAAAGAATGCAGACAAACAGAGCCATGATTTATCTAACTTAAGTGAAGGTCATAAAGGAATGCAACAGGACTGGATTGCACTGAAGACTGTGCTAATTCTCTCACTCATGGCAGATACTCGGGGTTAGTAGTGCCAGGACATGAAGTGGTTACAATCTCAGGGTCACTGACAGCTCTGTTAACACCCTGACTGACACGTCTGCCCTGGCATACCAGTGTCTCACACCCACACACACACACACACACACACACACACACTCACTCACACACACAGCGCATAGTGAGAACATGTGTTCGAGCTGAGGTATGTTTACAGCAAACACTTAGGAAGCTGTAAATCTGTTATCTCTCATCACTTGCCTGGTAATGTTTAAGTGAGCGTAAGGGGCATATTAACCTTGCTTGTCTCAGTGAGAGGTAATAGACAGGTGTGCAATTTCCGGAACATACCTATATTTGGTGTCAAAATGCAACTGCGAGGCCTATTATGAAATGATCATTTATGAATGTGACTCACTTTGATATGCATTCACACACCTGCTCATGCACACACCCAATTATGTCACACAAGCGAACTCCTTGTGCGTCTCTAACCTGAAATACTTGTTTAGATGTCATATTTATTTTACGATAATGCACAATCTTCATGCAAAGCTCATCTTATAAGTTGACCGGAGACTAAGTGGGTGGATCGAGGTGCTCTTTTAACTCAATAAGGGCACCGGACAAAGAGTCATAAACTTACACTAGGAATTCTCACTGGCTCTATGTGTTCCTAATAAGGTTATATGGGAGCCGGCTCACCAAAAGAGACAGGAAGTAGGTTTCACAGTGCTTCTCTATTGCAGATGTATGCAGGAAGTGACCACACAGACCCACAAACACACACAAACACCCATATGGGCATCAGGTATGGAGCAGCTAAGGACAACATAGAGAAGAGTGAATGAGCTGATCAGGGAATTGGCTTTTCAGACTAGCATTATCTTGCTCTAGATAGACACTAAACACACACACACACACACACACACACACACACACACACACACACACACACACACACACACACACACACATCCACACCCACGCACCAAGTATAGACCCAGGGCAGGACAACCATCCCTTTAAGAGTTCCTTTGGATGACGTCCATATAAGGAGATATTGGAGCAAGTCACATGGGGGGAAGAATGCACTGCTCAGGTCATGTGACCAGTCTGAGGAAATGAATGAATCTCCCTTTTTAAGGCTGTGTAAGTGTGTTATTCTTTAGGTTTGCCACTTTTCACCTTGATTTCTGTATCCTTCACCAGCTCCCCCTGAGATTTATATTTAGAAAGGAAGATAACTCCAACTCTAATTTATTTTTCTTATTTAAACTCTCTAACTCTAACTAAATTTCTCAACACTCATGCCTTTCCTCAAGCAATTTCAAAACTCTGTGCCGTGCATGACTCATGTGTGCATTACAACACACACACACACACACACACACACACACACACACACACACACACACACACACACACACACATATGCGCAGTCACTCCGTTGCTCACCACATAGTCAGAGAAATTCACAGGCTTGGCTCTGGCTCTGACTAAGACCGTATATGGAAGAAGCTAGCAGGTAGCTTCTGTCCAGTTTTCACTCATCCCTCTCCCTCTCTCTTACGTGTGCTCTCCCTCTCTCTCTCTCTCTCTCTCTCTCTCTCTCCCTCCCTCTCTCTCTCTCAGTCTCTCCCTTAAGCACACATTCACTCTCCTCCTATATTTGCTACATTTCCTTTCTACCCAAATCAATCACTCCCTTATTTCTTTTCCCAGGAGAGGGACAATTATAGGAGTGCAATATAAGGTCGGTGCACATATTTGCCCATTTCACTCTGTAGCAGTCTTTCCCAGTCATTTATGTCATCACATTCCAGCTGAGTTTCATACACAGCATTGCAAGGAGGTGTGGCTTTTGTGTGCCAGAGCAGAGTGAGCGAGACAGAGGAAGAAGGTGAAATACTATTTGAAATGTAACATTAAAACACACAGACCTCCCCCCACCCACCCAAAAAAGCCTGACAAAGAAAAGACCAATTCTTAGGTATCTGCAGAGGCCTCCAGTATGTCCTAGAATACAGTTAAAATCACAATTTGTCTCTCAGTGATTAAGATCCAAATATACCTGATCCCAGGTTCCCAGCTTAACATTTAGTTATATGTACCACAGAGCTTCAATCAGATTAGGGGGGGCAGGAGCAGAAAACTAGGGTCCTTAATAAAGTCTTGAAACTAGATTTTCAGAAAGGACCACAGGATTCAGTAATGCAGCAGAGGGACACACCTTAATTGATAGTTTACTTGTATGATGCAAATTCTTAATCAAATTATACAAACAACGACCTTGGGCTTTTGGGTCACTGGGTCCCCAGGGAAAGTTACTGACTTTGCCCAGCTGGTGATCCAGTTTCGCCTGAAATAAACTTCCAGAAGACAGTTTAGAAGGATGAGGAGTAATTAATCCCACAGACATTAAGTTTACTCATAAGTTTTCTCTTCTTAAATGTATTGTATTTAGAGTATTCATACTGTCAGTGCTGCTTTGTGCTGTGTGTTTTAATGAACTGCTGGACAATAAAACTTCTACTGCAATAAAATTCACCCCAACTTTGACAACCTTTAAATACAGGTTAAAAAGGTTTATGTTGCATGCTTTTTGCTTTTTACTCAGTTGCTGAAAGATAGATAAGAGTGATATGAAGATACTGACAGCAGCCTTCAACAACAGTTTGTCTGACTGTGTCCAATGGTAACAAAATCCACCTACCAGCACCTCTGAAGCTCACTACCATAATATATCTGGTTTGTTTGCTGAAATATTTCGTGACCAGACTCTCTGCCGGTTGCTCGGCAACCTCACTTTCAACATCAGACTCCAGAAAGTCACGGCCAAGAAAAGGTCTGGCACATAACCCCTTGTAAAACCACAATGTGTTGTTTTTACACTTATATTTTTGTATGAATTAAATGCAGTGTAATGTTTTAATCAGTGAGCTTTAGAGGTGCTAATAGGTTGGTTTTTGTCACCTTTGGACATAGCCTGGCTAGTTGTTTCCCACTGTTTCCAGTCTTTGCGCTATGCTAAGTTAAAGCAGCAACAAGGAACATTTCTTGTTGATTCTGGCAGGCCCTGTGGACAAAAGCGGTAATGTTTCCAACCGCCTCGTTTAATTGATTTCAGCAGTGGGTTTGTCTCGTAAGGGAATCAGCATTAAAATGAGACTGTTTCACAACCTGTTAAAAACTCCCTGTAGTAGGTTTGTAGTTCATATTCACTGTACACACTTGAGAGTGGTTATCATCTAACTCTCTGTAACAAAGTGAATAAGGGAAAGGAAAAAATTCCATCTTTTATATGGATGTCCTGTCAGTGCTGATGGTAAATGTAGTCAATTAAAGCAAATTCCTCCGTTATTGCCATATTGACCAAGAAAGCTGGGTGCCTTTGCCTGTGGAGCAGTTCTGGCATTGCCTGTACCAGGATGCATTGCATGTAAGCTTCTGACGGCTGATGTCCACTGAGCAGGTTACGTTACCCGCTGGGTGCTAATCAAAGTTACACAATGTTGCCAAGCAAAGTAATTCTTGTAGTTTGACCATTTCTTTTTTTTTTCACATGTAACTATATTGTTACCTTCAAGCTACAAGCTGAAACAGCCAGTAGTTCTTCCTCGACACCAGCTACATTACTGTACATGTGAAATGGTTTTACTCAGATTTTTTATGTTTATTTCTCAGGCAATATAGCATTGAGAAATGTATTGCTTTGTTTGACTACATGTACCATGAACACTGAATGGACATCCAGATAAAAAGCACTTAATATTAAGATAAATATTTGATCTTAATTTCTCATGTGCCTTCATTTGTGGTTTATGCTGTAATTTCTCTAACATGTTTCAATGCATTATTATGTAGAGCACTGCCCTTGTGCATGTAATGTGCTACACAAATAAACTTTCCTCAGTCAGCCATGACCTCAGAGAGGAAAGCTCAGTATGTTTAAATGCACAAAAAAAACCAAAGCATTACATTCATTCTTGCCCTGAGTAAGATTTGGGTTTATTAAAGCATCATACAAGACTCTGTGCCATAGACATTTAGACAGACTCTTTTTTTTTTTTATCTTTACAGTATATCCTACATCAGAGGATTAGGGTTAGAGGGAGCATATATGAAACACATTCAAGATTCAAACTGGACAATATAGCAACACTTTAACAAAAAATATACACTTATATACACATTTTACACTTATTGTTTTACTGTTTTTATCAACAAAAGGCCAGAATGCTAAAATTAGCTGCAAATACCAGTGTCAGAACAGATCACATTCTTCTTTATGTCTTGTCAAGCAGTCCAGCTCTTCCCCAGGTCTACCAGCTCCATGCCTTCACAGTAGGACCGTGGTCTTGACACCCTCACCTGGTTTCACAGGGAAGCAACACATAATCATCATATAAAGAAACAAGATATACTGTACATCTCTACTACACACACACACACACACACACACAGTCAAACACTCACACACACACACACACACACACACACACACACACACACACACACACACACACACACACACACACACACACACACACTCAAACACTCACTGTGGGCGTCCTGTGGGAAGCCAGTTGCTGCAGAAGTGGGAAAGGAGTCCACTGAATGGGTTCCACAGGCCAGCTACAGACAGAAAGGTCACTGGCCTTACCCGAGTCCAACACACCATCACCCATGCTCATCTCGCTTCCCCTCCAACCATACTGAGAGCTACAGGGAATACAAAGAGCCAAGGGATTATTTAGACACTCAATGTCTATATACTGTATGTGTGAGTAAGTGTAAACACTTGCATAAATACATTTACAGGTTTTAAAAACATAGGGGAACTATAAAGAAGAAAAGCTGAAGAAGTTCAGGAAAAAAGCAGATTTACTCAATGATATTGGGTTTTAATGATTTATTCACATTATTTGAACTTTTATTCAACTTTAAAGATATTTAAAGATATTCTTTCATGATTAATGGTCATTTATGTTTGAGTGATGTAGAACTGCATTTTGTGTGGGTTTGTTTGGGTCTGTAGGATCAACAGATGCCAACTTAACATTTCATTGGAAGCAAGAATACACTTTCATTCTATTTATATAAACCACAAAAACATTTGCATGACAGCTGTTATCACTTTCTGTTGAAAGGTGGTGGGGACATGAGGGGTCTTGGGAAACAATTTTTCAACCGTTTTCAACATATGTGATTTTGAGCAATGTGATTTGAGGAGGTATGAGGTCAGAGTAGGTAATTACAGTGGATAGGGGAAAAAAACAATCTTGTTCTGTTTACTACGGACAGGCTAACCCTAATTCCCCTTAGAGTGATGGCTGCACTGGGCATTTGTATGGCAGCAACAGGCTGTATGCATTTAGCTTTCTTGTTTTTATTTTGATCTTAATTTAGTCTTACTTTGCTTAATAAATTCAATCTTTTGTTGCTTTTTATTGTGTACACTTGACAGCAGAGTACAGGCAAATGCATGTTACATATACTGTATGCATGATGTAGTATGTATTTCATGTTGAATCTTAGACAGACATAAGCATAATCAATAACGTGAAAGTTCTGATGGGACGTATTTGTGTGTGTACCTGTGGGGGTAGATTGTATTGATGCGCGTCCCATGGCTGGGGCAGGTGGATGCCAGCGACAGTGTGTCGTCATGGTAACAGCAGGGGCGGTCGAGCGCCCGCAGGTGCAGCAACTCATCGGAGCGTGTGAAGGCAGGATTATCCAGTGAGTCCGCTGATCCTGCCCACGAACGCAACCAGAAACGTCCTGACAGCTCATCAAAATGGTTGAACCTGCGATAGCTGCACACACAACAAAACATAATGTGAGGTTATAATATTCACAGGACACAATATTTATCTGTATCTGCTTCAATTTGATATTGTTTTGAGTTTAAATAAATATTTTAAATATATATATACAATTTGAAAAAAACAAAAAAAACAACAACCAGTGGGAGAGAGATGTAATCCTTGATGCGTTGATATTTCCCTTTCATGTAAAATGACTTCAGGAAGCTATACACTCCTGTTGGCTGAGCATGCTGGAGAAAGTAAGCTCACTCCCAACTGTTAAGGAGACACTCTGGATTTAAGGCTTAACTTTAGACTTATCACTTCCTGGCTGAACTTTCTCTGTCTGTGTCAAACTTTATCTCAGCAATAGGATGAAACTACAGGGTCTCAGTTAAAGTGGATAAACTCTTCCGTCTCGCAGTCGCACTCTGGGATTAAGGTTCAGTCGACAAATGTTTTAAAACACAAAAATCTTGGCTGGTGCAGCTTTAAGAGGTTGAATGCCAATGTCTGCACTTCAGGGCTGTCCACAAAGGGGCCTCAAGCGGAGTCTGCTTGGGGTGTCGATTTCTCCAACTTCACTTGGAAGATTACCCATACTGTAGTTTATGGCAATACGGCGTGACAAGAAATTAATAATACTAATCCTGTAAACTACACACAATTTATAGCCCATAATATTTATATTTGGTATGAAATTTTACCGACGTGAGTGAGGTTTATCTTGCATAAATTTCCCCAAAAATAAATTTGGATTGATCACGATGGAAGGGAATGAAGTCTGAAATCATTTGTGATGACAGGTTTTATCCCCAGACAGTGAACATATCACAGTACATATGACTGAAGTCTGGAGAGTGTCTCAACATTTGCCAAGAGTCTACAGCACAGCCTTCATCTTCAGTATGTAGTTCTGCAGCCAGAGTGTGACACCCAGTGGACATTGCTGTAATTACAATTACTGTACGTGCAGTTACGCCCATCTCAGTGTCTGGTTCTCTCTTCCCGGATCACCACACATGATCGCCCCCAAGATGTCCATTGTGTTATTGCCATGTATGTCACATTATTATGGAAATATTTTACCATCTGGGTGTGTTATCATGTGTGTTTCCTGTGTTATTTTAAGGTCCACCCAAAAGCCCATGGGATGGTTCACCACACACTGCTGCACAAACACAGGCTACCATTTCAATCATTTTCAGCATATTTCTTTTTACTAGAGCATCCTCTAAAAATATCTAAAGAAAATTATTTAATGGAATTTCTTTCCAAAACAAAGGCTTAAATTTAATTTACAAATGTATATTTTCCATACTTCATTAAATTGCATTATATGTGGTATTAAAAGGGTCTTAAAAAGTCTTAAACCAGGTGCAGTAACCTCATATGTAATATTAGTGTGCATTGTGTGTGTATTAATCTTTTTATTGTAGGTTGTATGTTGTGAGCTGTAATTTTATGTGTGTACATCAGTGAGTCAGTTTGGTTAAAGCCCCTTGAGGCAAATGTCAGATTTTTAATATTAGGCAATACAAATACAATTGACTTGACTTACCTGCTCCGAGTCTGATCTACTTTGGCCTGGATCAGAATGGCTCGATAGCGTCGCACTGCCACACAGGCCAAAACGCCAATCACTGTCACCATGATGAGTAATATGGCAAGACATGCACCCACGAGCCGCGCTCGAGTCATCCTCACGTCACATCTCTGACCCATGAACCAGAAGTCCTCTCCTACAAGGCAGCTAATTCACAAACAAAATGCTTACATGCACAAAACCTTCTTAGACAGAGAGATACAAAATGAGTTTACGAGCATGCATGTTCTTACTGGCAAACTGGAAGTTGGACTGGGTGGTGTGTACAGATGCCATGGTGGTGGCAGTAGTCAAAGTGGCAGACAGAAGAACAGCTGTAGTTTGATGTGCCAGGCTGTGACATACACTTGTAGCCTGCTTGACACTGCAGCAGCCAGTCACACACATCACCCTGCAGACCTGGAGGGAAGACATGTTAAAGGAAGAGGCTGGGGTTCTTGAAATTTAGTGGAAAAAAAATAAGCAATTTTTTAAAAAGGAAAAGCCAAGTTGAAAAACAACTGGGTTTTTTAGCAAGTAGAGCATTTGTTGGGGACTACTTTCAGCTGTGGATTAACACACATTTGATGCGCTGTGTATTGATGGAAGCAGGACAGGAATTGACTTAAAATAAACTAGAGTGGCCATTTTCATCATAATGACAGAACATATCACCCAGTGCAACAGTGTGACTCATTTATTGTTTTCTGGACAACAATGGAGTCCCATCGCTCAGAGGAATAAAATACATCAGGCACAAAGACAATACTTGTTAGTAGGACACATTTTGTTGGTTTTAGTTAGTTGAGTGTAAAATAGATTACCAGCTTTATCCATTAAATGTGTCTGATAGTATGTCAATATCAAAACAATAGTTGAAATGTCCTGCAGATGATAGGGGCATGTGTGCCAGAAAATTAGCAAATGAAATAATAAATATATAGAACTTTGGAATTCCTTTTAGTGTGACTTAGTGACTGTGTTTACATGCATAGTTGGTCAACATTTGTTATATACTGTATTATTTGATACTCTGTGTCCCCATTACCCCAAAGAATCTGCAAACAAAATACATCTGTCAACCTAATTTGTACAAAAATGACAGCCTAATTTCAGTATATAGCAAACACCAAAAGATGATTACATGCCGTGTTAACAAGCTCAATATCCGAATAAGCCAGTCACGTTAATCAGATTCCTCATAACTGGATTGCGAGCTTAACTGAGTCAATCTAACCGAGTTATGATGTTTACATGAGTCTGCCTGTAACTGGTTTAATCAAGTAAGCAGGTTAAGAATGGAATTCCCCCTCAGGTAAATATAGCCACTGTGGCTTGCCACTAACCTGGTAGTTTAAGTACAGTAGAGTCCACAGTAGATAAATGACAGGAAATGAGGCCAGAGAGGTGGAGAACGAAACCACTAGGCCTAAAAAGTTAGGAATCTTTAGTCAGCTGTCTATAGGTAGACATCTCAACCTTGACTTACCTCCCAGTGTGATGTTGGTAATCTTGGATGAGCTGATGCTCCTCCTCTCGCGAACAGCCTGAGCTAATCCTGTTCGTTCCAACAGTGATGTGGGTCCCGTCACGCTGAGCCACTGCAGAGCCCCGCTGGTTTTAAACTCCACCAGACTCTGCACTGCATGACCACTGGAACAGCAGCAGAAACAGTATATTCACCATCTACACCTCTCTTTACACAACCTTCTGTAACCTAGCCCCAGTTTGTGTCTCATGTATAACCATTATATTAGAGTCACAGAGCGGGGCATCACATTTTCTAAAAAGGAAATACCTGGCCACCTTTGAAAGAAAGTTATTTAACAACTGTTATTGCTCTCCAGAAGGTGAATCCAAAAACCCCAAAGACTCTTCCAACAGGATAAAAAGTAAATATTCAAGATAGAATATCTTCATTTTCTAATCCAAAAATAGTACCCAGAATGTCAGAATATTAACATGCTCACAATGAATTCTAACATATCCATGTAAAGTTATTGGTTTGCTAGCAGTAAAATATTCACAATGTTCTTAAACCATCTTAATTTAGCATGTTAGCATGCTTAATGTTTAGATCTGTGACTTGAATTTAACAATACTAAATGAAATAAATAAATGAAATAAAACTGTGTCTAACAGCTCAGTTTAACTACAGTACATCTGTATGTACTCTATAACAACCTCACCTGCTCCAGACTCCCAGCAGGCTGCTGAACCCCGGGGCTCTCTGTAGGTACGGCTCCACCTAAAGGAAACAGGGTGTAAGAACTCTGTAGCAGCTACTAAATAAAACTCTAATGCACTGTTTCTCAAACTATGGTACGTGTACCATTGGTGGTATTCAAGCTGCCTCCAGTGCTACACAGAGGAATCTCTGGAATATTTTTTGTTTACTTTTATTTAAAAACATATAATACTATCATACTACAAAATTTAATCGTATGTAGCGTGCACATACATACATGATTTGTTACAAGCTAAAATTTGATAGGTTAATAATTATTGGGAACTATTGGGAAGAGATTAGGAGAACAGCTTTTTCATCAAATTAGCTCTGGTTCTTGAAATGGTTCTGTTCAGGATTCAACAATAAATAATCTTTTTAGGAATAAACCTGCCTCTTGTGTGAACTGTCCATAACTGAATGGTGGTACTGGTGTTACTTGAAGAGCCTAAAATATTCTGAGGTGGTATGTTGTGTAAAAAGTGTGAGAAACACTGTGTGTGTGTGCGTGCGTGCGTGCGTGCGTGCGTGCGTGTGTGTGTGTGTGTGTGTGTGCATAATCTCTCACCCAGGCAGCTGTGTCTTTCTCCAGGTCAGAAGTAAAAGCTGATCTGGACTCTTCTACAATTATCTGCAGCAGCAGCTTAATTGACTCCACTGGACGGAACAAACAAATAATGCCATTACAACAGTCGCCGGACACCCAAACCTCTTATTTTAATTACACACAAATAAAATGTACACTACCTCTGATGGCTGCAGGCTGGTCTGGCACGATGTAAAACTTGGCTTTCTGACTAGTTGTGGAGCTCTGCGTGGGTACGGAGGTTACAACAGAAGGTGTATGGTTCTCCTGGCTGGGATACGGAGTTGTCCAGAGTGGAGGTTGCTGTGGAGGTCCAGCTGTAGGAGTCTGTGTGGTTGTGCTGCTGGGAAACGACTGCAGAGACTCATCCTCTTTCTCTACTTCCACCTCTCTATCTCCAAAATCTGATTTTGCAGTTGTGGGTGAGAGCAGCAAAGTATGTGTGGTAGTAATATAGTCGTGGGACTGTTTATGCGTAGCTGGGACATTAGTGGAAGATGGCAAAGGCAGGTGGTTTGGTGTGTGAGTTGTGTATGAAGATTTGACTGTTGACGTTTGCGAGGGTAGGGTTGGCACGGTTTTGTGATCGATGACGGGTGTGTGCGCAGCGGATTCAATGGTAATGGAGGGCAAAGGCAGGGATGTGTGGGGGAAATGTGAACTACCAGAAAATGTAGTGTGTGTTTGGAGCGTGTTTGAAGGTGTGGATGAGTCTATGGATGCACTGGATGACAAATGAGGAACAGGAGTTGGTGAATTTGTGGGTGAGTTGTCATGTGTGTAAGTGGGATGCAGTGTATATGTTTCGGTGTCAGCAGGGGTTCCTGTGGCAGCTGAGTTCTGGATTACATCTCCCAACGTCAGTGCTGCTCTGCGAGAAGGAGAAGGAGAACCTGAAGCAGAAGTCCAAGCATCAACTTTAATGTCAGGCGAGGAGGAGATAGTGTCTGTAGTCATGTATGTATCAACAACATTTCTTTGCGTACTTTGTGTTGCTGTACTCTGTGTCCCTTCTTTGCTTGTCTGTGTGAATGAGGAGGATGTGTAAGGAAGTGGGGAGCGGGTGACACTCTCTGTACTTTGTGGAGAGTCTGTTAGACTCTGTGTGGAAGAAGTGTGAACAATCTCTGTGATTTCAAATTCATCAGAGGACTGAAACGTAGCAGTTTGACTGGTAACATCTGATGCAGTGGATACAAATGAGTCATTGTGCCTACTGTTTGCCTCCACAGTACCAGCAGCAGTGTCAAGCCCCTTGTTGTGGGTGGTGGATGAACGAGCCCTGCTGGGGTCCTGTGAGGACGACGATGACGCAGTGGGATCAGTATCAGTGTGTGCACTGCTTGAGTCACCTGGCTGTGGTTCAGTCTGTGATTTTAAAGGGTCAAACGTGACAGCGGAGGTCAGATCAGAGTTAAGTCTGTCTGTGCTACGCTGGCTCCTCCAGGAATGATGTAGTTTCTCTCCAGGTGCCCCACTAACAGCTCTTACACGTGGGTTTAGGATGGTGTCACTCTCCCAGGTTGTCCAGGAAGGTAGGTCAGAGGGAGATGAGGTGAGAGGTGGGATACTGGAGCTGGAAATAGTGGGGTGAGATTGTGTGGTTACAGGCAGTTTAGATGTCTGAGTGACTGTATATGTGTGTATATCGGTGCCAAGCAAGATGTTGGAGCTACTTCCCTTTGCACGTTTCAGTGCCATTTGTGTTCGAGGGACCTTGTTGGTTGAGATTGTTTCTGTGTTTGCTGTGTGTGTCAGTGTGTCTGTGCTGAGTGTATGCTGAAAATAGGGGTGTGTTCTCTCTCTGGCAGCCATGGGACCATCAGCGAGGTGAGCCGCTCCAGATGCATCCGCTCTATTGTTTGGTTCTTCCTCAGGAAGAGGGAGAGTTTCCCTATCGGCTCTCCCAGCCACAGCGAGTCCAAGCAGGGGTGAGGTGGGGTCCGGCAGCCCCTGGTCCTTAGAGGAGGGGCTAGACACAGATCGAGGCCCAGAACTCCACTCCTCCAGACCTTCATAGAGGCGACCTCTGCCCTCGTCTGTCCCTCTCACCACCTCTTGACCAACAGGAGCTGTGCTTGTAAAGCTGGTTCCTGTCTGAGACCAATGTAAGGAGTCTTGGTCTGAATGTGGGCTGGTGTGGTCCTCCGAGGAATTCCTCTCATCTTCCTGGACTGGATGACCAGGAACAAACACAAAAACAGAACAGAGAGGGAAAGGGTGAGGATAGACAGAGTGGAAATCACAACAACATAACATCTCTCATACCACAGCGAGCGTGATAAGAACTTTCCGACGGACATATCTGAACATTTCCACAGCAGGTTTCCACAGTTACACACCGCACAGCCAAAGTAACCACAACATTCCTCTTCTTCTGTAAACAACAAATACTTTTCATGTATGACAATTAGATCAAACTCTTGTGATCAGGGTGAAAGTGCAAAGAAAGTTGGCTGACTCAATAAACTAAACAGGATAATTGAGTAACAGTTTCTCACCATAATAGGACAGCTGAATGCCATTTGAGTGGTGTCCTGTTCCTGTCCAAGAGAGGGTGGCTTTGTTTCTATCACAGCCCGAGAGCAGAGCTGTCCCCCCGCTCTCCAGGACCTGGTCTTGCTTGTTCCAAACACAGCGCACTGATATGTTCGAACCACTTTCCAACCACACCACCTTTAGAAGTACTGTCCGACCCAGAGGAACACCTATCACCCAGGAGCAAACTGAAACAGGTTGGGTTTCGTCAGACTGGTGGTTCATGGGGTTGAGTCTGTTGGTGTCAGTAAAAAGTCCAGGTAAAGTGAGATTGAAGTGTCCAGCAGGCTCTTGGTCCAGGCTGACATCTCCACCGCAGTGGTGGTGCGACAAGGCCAATGTTTTATCTGAGGACAGAAAAAAAAGGGAATCACTGTGGCATAAATCTCCTGCTCTCTGTGTGATGTTTTATATGTATTTAGACATTTAAGGACATAAGTTGTGGGCAGTTAAACCAAATTAGTATTTTTTTCATTATTAGATCATCTAATTTGGATGCAAAGGTTAAAAACAATGTTTTTTAAAAGAAAAGAAATGAAAGAAAACTTAATTTTGTGTAACAGATCACAGATTTTTTCCCTTATAGTTTCTCATCCATTTACTCATCAGATGACCCCTAAGATTTAGGTCTGGGCTAGAGGCATTCAGGTAACCACAAAAACTTCAGCTTAACAATGCGTCCAAAACAAAAGTTCAGTGATAATAAAATGAGTACACATAATGAGATCAAAGGCTATTCTTACCTGTTGTGATAATAAAAAGCAACAGACAGACGTGGAGCTGCATTTCCAATCCTGAGACATTTCAGTGTCGGAGGCCTTATTAATCCCAAATCCATACAGTTTTTATTTTTCCAGATTTACAGTATCTGTGCGCTATGATGGAGGACGAGCAAAAAATCCCTCAAAAAAAGCAAAAGATGATCTGGAGTTTTTCCTGTGGACAGTCCCAACAACCCAGAGAGGCGTCAGAAACTTTCCTTCTCCATCATTTCCTCCTGACGGAAACCGCAGTGCTGTCAGAGAGCAGCGCCGCACAGTCACCTTAAATTAAACACACGTGTGCCAGGCAGTAAGCACTGTGTCCTGTAATGCGGGAACGGACAGAGGAGACATGGTGGTGGAGTTTAACACCGCCCCTCAGGCTTGTTCCGTGCGGTCGTTTGAATCAATCGTTATTTCCAAAGATGAGAGGAAGGAATCCAGCGGTCGCGGCAGGAGCTGGTTTTTACAGAGTGCGTAAACGCAGCACAGGAAACCTTCAACCACAGGAGGCATGAAGACATGAGAGGACGGAGACAGTTCATTAGGGCTTTTACATTTACACCCCCACTGTGTCAGACAGGGAGTGTTTGCAGGGGGAAATGTAATCTGATACAATTTCTAATAGCCTGTTTTTAAAAATATTGTCAGTAACCTAGAATCTACTTTTGGATTAACTCAACACAATTATGCAAATAAATATCAATAAGAAGACTGTTGTATTTTTGTTTTTACAACAGAGCAATAAATTAAAGATTGTGTCCTCTGCTCAAGTGTGGTTTTAAAGAAACCCTTGCTTTTTCTTTAAGCAAATTCAGAAATTTTCACAGCTTCAAGGCAAGAACTTTGTTGTCAGTATAAAACTATTTATAGGCTAGAGCTGTAACATTTAATATTCTGAACAATATTAATCTTCATTATGCTAAATATGTTAGCCACAGAGGGGCAGAATTACCTCAAAACAGGCTGACAACTGGAAAGAGCTCTTTAAAAAGTAGTTCAGGCAGCATTAGTAGGCTATAATAAAAAAAAAAGTCTAAAATTAACTGTTTGATTTACAATATATAAGTAATATGTCATTCATTAGGCTCTCAGGTGTTTTTTTCTTTATTAAAAACTTTTAGAAATACAGAAAAATCGCCTCCTCAGACAAATATGAGCTACATCTATCTTCTTTTTGCTGTTATTTAGGGGGGAAACACCATTAATAATACAGATTGTTGCATCCACATCAATTAACATGAAACTATACGTGTTAAATTCTACATAAAATAGTATTTTACAGCTGTCAGTCAGTCCTGTCACGTTTAGATAACACTGCAATAGGTTATGACTCAGAGGACATGACATTATTTGAATACTTGCCTGGTTAGTATCAAGAGTTTAGCTCAGTTGGACAATCAAACCTGCAATAACCAATGTTTGACCACTTGAAGGCGGCAGAAACAAGTTTATAAGAATCAGAATCACTTTTATAGGCAAAGTATGTGCACACATACAAGGAATCTGACTCTGGCTTTACGTTGCTCTCAATGTACACATACAGAAATACAGCAAAGCAATAACAAGGACAAAAATATAAATATTAAACTAACAACAGTGTAAAGAGTGCTGAAAATATAATTAATTATTGCTTTATCTACGAACATGAGGTAGGTGGATATGACAATATATATTTTGAGTGATGTTTGAGTGATTTACAGATACAGTGGTTATTGCACAGAGATATTCCTGACTTTGTGTGTCTGGTGCTGATCAGAGTGATGGCCTGTGGGTAGAAACTGTTCTTGTGTCTGTTCATTGCTCTGTTGCGCCTACCAGAGGGGAGAAGCTGGAACAGGTTGTGTCCAGGGTGTGATGGACCTGATGTTTCCTGACTCCGGACAAATATATAAGTCCTGAATGACAACAATAATTAAACTACTAACCATGTTATTATTTCTGGTGGAGAGTAGGAGAATATTACCACTCATGTTTGTATGTTAAAGCTGCAGAGCCGACTGTTAGTAATAAAGTCTGGAAACAGGGTAACATAACTCCTGAGGGAAACATCTGGCTCTAAATACTCCACTATGTTCAGCAGCTAGTTGTTTACGTTGCCTGCCTGGTGTTTGGTGCTGCAGGTAGAGTAAAGTGGGTGTTTAGGGCTTTCTTCCTGAAAACAGATGCCTGCTGCTGCTGCTGAAAACAATGCAATGCAAGCGGTGAGAGTGAACCGAAACAGTAAAGCCAAACAAAGAGCTCATATGGTTTTATAGAGCTGTGGGGAACTTCTGGTTCCAGGTGACCTTATTGCACAGTCATTTGATCCTTCTTCATTATAGAAATCCTATTTTTCCTCTTTAAATAACAGGATATCACAATGGCAGGTAACGTTGCCTCTATAGAGAGAGATAGGGATTTGTATTTCAGGAGTTTTCGAATCATTTACATATTAATTCATAATATCTTTTATTAAAGCAGTGTGAGGGCATTTAATTGCTATTGTTTCTTTATTTAGATCCACACATTCTTTGGGTTCAGCCAGATTCATGTTCATTCTGATACCCTTTAACAAATCACAACTTAACTAACCAGGTATTGTAGACAAAATAGTCCACATGTAGCATTACCTGCTGAAAGTAAATCCAATATTAACAGTGAGTTAAGTTCTGTTATGGGTTTTAGACGTTCCAGTTTCTTTGTCATAGATATGTTAATCTAGCTCTGACCCACAATAGACATGCAGATGTTTACATCTCAGTTGGATAAAAACTGCCTCATGTTTTCCAGAGAGGCTAATCAAATGTATTGATCTGAAACACCCTTTTCTATAACTGGATACCAGCTGATTTGTTGTCAAATGTTTTAGGCAGCTGTGAATTAACAATCATTAACTGGTGATCCATTAAGCATTAACAATCATGTAAACTAATTTTCATTTATTGTTGGTGGGCAACAGAAATTCATGATCATTGCTGAATTATTTCTTAAGTCATCATGAGTCAGGCATTAGTTATGAATTACTGACCTCTATCATAAAGTGTCACTAATGTTGATGGATGAGTGAAGCTTTAAATAAACACATTTTTTTTTTTTTTTTTAATTTTATTTGCTCAAGAAAGACAACACAAAAATGTATCTCAAATCATACTCATGACAACTTTGAGCATGAATTTATACATACATGAATCATATAAAGAATCAAAAGCTTTATATGAAAAGATCTGTCATCCAAATGTGGACCCACTACCAACATTCAAAACAGGATCAAACAGGACTACTATCTTTCCCAGTGAGAAGTTGCTTCATACACCAAACTACAACTGTTGAGTAAAACGATCAAAGCAGAATATATACGTCACTTAGAGTGGTGAGCTATTACTGATTTATATATTCCCAAACCTAAACTGAATAGTGTGACAGCATTTTACAACCTGTATGTTAGAGTACTGTGTGACTGTCAATGCATTTAAAGTAAGTAATCACACCCAGTGCCACCCAGAATGCATTCCTCAGTATGGAGATGGTTTGTACTGGTTACACCTGTCTCCAGTTAGGTGACGGTCGCAGGTCAGAGTGTACAGGATCTCAACGCCGCCTCGCTTGGCCGGGCAGGTGTATCTGTGTGTCCCCTGACGCAGGTACTTCACACAGGAACCCAGGCGGTCGTCTCTGCCCCAGTCTTCATCCCAGACTTCAATCTTAAGACCCAAGTGTGTGTCCACCTTAATAAATAAATGTGTAAAAGTTCAAATAATATTAAAACATACAATATGTTTTATTGACCAAATGTTCATTAAAAGTATTTGTTTTGTTCCATTGCTCCATTTCCTATTTTTCAGTTTTTTTATTGCCTTTATTGGATAGGACAGCTGAAAAGTGACAGGAAAGGTGGGGAGAGAGAGGGGATGACACACAGCAGTGTCAGGCAAGTGCCACAGGTCAGATTCAAACCCATGGCTGCTGCAGCAAAGACACTGGGTGCCAGCTATACTGAGGCACCACTATTAAGGTCAGTTTTGACTGCTAATCACATCAAACCACACAATAAACATAATTTACTGATGTAATATCCTGAGATTGCTAATATTTGGAATTACCCTAGGGGGAGCTCTTGGGAATCTAAGTGTGTGTTACCTGGCAGGAAGTTACCTGCCAGGAAAGGTATATGAAGCCCTGGGTCCTCCTTTGACAAATGCTGATCCACTATGTTATAACTGACATACAACGTGTGTTAGATACAGCTTCTGATAAAACCTATAAATCTAAAAATCTATCTTAAAAACCACATCTCAAAAGTAATATTACTTAAAGTTTAAGTACTTAAAACAGAATAATAACTAATTCAGCGCTGTGGAGAATAGTCTTTATTGCTATTTCTATACTCTATTGCACGACAAACAACAACAGTCTTCTGCCCAAAGAAATTGTTTGATGTTTTGGGAAATGATGTGCTTTCTTGCCAACAGTTAGATGAGAAGACCGATGCTGTATCATTCTCATGTCTGTTCAATAAATATGAAGCTACAAGGCTGTTAGCCATTAGCTTAGCTTAGCACAGAGACTGGGAACACGAGGAAACAACTAGCCTGGCTCTGTCCAAAGGCAACAAAATCCGCCGACAGGCACCTCTAAATTATTTAGCACTAAACTACTCAACTGTACCGCCATACAAAATAAGATGGAGCAGATAGCTTTAGTTAAGGCTTTCTCACAGTTTTATGGAAAGGTTAACTTAATTTTGACCAAATATCTAGTTACTGTGTTTTGGCAGTGTAGCTTCATGTTGATTGAACAGACATCAAAATGATATCAATCTAACCCTTGGCAAGAAAGAAAATCAATATATAAATAAATATCAAATAATTTATTTGAAAGTTCCTTTGAACCGAAGCTGTTTTGAGGTCGGATGTCGTGTTCAAGTGACTTTAGGAGGCACTTTTGAGCTGATCTGTGAGGAGAAGATTAGTATTGACCTTGCCCAGATTATAACGAGCATTCCAGCGAGGGTAGTTTGACCTGATCACACGAGTCTTGTGGTAGATGGAACCATACCACATCTTAGCATATCTGTGAAAAAAACATGGAACAGCATATTAGTGTTTGTGTCTAATGCATCACGTCTACTATATCTTTCTTCTGAATCTTAACTTGTTCTATACGCACGCCTCAGTCCTGCCAAAGAAATCGCCTTTCAGACGCCAGGCTCGGACAATGGTCACCACCAGAGTTCCCTTCCAGGCCTGTTTAGGACAGCAGTTGGAGCCACAGTAGGGTTGTCTGGAAGTGGTCGGTATGGCATTCTCTTTCAAGTACTGCTCTATGGCAGCCTTCAGTCCTATTTTCCGTGTCCAGTATGGCACCAGCTCATACATTGGTCTTAGGGAATAGTGAACAACATCAGGGTGATCCTTGAGGGATTTCAGCCAATTTCGGTAGCCCAGGGAGTCGTTGCGGGTAAGTGAAAACTCCCCCACCCAACCTCCACCTCCTACCACCTCAGTGTAGTGTTGGTGGAGACCAGAGCTGTAAGAGGTGGAGACGTCCTGGTTCTGTAGGAACTTGCTGCATGTCTTGTGATTAGTGGGCAGTCTGATCTTTCCCAGGCCGACATTTAGACCCAGTGATAAGCAAGAGTGTGCCTAGATGACAGAAGGGGATATTAGATGTTATTTTTGGTACAGAATGTATTTATGTGTTATGCATCACTAGACATGTTTGCTACACATACATGGGATGAGGAGAGGCCATTCAGTGAGGACAAACAGGTACGTGTAGCTGTGACTCGTCTGAATCGCCCCCCAAGATAAACCTGAAATTACATACAATAAAAATAAATACAAAGTATATTCCTGCCAAATAAAAAAATAAAAGTGATTTGTGCGTGTGTGCTTTAACCTGGCGGATATAATGCGTGCCGTAGGTCTGTATGAGGTGTCTGTACTGGGCCCTGGTTGAGGAGCTGTAGGAACTTGGCAGTCTCAACAAATCCTTGTGGAACTCAGAGCTGAGGGGCGGTCTGGTCGACACACGGTAACTTAACACAAAAGGACAGCATAGTTAATTACTATTTACTATATTACTATAGTTAATAAAACACAATTAACACACCCTACCTGTAATGGGTACAGGTGATCCTGTGTGTGCTGAAGGTGTAGCGGTCCTGTCGGGTCCTGGCTGTAGAAAAGGTATATGCAGTGGAACGTGTTCCACCCACTTCCAGGTTGAGAAACTTCTTATAATCTAGTCCAAACTGATAAAAAAAACATGATGCAGTATATTAAAGGGCCATTTCATCCCGATTACTAACTGACCAGTGGTATTATGTAGCTGTGGTTTTATCTGATAAAGGTTTATCTGGGTCTTCACTGTTGCACCGCACCCCTGCATTTAAATTCAACTTGTAGTGCTCAAAGCATTAAAAAATTACATTTTAATAACTCCTCAGCAGCATCATGTCCTTCCAGAAACAATGTCCTGGTTACTCAGGATAATTCCCAAATCTGGGAGCACTTTTTACCAGGTATACTCTCCTACTGCTGTTAAGATTTTAGACTGTCACTGTAGTCCAGACTTAGATATCTTATAGTTTATGACCAAATACCTGGAAAATTATTGACATTCCCAAGAGTCTCAGCTGTAGTTTGTGCTTAGGTCTAAGATGGTTATTGTGGTAAACAATACACCTGCTAAACATCAGCTTATTAATATTTGCATTGTGAATATATTAACATGCTAGAATAAGCATTTCGGTCAGTACACCACTGTGCCTAATCCCAGTCCCAGTGGCTCTTAGTCTTGTTTAGATTTTCAGTGAGCAGGACAAAGAAATCCCTTTCCTCTTCATTTTACTGGGTTAGCAGCCAAAGTTCTGTTGACTGATATCTCAAAACTTTAAAAACACAATACTCATCTGTGTGGCTAGAAGTGAGAAAATATAACTTTTGGTAAAACTGTGTGAATTGATCTTTTCTTTATGGAACCAATAATTCAACATTATTATACTTGTGTATACAGTATCTTTAAGTATTAAGGATCATGGTTCATTACTTACAGGTAAGGCTGGAAACATTTACATAGTAATTGTAATATGATATTTAGATTTCTTTCAACAAAAAATGTGAAATGTTTCCTACCTTCCAGTCGTTACTGTCCTGGTTGGCGTATGTGTGAACCAGTGAGCTGTGGATACAAAATAATTACCATTAAATTTGTTTGATTTCCCAAAAACATTAAAATTAAAATGTTAAATAAATTCAAAAAATACAATTTCCATTATTATACATTTCACAGCAATACATTTAATAAATAATGCCAGTTAAGGATATGAGAGACACCCTATAACTCAGTGAAATGAGATAATGCTCTTAATATAAATGCTATGATAATAATAACAGTCCTAAAGCTAGGAATGACAGAAAAAAAGGTTTGAACTCGAAGCCTAGAAAATAGAACATCGAATGAGGGGCTGACTTTGTGGAGTCATAAGATATAAGATTGTGAGTTTGTTCGTCAAAATAAAGTAAAAAAGCGGAGTAAAAAAACAAAACTATATTTGTCTTCTCTAAAATGTAAGTAAAGTAAAATACCTCAAGGTTGTATTTAATACAGTAAATGTTTTGTCCACAACTGGAATTTGGAATCCAAACATCATCCAGATGTGCTGATGGAACCATAAAATCAGATTTAAAGGATTTTGACTGAGTACTAAAGATGGGTGAATGTTGTTTAGAGTTGACTGATCTGTGTTGAGGCACTGGAATATGACGGATAATTACTCTTTTCAAAAGTGTTTTACTTTACTTATTACTCCCTGCCAATAGTAATTAGTTACACTACTAGTAATATTACTTTTCTGAAGAAAAGAAATTGGCAATTGACTCATGACTAATGAATCCAGTTTTGTTTGTTAAAATCAAACTAATGGGAATACACACTGCTGATTACAACCCTATAAGTGATTACGACTCTATGTCACAGAATACCTGACAGAGGTGTGCGTGCTGCTGTAGAGCTTGGTTTGGCAGCGGCTGAATGCACGCCAGTCCACTGCAGAGACAGGCAGCTGAAAATAAAGGTGTGAACAGGATGGTTAACATGTTAGTAATATGTGGTTGTGTCAGTAATTTGCTTCAGTGTGTGTGAATTTGTCTTTGTGCTGATTTAAAGTACTTTCTGCAGCCTGTTGCCTTGAAGAGGGTTGGAGCAGAGTTTACAGGTGCCGTCTGGGTTGAGATACGTCTTCACATCAACCATGTAGGCTCCTTTATGCTGCAGGGTGACCACATCAAAGCCCTCCCCCACCAGGTTGTGGCCTGGTACAAAGGGAGCAGACTGACACTGACTGCGGGTCCCAGTCCGACAGGAGAGAACAGGGGAGTGATACGACAGAAAGAGGAGGAGACTCAGGTAGAAAAGGGGTGGGGTTGAATAAGACAGCATGGCTGGAGCCAAAGAGACTGAAATAATTCAGAGAAAGACAAAGAGAATATGAAAGGAAATTAGTAAGTACGTTTTCAGCTGTAATTATGAATGAAATTAACAGGAACTGAACTTTTCTGTCTAAAATATCAGTTTCCAATTAAAGGGCGTTGAATCTTTTATAGTTTTAGTTTACTGTATTGATTTCTTATAATACACATTGTTCAGATTATACTGTATCTGTACTGTGCAATTATCTGTCTCTCTCTATATATATACTTTATATAGCCCATATTTCCTTCAAATTACACTTTCTGTATATTTTTGTTATTTTTGTTGTATATCTTTGCAGTTATATTTATTTTCCTCCTCTCCTCCTGAAATATTTGTGTAAATGTTCATCTATCTGTCAAGACAATATTTTTCATATGTACAGTATATATTTATTGCAATGCTTCATATGTGTATATTCAATAATCTGTGCACTCAGAAGTGCACAATTTGTTTTCTATTTCTATTATATCTTGTATTTTTCTATTTTATTTTATTTTAATGTGTATTCTTTTTATCTATTGTGTTGTGTTGTAGCTAGCACGGCTGTAACAAGCTTTTATCTTCTATCTTATCTTATCCTATTAAGGTTTTGGGAACCGTTTTAGTATATGTAACTTAGTTTTGCACATTGATGGTTTCTCGTTAAAAACTTGTATTGCCGAACACAGAAGCACAAAGTCACTAATTACTAATTATTATTAAGTTAAAATATTCGATCCCTCCTTTTACTGGGGACCCACTCAAAGGACCCCAGTTTGAAAACCACTGGTGTAGTAACTCTAAAAAACAATCAAAATCCATAATTTCAGCTCTTATCTACAGTAGTCTTATAGTAAAATTACAAAAATCCCTAAATGGTCAGTTCACACCGTCCAAAAAATAAATTCATAATAAATTAAATCAATAAATAAACTGTGAGGTGGCAGCAATCTCAGAAGGATATTTCAATATCAAATCCGTCCAAACCAAAGTCTTTTTTTGTATTTAATGTTATAGTAAAAGTTAATTAATGTGCATTATTTATTACCTGTTCAGGCCTCAACAAGGTTTCTCAGATACTTCTGCAGTGTGAGTCAGGTGAGATGGAGATGAGAGTGTGTCAGCAGAGGATGTGGTGACACTGTCAAGTCTGCAGGTAACAGCACTTTTATACATTAGGTCATGTGACGAATCTTGCAAACAGGAGTATAATTATTCTCAGATAGGAGGTAGGTCTTGAAATTCTAAACATGATTCCATGGATGCTTAAAAACATGAACCACACCTATTCAAGGAAATAGAGCTGCATAAATGACACCTTACTGTAAACATGTTCAGCAATTCCCAAAACAACAACAACGCCACACCTCTACAGGAGAGTAATTTATATTGGTAGTTGTTGAATTGTTTCATACCTGGAGAGCATGTATGGCTACTTTTGAGCCATTTAGACAACATACTTGGTCCACAAGTGCATGAAGTGTGTATTTCAGCCTGTGTTTGTGTATAAGAATAAAAAAGAGTGAAAAAATAATTTCCCCAATAGGGGATTAATAAAGTAAATATCTTCTTCATCTTCGTCTTCCTTGATTAATGATGCTTTGAGGACCATCTGAATTCCCATTATTCAAACAGAGTAGTTACACAATAAGCAAACATCAGCATGCTGCTGAGAACAGAACTAGTTTTCTGTCCTTTAAAAGTGCTGGACAAATGTACAGCATCTATTGTCACACATACCAACTATTACATATGTGAAAACCAGCTACATTTCTCCCAGGCTGGAAATTACTGATTGAAACAGTCGACAGGTTGTACGCCTCAGTCCTTGTCACACAACTAACAACTAACATTTAAATATTTGTCACACATGTTAACATCCCCAGTCGGAGCTGGCCTATGTGGCCAGGGAAAGGGAAGTTTGGGGTCCGTTGCTGGACCTGCTACCTCGCAACCTGACCCCAGATAAGCGGATGAAGACATGTTAACATCTTCCTCTGATCCACCTGAAAAAATCTGTATTTGAACACTAGTATTGTTAGATTTAGTAGATATTGGACCCAGAAAAAGACTCAGACTCAGGAAGGGAAAACAAACATAGACTCTGAAGGCACAAACATTTAGGATTACATTTTTTTAAATTTTGAATAAAATGTTCAATAAATCAATTGAAATAACATATTTGATTTTGAAATTTCATTTCAATTGAAACAGAATTGAATAAATGAGTCTGTTTGTTTATCAAATACATTTGTAAGAAAAAGCAAACAAACCTTCAGTCTTGAGTGACCAAATAAACCACAAATCAAATTATTTAGCATTTTTGCAATTAAGGTTCAGATAATAATAATAATAATAATACATTTTATTTATAAGCGCTTTTCTAAATACTCAAAGACACTTTACATAAAAAAAAAATAAAAAATAGAATAAACATAAAAGCAGCCAAACAACATCAAATAGTAAAACATTAAAAACACATCAGACTTAGCTAAACATTAAAAGCAATTTGGCCTCTGTACTTGACCTGTGATAAACTGGACTGTAGTCTCTGTAGTATCTCTTTTATTCTAGAAATGTTTATGCCTTTTTCATTTTACAAATGTTAACTTCATCTATAAATTGCATATCTTCTATTTATATTGTATTGATAATGTTATCGTTAAGTGCAGAAGAAGAATTGTTATACCACCAGTGTGTGGGATTTAGTGGCATCTAGCAGTGAAGTTGCAGATTACAACTAATTGAACCCTGTTGGCCTCTGTACTTGACCTGTAAATGAGAACAGGCTGTGAAGTGTCCAGGAGAAACAACAATGTCTGCCAAACTCACAAAAAACATGAAAGACCCCATCCACAGCCAGTGTTTGGATGGCTACTGGTGGTTCAATATGGTGGACTCCCACGGCATCTGTAGATAATTCTAAGTTAATAAAAGCACAGGAATTCCTATATTCAGGTGATTGTACGCCCATGAAAACACACCTATGAATATTATATTTAGTTTAGATATAATATAATAATGACAGATCCTCATAAAGCCCTGCAAACTGCTGCAGGCAGCTCTAAAAGTTGTTATTTCCAACAAAACCTCAGCTTTTAATTCAAAGAGGTGTTTATAACTCAGGAACTTCCTCATATTGACACCACACCTGCGGTAGAACCAAAAGGCCTCTTTAAAAGTATGTGCTGGAGAACAAAGCACCATTTATAATTCACATGTCTCCTAAACATTCCAGTGCTACATGCTGGCCACATGTCTGTCAAAAACAAAGCAGACAAACAGGTTGGTGTACGTCCTTGGCACACCACTTCAATTGGTGATGTCCCTCTACTGCTTCATGTGCAATTTATGTGCACCTGATTCCGGGGCCAGTATTGTATTGTAAACTAGGAGAGTTGTGTAACTGTATTATAAACCTTGTGTGTGTAGTCAGTAAATGTGTCAAAATGCACATTGAGATTTGTGAATTTGTACGGGAATCTGCAAATGTGTATTCATAATCTGTATGTGTGTGTAAAGGTGTAAAAATTATGTAGAGAGATTTGTTAATGTGTAGACAAATCAGTGTTTAGATTTAAGAGGTTTTGCTAATGAGAAACTACACAGTATAATACAAAATACCACTTGAAAGGGGTTTGTATTGGTTGTTGAGTCTGATATGAAGATACATTAAGTAAGTAAGTAAGTGAGTAAGTAAAGCTTTATTTATATAGCACCTTTTTGACACACCTTTTTGTACATATAAACCACTGTGTTTCTTTCTGTACATATGACAATAAACCTCTTGAATCTGGAATCTAAAACACTGAGCCGTGTATTTTTTACACACTGTATTCCCAGTTACCCCAATCGTGTGGATGAACCTCCTGGAAAGGGGAGCTCAGGTCAGTGGTCTTAATAACCGACTGTGTTGTGACAGTTTGCCCCGAGAGCTGCAGTGTCAGTGTGAGTTTTAAAAGCTGTGTGCATAGCATATGCAGGTTTTTAGCTTTCTAGTTAAATTTTCTTTTCTAATGCTAGAATAGCATATTGTACTAATTGATGCATTGTGCCATTTCTCTGATTGTTTATGCTCAGTCTCTTTCCTTTGCTCTTCAGCATGGACTGTGTATCAGACATCCTGTCTCACAGTCAGTACAGTGTTTCTTGGCTTTTCATGTTTCCATGGCTAGTGGGGAATGAGTGGGCTGTAGAGGTGTCAGAAGACTTAGTTGGTGGTCGATTGTTCTCAGCTCAAAGGGCCTCGACCTCTTGCTGGACTCTGGAGTATGGTAATGATGATGTACACGGTGGTGGCTGCTCTCATGCCTTGGCCTATTGAAAAAAAACAGTTTTCTCCATATTTCCCTTACATAAATCAACTTTGGGTCGCACCATCACTTTGCTGTCATTTTTACAGAATCAACCCACCACTAAGCCTTGCTTTAATGAGTCAGTCGTCCTTTTCAGAGGGACCCCGCTTACTCTACTTACCTGGTCTTTCCCAAACCCAAATAGTAATAATCAGTCACCATTTCACAAATCTGGAGTCACAGGACAAGTGTTTTCCCAGACACTGCTTTTTGAAATTTCTTCATGCCCTCTTCTTTAACTGCTGCTGTAGTGATCCAGCACTGGTCTCAACCCCCACGACTCTCCTTCTCTACCCATTGACCTCATTTGTGATGCACAGCCCCTGCTGTGAGCAGTTCAGAATCCCATCCTCTTCACCAGGTTGTTGTAAAAATGTCTGTAACAAAGTGAATTCAACAAAAGCAGCTCTGTCTCAGAGTATTTATTGCAATATTCAGTAAATCATTTGCAAATGAGATTCTCCATTTTCACTGCTAAGACAATACTGTAATGAAGTTCAGCAGATGTATTTCTACATGCATTGTCACACACTAACACTTGAGACACAGCTGTTCACTTCCACAATTGTTCATTCATATTTATGTATCCCAAAAATAACTCTCTACCTCTGTCTGCTTCTTCATCGTTGATAACATTTAGCACCAGGTTTGGTTATGCAGGAAATGAGTACAAAAGGGAAAACAGTATAAAATTCCATTACAGGCTTTAAAGCTGTATTTGTGAATAGTGTGGCCCCAAAATACATTTCTCACTGTGGAGATGGTTTGTAACGGTCGCACTTGTCTCCAGTCAGGTGACGGTAGCATGTTAACGTATAGCTGAATTCATAACCAGTTTTGCCTCTTGTACAGATTCTTTCATGTGTCCCCTGCTTCAGGTCTGTATCGCATGACAGCAGAAGGTCATCATATTGCAAGTCTTCGTCCCAGACTTCAGTTGTCAGTTCTTTTTTACTTAGGTCCACCTTCATAAAAAAATTTAATTAGATTCAAAATACCATCAAATGTTGAGAAATACAAATGCTGAGTTAAGATTTATTGATCAACCTGAGTAACAAGAACAATGGGCCTAAGATGGCAGTCGTTTGGGCTGCGTGCTCGCTGTGTCACACCAAAACAGTTCATTTCCCACTCTCCGCTAAAGTAAGGGTGAGTATTTAACACATTAACACTTGTGCTTGTCTTGAATCGGTCAAAAACACACGACCAGTTTGGTCAGACTGGTCATTGATGCTGTATTTGACTGCTATATTGATTTTTTCAATATATATTACGTATCAGTGTTCTGAATTTTACAGTTAATGACATTCTAAAACATATGGTTTGATATAACAAAATCATCTAATCTAGAATTGTGGACTAGTGAATAATTGGATTAGAGTTCTTTTGAGCTCATCTGTAGAAGAAGATTTACTGACCTCGCCCAGATAGAAACGCTGATTCCACCTGGGGTTGTCTGACTCGATCACCCTAGTCATTCGATTTGAGCCACAACACTTTACTCTAGCATAGCTGTGAATAGAAAAAAAACCCAACTATTAATATTGATATTTGATATACTATCTTCAGATCTCAATCCCTGACCTAATTCTACTCACCTGTCAGTAGGTTGATAGAGAGGATAATCTCCCTCCAGATTCCAGGCTCGGACCATGGTCACCGCCAGTGTTCCTTTCCTGGTCACTTTAGGACAGCAGTTGGAATACATGGCACAACTGTCGGTGGGTGTCTTTGTCTTGGCATTGTTTAGTAAGTACTGTTCTATGGCAGCCTTCATCCCTGCCTTCTGTGTCTTATCTGGCACCAGCTCATACATTGGCCTAAGACGGAATGCAACAATTTCTGGGTGGTCCTTAAGGCTATTCAGCCAATTCCTGTATCCCTCTATGTCATTATGACTGAATGAAAACTCCCCCGACCAACCAGTGCCTCCTGCCATCTCTGTGTAGTGCTGGTGAAAAGCAGAGCTGTACAGATTGGAGAAGCCCTGGTTCTGTAGGACTCTGTTGCAAGACGGTCGGTTACCAGATAACGTGAACCCCCCTACGCTTGCAGAGACACCCAGTGATAAGCAGGAGTGAACCTGGAGGACAGGAGGGAAAATAAGATGTTATTCATCATCAGTGGAAAATGGACAACATTTCAACAATACTTATAGTACCAAAGGAAAGGAAATAATGCCGTCCCACAATTTCTTGCGGCAGCAACATTTAAAGTGACATACCATTGTAGACCCATGTAAATGTAGAAACAACAGGGCACCTGTTTTATGTTTGTGACAGCAAGCATAAATCTAAAATCTTTACACTCTTGTTTTTGCAGTGTGCAGCACCACTTGGATTGACTTGCTAAATTCAATTAATTTATTAAATAACTAAATACAGGAATATTAGAATATAAACATCAAACAATAGCTTATGCAAATTAGCACATAACATACAGTATTGTTTGTTAATTTGTGCTCAACTCAACTGCAGTGCAACAAGATTTGTGTCTATGCATAAGGAGTGTGTATACAAATACAAACATACGTCTTGAACACACATGCTACATGTACCTCAGATCCACTGAGCTCAAGCAGTGAGGACAAACAGCTTCGTGTAGCTGTGATTCGCTTGAGTCGCCCACCAAGGTGAACCTAAAATGAAGTAAGATGTTGGCCAAAAAGTTATTTTTCTATTTTGTTCTACCTAAAAAATTTATAAATAAAAGTTACTACCCTGCGGATGTAGTGTGTGCCATAGGTACGTATGAGATCAATGTACTGATCCTGGGTGGAGGAGGTGTAGACACTTGGCAATCTGGCCAAATCGTTCCTGAATTCAGAGCTGATGGGCGGTTTCCTTGACACACGGTAACTAGACACAACGAGGCACAATAGTAAATTGTCTAACAGAAATGATCAGATGAAAATCTTCTGCAGTGATCTAGGGATCTTCACATCCTACCAATAATGGGTACTGGTGATGGTGTGAAGGCTGAAAAGGTAGCGGTCCTCTCTGGTCCTTGCTGAAGCAAAGTTATACACATTGGACTGTGTTCCTCCCACATCCAGGTAGACAAACTTACCGAAATTTAAGCCAAACTGATAAAATAAATAAAAAATAAAAGCTCATGAGCTGTTTGATGTTCACCATGACATAGTGCATAAGCATTTATTTATAAAAACTTTGATTTGTTCCTGTTGTGTTAGCCTTAAGGACTTACATTAGATTAGATTAATGAGCCATTAATCTATGTATCATATTTAGACAGAAAGGTACATCATTTTATTAAATCAGCCATTTTGATCTGAACCTGCAGGTATTTATATAATGTAATATGCTTGTTTAACCAAAACAAAGTCAGGGAAAAGTTGGCATTCCAACTCAAAAAAAGGGAAAATAATCCATTGTCTACATGTCTATAAGTTATAATAATAATAACCTTATGAAATGTTAATTTCATAACAACAATGGCTGTAAGATGTTTCCTACCTTCCAGTCTTTACTCTCAAGGGAGGTGTAAGTGTCAACCAATGAGCTGTGGACACAGTTTAGGAATCATCATTAAAGCTCTTTCATTTCAAATGTTGTTAAAGTTTGTGTTTACAAATTAGGCACCAATAACAAAATGGAGTGCTAAATTACAACTTCTTGTGCTGCTGTAATTAAAAGTCCAGTGTGTAACATTTAGGAGGCTCTATTGGCAGAAATAGAATATAATATTCATTGGTATGTTTTCATTAGTGTATAATAACCCGAATATAGGAATTGTTGTATTTTCGTAACCTTAGCATGAAACATTTTTATTTACAATCGCTGTGGGTCGCCTTCAATGGAGTTTGCCACATTGTACCATCATATTTCTACAGTAGCTCAGAAGGGACAAATAGATAGCCACGTTTCATGGCCAAAACAGTTTTTCCTACACATGTTGCAAACGTTAGTTTCAGTCAGTTGCAGTCTGCAACTTCACCACTAGATGCCAATAAATCCTACACACTGGTCCTTTTTTTACTCTCACTGAAGTCTGCATTAATTATTTGCTGATAGAGATCGAACAGTTGAAGCAAAAAATCTGAACAATTCAGTTCATCAGTCACAGGTCTGGGCGTGTATGTATTGTTGGGTTGATTTGAAAGTAAAAGCTCTTTCTGCCCATAGCATTCAAACAGCCCCTCCATGCAGATTCAGACAGTGCCTGCTTCCTTTTGGCAAGGTTGCCTTTAACTTCAGTAAAGACTGATGCATATACACATGTATTTACTGGCCTGTATTGAGAACCCATTCAGTTATATAATTCTGTATAATACAATACCTGACAGAGGTGTGTACACTGTTCTTAACACTGAAGAAGTTTCTCATACGCCAGTCCACCACAGAGAGTGGCACCTGAAAATGAAAGCGAGAAACACCATGGTTAACTCCATAAAGGGGAAATCCTAAACTTTGTGTTAAATATGGATATTGAGCAGTTCTTAGCTCTTTGTGTTCATCATACAATCAAACAATCAATCAAATCAAATCTCAAACAAATCAAACAAAATTAAAACATTCATAGCAACAGCAAATAATCAGAATAAAAAAATAAAACAACACAAGTCACATCACATTTGTGAGTCAAACAAGGCACCATCCTCATTCCTGTACCTCCAAAAAATATTTATTTTGTACATCTTTTCAAACTGTTAAATATCATTACTCTGCTTGCTCTTAAGATTGGTGCAAACCCAGCATTTTTTCAAATGTTTATTTTATTTTTGGCTTTGTACATTATATATTCAGTATATTAAAGGACCAGTAAGTAGGGTTCAGTGGCATCTTACACACTGGACCTTTGAATCCCACCATATCCATAAACTTCAAGGTGTCTTAAAAGACTGCATGTGAGTATGTGAACTACTACAGATACTAATACAGAGCGTGCAACACCTTATGATTCTGAATGTGCCTTGTTTTTCCTAACTGCAATGCTCATTTTGCTCGGCCATATCTTATGTGAGGCTTCCAGCAGATTCTCTGGTGTAATATCACACGCAGAAATATATTTTCATATACTCTATCTATATTAATAATATCTATCATCACTTTTACGTGTGTCTATTTTGCAATTTCCAAAACAGCATAAGTTGGTTTTGTTAAAATTTTATGATAAGTTGTTAATCAAACTCATTTCAGTCAGAAAAAACACTTCATATTCTGCACAAAATAAAAATATTAGTCTAGTCCGCAAATAAAACACATTTTAGTATGTATTACTTTCTGCAGCCTGTTGCCTTGAAGAGGGTTGGAGCAGAGTTTACAGGTGCCGTCTGGGTTGAGATACGTCTTCACATCTATCATGTAAGCTCCTTTATGCTGCAGGGTGACCATGTCAAAGCCCTCCCCCACCAGGTTGTAGCCTGGTACAAAGGGAGCAGACTGACACTGACTGCGGGTCCCAGTCTGACAGGAGAGAACAGGGGAGTGATACGACAGAAAGAGGAGGAGACTTAGGTAGAGAAGGGGTGGGGTTGAAAAGTAGGGCATGGCTGGAGTCAAACAGACTGAAATAATTCAGAGAAAGACAAAGAGAATAGATAAAGAGAGTGTCAGTATCATTTTATCTGATAATCAGTGAAGGTAACAATAACTGCAAACAGGCTCTGTGTTCCCAAGGTTGTGGGATAAAAAATATTAGTAAAAATAAAGTATCGAAATGATCTATTCACTTTATGTTACACATTAGTGTTATTACTTTTGCATTTTAATGTTTACTTTACCATAGCTACTAATAATGACCCATTCTGATTGCTGATGAGATGGAGTGAAGTGAGATCATTTGTGAGGTTCAAGATCTGCAGAAAGGTTTTAAAGAATCTTCTTCTGTAACTTGATAATCTTAAATAAGTGTGTAAACAATTAAAATTCTGAAATGAATAAACAATTGTTTTACAGTTTTCACCTTCAATTGCTTATTCATCATTATTATTAATATTTCACCTCATAAAACACAAATTGGCCTTTGTGCACACTAGCTTATGTGTGTTCTTGGGGCACAGAACAATGGAAAGTATTGATGAATGCATCAAAAGTAGTTTGAGTTTACGTCTACTGCATATCAAATTTCATACAATGTTCAACACATTCTGAAATTAAAATAGTAAAGGAAAACAGTGCTACCTAAATTGTTTGACTCACCTAAGGTCGATCCAATGACAGATGTTGTGGCTATGACCTGAAAAACAGCTATGTTGGTTGATAGTGGAGCGTTGCATCTAGACTAAATGTGTAAAAAGTTGTAAACCTTCATCACAGGATGGTGGGTGTAACTGGGATTCTATTAAATGAGTCAATCTGATCACTTTCTCCTTGTTGACATATTTTTGACATAATCAATTCCTTAGGAATCTCATGGCAAACAGAAAAGAGGGAGGGACGTCAACACCAACCACCAGGCAAATGCTGGTAAAATATAAAAGTGCCTTTACTATTACTACTTACTATAATCTACTATTGAGTGGCTGGTAAATTCTAAAACTATTCTGTGTTTTTCCATTTCTCCTGGATTCTGCAGTTGGAATTTTCTGAACAAGCTCTTGGCCCTGTACTGTGGAAACACATTAAGTGGAAACAGATTTTGTAGCTTCTTTGAGCTGTTCTATTGGAATTCCCTGAACAAGCTCTTGGCCCTGTACTGGGGAAACACATTAAGCGGAAACAGATTTTGTAACTCCATCGAGCTGTTTCCAACAATTCTGTTTTGTGATTTCTGAGATTTTCTTCTGACTTTCAAATTCTGAAGAACCCTATTGTGCTCGAGCCGGTTTAGTATTATTTGTCTGCTGCAGCGGCTCCGATTGCATTGAGCTGGATGCTAGAAAAATTAAACCTGGCCCAATAAAGGAAAATGATGCATGAGTGCTTCCCAAGAATCATGAGTCTATTCAGCCAGATGGTGGCACTGTAATGCCAATTTTAGGAAGGCCAAGCCCCTCACACAAGGTTGATTAACTTAAAATCAGACCACAAGGTCCACCATGATGGATTTTTTGCTAATTTATTAATTAATTTGTTGTAATTTTTTTTTACTGGTTTTATTTCATCAAATAAGTACAAATCTTTGAATGTTTAATACACTTAATTGTATTTATTACATAAGAATATTTAATGATGAATTCAGTTATATGTTTGACTTGGTGATACTATTTCAGTTTGATTCTCCACTCCATATTTACTGTACTGTTTTGTGCAGTACAATTATTTTGTCCAGTGTCCAGATTGTGTGAGCGTAAAATGTATCCACAGTCATACAAATACATACATACTACATACATTGCATTACATACATACTGTACTTTTTGGGTATATGCATGTACAGGTATATAAGTAAGATGTGCTTCGTCCTCTCTTTGCCTCAGGCAGACACACACACACACACACACACACACACACACACACACACACACACACACACACACAACATAAATATTTATTATTTGGTAATTCATTGGGTTAGTGTGTCAATCCATGTTGAATTAGCACAAACAGATTTGACTACATTTTGGACTGAACTTGGTGCTGCTCTGTAATGTCGGTTTATGTTACCAAAAGCTCACTGGCTCAAACATACAGTTCATCTCTGTCAGATGTTACCTGTATACTGTACATCTTTTTGCAGGAAGTGCCATAACATGTCAACAAAATCCATCCATTTGTTGTTGTGTGGGTTTTTGATGTTGTTATCAGATGCATATTACAAAACTGAATTCTTTCACAATGTTTACTTTCATTTTTTAAGTTTTTAAAATCACCAGCTATATAATCTGCAGTCCATATGAAAACTGACCAACAACCAAAATCCACTCCTTGCAAATTGAGTACACAGCAGTTGGTTGTTATTTATGTTTACATGTTTGTGCTCACAGAACTAAATTTGTGAATTACAATCAGCTGAAAACCAAACAAAATGATAATTTCTCTATAAAGTGAGTCTGTGAATTTACCTGACATTTATGTGGACACAAAAGCTGCTAAACAAACATTCACCAGAAACTGATAATGCTGCAATAAACAGCATGTAAACAAACCTGGATAACTGCAAAAAGTTCCCATCCTACAATATTCATCAATTATTGAGAGGGCAAGCGTTCAATAAAAAATGATCCACATTGAATTTTAATTCGGTAGGTATGATAGTATCAACTCATGTTTGTTTTTTTCCCCTACATATATCATATTCATTCAACTTATTTCCCCCATGCAATGGCTGTTATGTCCCCCTTTAAGATGTAGGTCTGGTCCTTCAATACCACTAGAAACAAGCTGACTGCCCATGACATGTAGGTAGGGGTGGGTAAAAATATCGATACGGCAATATATCGCGATACTTTGCCGCCCAATACAATATCGATTTTTCAACTCCAAAGATCGATTTTTTTAAAGAATAATGATTCATGTTTAGACGCGTTGTGAATACAGTACGACTTCTGTACCTCCACTCCGCTAGATGGCGCCGAAGAGCGACTCTGCTGTGCGGCGCATGTATTTCTGTATTAGAGAGAGTGGCTGAGGACTTTCCAAAATGGCTATCAAAATAACAACGCCTCCGCAGTGTAAAGCCGACGTTTGGAAGCACTTTGGCTTCCAAGTTAAAAGAACAACGAGTTGGATAAAGATAATGCCGTTTGTAAGCCTTGTCTCGCTGCGGTGAAATATTGTGGGAACACAACAAACTTGCGAGTTCACCTAGCAAGACACCACGCCGAGATATTAATTAATTTCAGCCGTCCCGCTCAGGGCTCCTCAGAGTACACCGAGCTAAATGGGGGGTACGACTACGAGTTGTTACTTGAATTAAATAACTTTGACTCAATTTGTCCTCTGATCAATATCATCTGATGTGCATATACAGCATATTTCATCTCTATTTATATCACGATATCATGATACGTATCGTATCGTGACCAAAGTATCGTGATACGTATTGTATCGTGAGGTTCTTGCCAATCCTCACCCCTACATGTAGGCATTGCAGGTTTGTTGACTTTGTATCTGGTTCTCTACTGTGTAACACCGGCACTCTGGTAGCCTGCCAGCTCCTGTCAGTCAAACTCACACATGGACACAACCCCTTCAGCTAGCTGAGACAAAAAGGAGCATTTCTGAATTTTCCTCAATTAAATTTTTTTCTTCTTTTAATAATAAAGTTTTAAAAAAATCTTTTAACAATCCATTTAATATAACGACATACATTTTGACTACAAAAAGGGATTAGTAAATGTGATTTCAGTTTGATTTCAAAGAAAAGCATGCAGCATTTGTGAATAGTGTTGCCTCAAAATGCGTTTCTCACTATGGAGTTGGTTTGTAACGGTTGCACCTGTCTCCAGTCAGATAAGAGTTGCAATTCAGAGTGTACTGGACCTCAAAGCCGCCTTTCTTGGCCGGACAGGTGAATCTGTGTGTCCCCTGGCTCAGGTGCCTCACACATGATCCCAGAAGGTCGTCAAAATTCAAGTCCTCGTCCCAGACTTCAATCTTCAAACCCAAGTGCGTGTCCACCTTCACAAAAATAATAATTATAATTATATAATTATATAATTATAAATATGATAACATTAAAAATATTATTATCATTTAAATATAATAGTTCTATAAGTAAAGAGAACATTAGTTCATGACATGTTTGTATACACAGATATGATCCTGTACTTTCTCAAATCTATTAATATATCTAATATATCAGTGGACTAGACCACTCAGGGGATATATAAAATTAACACAGTTAATAGCTTCCTCCATGTTGGAATCTCCCATTCTCTCCCTTCCCTCAGCAGTCAGCACTGTAAAGACCATGGATGTATTATGGATAACTAGATACTGATTTGATAGTGCCCCATCCATTCGCTCTGAAAGTTGCTCTCATTTCCGGCTGATTTCCTGTTGGTTCCTCGCACATGTGAATGGGATAGAATAATTCTATAGTAGACTTTATTGTAGACTTTCCAAATGGAGTAATTTTGGGGCGCACCCCTTTTATAGCTTTTTGGGCTGTTTGTGCATCATGTGATGATCCCGGAAGTTGCAATACTGAGCTTAGCACTGTTCCTGTTCCTGGGACCTCAGTCAGTTGATATTATTATTTAAGAAGTTTAATTTTCACAGGAAAGTTTTTTTTCACATGGTGGAGGATTGTTGTTATTTACACACATTTCTTTTTCATTCTTCTTAACTGGTCCAGTAGACATAGTATCTCTAGTGTACAGCATAATAAGTATATCAGACCTTAACTTTCTTTCAGGATGAAAAATGGGATTAACGGTTTAACAGGGTTAAATTCAGGTTAAATTAATCTGTAATGACAAGATTTACTGACCTCACCCAGATTATAACGGGCGTTCCACCAGGGGTCGTTTGAGCGGATCATATGAGTCCTGCGATGGTGGGGACCGTACCACATCTGAGCATAGCTGTGAATGGTAGAAAACAAGGACAAGCAACTGGTGAATTAATATCGTTGTTTGGCAGACCACCTTTAGACCTTGTTTTACTCACCTGTCCGTTGGGTCAATTAAGTCTCCTTTCAGATTCCAACCTCTGATGATGGTCACCACCAGTGTTCCCCTCGAGGCCTGTTTAGGACAGCAGTTGGACCCACAACCTGGTGATGACTTATTTGCGGCATTGTCTTCTAAGTATTGCTCTATGGCAGCCTTCACACCTGCCTTCTTTTTCTCATTTGGCACCAGCTCATACATTGGCCTAAGGGAGTATGAAACGACATCCGGGTGGTCCTTAAGGGTATTCAGCCATTTCCTGTAGTCCATGGAGTCATTGTGAGTGAGCGAAAACTCCCCCAACCAACCAGTGCCTCCTATCAACGCTGTGTAGTGTTGATGTAGACCAGAGCTGTATGAGGTGGTGAGATCCTGGTTCTGTAGGACTTTGTTGCAAGACTTTTGGCTACCAGATAAACTCAACATCCCCAGGCCTACAGAAACACCAAGTGATAAGCAGTTGTGGACCTAGAAGACAGGAGAAGAAATAAGATGGCATTCATAGTCAATGGATAATGTATATTAAATATATGCCTTTATGCTGAGAGCATTGAATGGTGCATTAAACACATTCATGCATGGTGGTTGGGAGTTACGGCATTTAAGTATAACGGCGTTACTTACTTTCAGTAACGGAGTAATCTAATTAATACTTTTCTCATCGTTGCAACGCCGTTACCGTAACTGAGAATGTAAAGTTGCGCGTTACTTGCGTTACTACAATTTGGTTGAATGAAGCGCAGCGGTGTCAGGTTTTCTGACAGCCACACATCAGCTGCCAGGAGAGAGCAGGGGTGGTGATGATGACACCGTTGCAAATGCGATGATGATTGGCTTGGTGGGCGGATGCCCTGCTCACGCTGTCTCACTTCACGCTCTAACTACAACTATTAACACAAGACACAGACAATGGCGACGAGCCAGGGAAATTCAAAGATAGCGTTTTCAAACTGGAAGAACCGACACTACTTCTCGCTTACTGAAGTTAAAGGCAAGAATGTTTATGTAACGTGTTAATTTTATATTCAATATTTATTTTTATGTATTTTTATTTCTATGCATATGGCTGGCTGCAATCTATTGAGTTCAAATAAATACCAATTGTCTTCTAAAATACTGCATATAGTGTTTTTATTCTTCATTCAGTTATTATAAACATCTTTGACGTTATAGAAGATGTTATAGAATGTAATAGCGTTATAGAACATAAAGAATGAAGTCACAGTTACTTTGCTGAGTATCTAATTACTTTTACAATTTGGTAACTGAGTTACTAGCTCAATTACTTTTTGGGAGAAGTAATTTGTAATTATAACTAATTACTTTTTAAAGTAAGATGCCCAACACTGGTGGTGAAGACCTGCACACAAAGAAAGATGTGGTGCATGAAGGTGCCTTACAACTTTGCACATACAACAACCCCACTTTTTTTTGCGGGGGGGTGGGGGGGCTTTTTCCCTTTATTGGATAGGACAGCTAAAGATAGACAGGAAAGGGTATTTCCTGAGAGGGGACGACACACAGCAAAGGGCCACAGGTCAGATTTAAGCCCTGGTCTGCTGCAGCAAGGACTTGGCCCTGGCACATGGGGTTCTAGCTGTACCAGGTGAACTAACTGGGCGCCCCAAAATTCTACAAATTTGTCCACAACTCAAAATCTTTGTCAGTCAAGCAGTGTAACATTTTTACCTAAACTCAAAAGACAAACTCACAAAGCTCAAAGACAGCATCGTCGGTCAAGAAACAGTGGATATATGATCACCTTATTTAATCAGTAAATACAGATTTTGGAATAGTTGCTAGGGACTTTAATTGGACAATAATTTGGATAAAACTTCACCTTCAGTGATCAATCATAATTCATTTAGGGCTTTAAAAATGGCCTCTAATGACGCAGCTTTTGTTGATGAAAGACTATAACTTTTATTCAGCTAAACACAGAATATACTTTTGCTTGTTTTTTTCTCTTAAAAATAAGATTTTTATAGTTTTTAAATCTTAATCTAAACATCATAAGACTTATTTACTTAGAAATGTAGCTTTTGCTGTGGATTGTCTGCTTATACACACCTCATTACACATTAAATATCTAAATAAAGGAAGATTCAAATTTGAATACAGAATGGAAACAGGGGGAAACACAAAACAATAGGTGTATATGGGGTTTGGAAAATAACAATATACAAATTATTTAATGTTTGTGTGCATGTAAATTGTGAGTATTAGTATAGTGGTAAGGGATGTGTGCTACATGTACCTCACTTGACGTGAACCCATTCAGTGTGGACAAACAAGTACGTGCAGCTGTGACCCGCCTGAGACGCCCCCCAAGATAAACCTGAAATTATATACAATAACATTTTGAGACAAAATAAAGGTCAACATGAAAATAAAGAAGAATGTTGTTAAGAGAGAAAAAAAAGGTGTTGTTGGTGTATTTGTAAAAGGTAATTAAGGTTTGTGTGTGTGTGTGTGTGTGTGTTTTAACCTGGCGGATGTAGTGTGTGCCATAGGTATGTATGAGCTCACTGTACTGAGCCCTGGTGGAGTCGTTGTAGAGATTTGGCAGTCTGGCCACATCCTTACTGAACTCTGAGTTGAGGGGCGGTCTGCTTGACACACGGTAACTAGACACAAAGAGACAGAATAGTTAATTATCTTAACAGAAATTATCTAAATAAACTTGAATGTAAAATCTTCTGTGGAAATGCAGGGATCTTCACACCCTACCGATAATGGCTGCAGGTGAGTCTGTGAGTGCTGAAGGTGTGGCGGTCCTCTCTGGTCCTCTCTGAAGCAAACTTATAGGCAGTGGAGCGTGTTCCTCCCACCTCCAGGCCGGCTGATACATACTTCTCTAAATTTAGGCCAATCTGATCAATAAAAAATAAAAACTCAGCCATTCACCCAAAATCACCATTACATAGTGTATTAAATACAACCATTTATTCATATAACCATTCATACTTGTTCTGGTAGCCTTAGGGCTGAGACAACTGTTAGTCGACAAGAAGAGTCTTAGTCTTCCAACTTTTCATTAGTTGGATAGTCGCCAATGTCAAACTCTGTTTGGGAGCTGTGCTTTATCACCAGGCCGAAGGCATCAGGGTATTGTTGCAACATGGACTTTCACTCTTGTAACACTGGACGTGTCTTTGCGGTGCTCTGCTGCATGAGCTAGCTGTAGTAGCTGCTGCCACTAGCTAGTTAGCGGCCCTATAAGCTGACTGTACCCAGATAATGAGCTCTAAGTACAGGGTGAGGTTTGCTTACAGTACTAACATAGGAGCTGGGCCAGAATTAGCACCATCACCAGAGTTGGGCAAAAGGGCATCAAAACCAGGCTCATCAACCTCCCTGTGACCATGGTGAGGACCAAATACTGCTGACAATGTCGGAGGTCAGGTGACCTGTTGATGAACAGAAGCTCCGACCAGGACTCTGATTCCAGTTTTGTTTGTTCTGTTTGATCCTTTTTCATCACGTTCAGAATTATTACCACTAATGAAAAACTTTTATAGAAGTGTTTCTTATTGAAGCATCAAGATGCTCCAAATCCTAATCATATCTGCCCTTTGATCAGAACTTGCAGTTTTTATTTACTGAACATTTGAGTTAGTTGCTCCAAAATAAATTCAGGACAATGGTGGAGACTTCAGTGGTAAAATAAAATAAGTGAAAGAATCATATGTCTACATGTGTGCATGTCTGCACCTGCCAGTTATAATAATATTACTCTGAAATGTTTAGTTCATGTAAGCAATAGCTGTGAGGTGTTTCCTACCTTCCAGTCGCTACTGTCCTGGGAGGTGTAAGTTTCAATCAACGAGCTGTGGACACAGTTTACAAGAAGAATAACCCTTAAGGCTTTTTCATTTCAGAGGTTATGTTGCAGCTAATTTAGAGTCTGTTAACATAATATTTTTTTTGCCAGTACAAGTTACGAATCAGACAAAACTTTTGAACTTCTGATCAAAATCTGATCTGTAGACAGTAAATGGTGAGCTGAATGTGAGGAGCCAAAGAGTTGAGAGTTGAGCTGTCTAAAATGAAATCATATGTTCTTGCATGATTATGATACAACATTTAAACTTAACTTCTTAAAAAAAATCAGTAAAGATTTGCTTTGATTGTTAGTAAAGAATGCCACAAGCATTTACTGTTGAGACACTGGAATGGCTTATACTTAACATATGAAAATGGCTGATATAACTCAGAGATATAATGCTGTATAACACAATACCTAACAGAGGTGTGTGCACTGCTGTAGATGTCAGCATTGCATCGACTGAATGCACGCCAGTTCACTGCAGAGAGCGGCAGCTGAAAATGAAAGTGGTAACATTGTGGTTAACATGCACACATAAAGTAAGTTCAACTGTCACTGGAAAATTAATTATTTATATATTATTGTTTATTTATTAATTACTTTCTGCAGCTGGTCGCCTTGAAGAGGGTTGGAGCAGAGGGTACAGGTGCCATCTGCGGAGAGATAGGTCCTCACGTCAACCATGTAGGCTCCTTTACGCTGCAGGGTGACCACATCAAAGCCCTCCCCCACCAGGTTGTGGCCTGGTACAAAGGGAGCAGACTGACACTGACTGCGGGTCCCAGTCCGACAGGAGAGAACAGGGGAGTGATACGACAGAAAGAGGAGGAGACTCAGGTAGAGAAGGGGTGGGGTTGAAAAGGAGAGCATGGCTGGAGTTGAAGAGACACTGAAATATTTCAGAGAAAGAAGAAAGGGAAATGATCAGTGAAGGTACAAATTATCAGTGTGTCGCTTGTCATTTGTTGTTTTGTAACCAGGTAAGAAAGTTCTATTGTCTATTATGCAGTAGAGAATTGTGCATGAATGTGTTTTTGGTGAACGGTCAACTGAACATATCAATTTACATCTTCACTAGGATTTAGTAGGCTTGGTGCTGAGTGCCATAAACAGAATATGGAAGACGATGTTTTTGTATCAAAGTGACTAATGTAGACAACACATATTTTGGAAATAAAATGTTGCAGGTTCAGAGTGAAACATTCTGCCCATGAAACATAAGACTCATAAAAACATACTTATGAATATTATATTAAATTCCTGGCAATAGATCATCCTAAATATTACACACTGGACATTTAAGTATATTATTTGTACCCGGGCCTTACTATAAAGTACCCAGTGACAATAACAATTGCCAATGCCAGGAACAGGCCTAACACAGTGTGCATGAATAACAACAGCAGAAACAAACAAAAAAACTGCGGCACAAGAAATAAGACTGTGTCCTTGGTAATAAATCGTTATCACAAATCATCAAATCATAAAGTCTTTATCTTGGAAATGTTTAGTATACAAGAGAAACTTGGAGCTACTCTCTAATACGGACCATTTTATGACACGGCAAGATGAAACAGTGTAAAACATTAACAAGCAGTAATATAGCATTTGCATTACTTGCTCAACCAGACTTTACTGGGTCACTAACAAAACAAATACTGCAGTTTTAAAGGTCCAATGTGTACAATTTAGTGCCAACTAGCAATGTAGTTGCAGATCAGATAAGATAAGTTGCCAGTATTGTCTGGTTGTATGTTTCTGCAGTATGGACCAACCAAACATGTTTTTCTTAAGTTTCGTGACCATTGCAGTTTCTCCTACACACTTCACAGCCTGTTTTCATTCCCAGGTCGACAAATACAGACACCAGCTGTGTTCAGTTAGTTGCTAATTCATGTGCGACCAAATTAGCAGGTTTCCAGTTGTATACAATTTTATTTCATGTATTTGCTCCACCTAATTTGTTCACTCCTCTAATACGTCCATTGTGTTGTAAAAGTGTTAAAAAATACTTTTTTCCTTATTTACATTGAAATAAGAAGCTGTTTTTTTAATGAGAGAAAATTCAAGGTTGTGGAAAAAAAAACATTATTTAAGATGAAATCATCTAATTGATCTTTTATCAATTAATGTATGAAGTACATAACTATAAATTAACATTCCTTAACTGATAATGTATAACTTAAGTATATGATTTGTTACCCTTATTATAAAGTGTTCTTTGCATTAAAGTTGCCACCATAGTGGAAAATAATTTACACATTTCACCCAGAATTAGTTTTTGATCACTTGAATATTGTTGAAAATATATCACAATGAAAATTAATTCTCCTTCCTTTAGAACCAGATTGTGTCATTCTGTTAACATCCTGAACCACCACATCACTGACTTGACTTCCTTTCTCTGATTGCTTTGATTAATTTGTTTTGAATTAGACAGCCTCAGACTGATTTACAGACAGGATGTCTTCAGGTATAAGTTTTATTAAATTCAACTTAATACTAAATCACACTGTATAAACATTTATACTATCTGCATTATCCTGCCTTAAAAGGAGAAAAGTACAACACCCATCTGACATAGATTAAAAATAAACTGTAAACACCTTGGAATTACATAATTTTATTTCCAAAATATGTATATTTTGCAACTCTAAAAGATGTGTTTGAACACTTTGTTTCTTTGTTTTAAAAACTGTACCTGCTGCTGTTTGATACAGAAGTAAGTCAGATTGAAAAGTTCTTTACAGGGTTCAACAACATTGTTAAAGAAAAAAGGACAAAGAAATTATCTGAACTTCTGATTGTAGCATATCCACACGATCCAAACATAGCATGTAGAGCTATAAACTTTCTATAGCTAAAAAAGTTTCTTCTGTGGGAATTTTTGGTCTTTGGTCCAGCATCAGACCCCAAATCATGCTGTCTGTCTACTCTAAATCATTTAATATGCAATAATGCAGTTTGAGCTATTAAAGACAGTTGATGGTATCTGTATCTTTTAAAATAAAAAATAAAAAATGTACCTGTTCCAGATGCCCAAAATGATGATGTTGCTTCTCCGCTTCTAGTCATGAAAATCATGAACACCAGCAAGAGAAAGAGCCTTTGGTCTTTGATCAGAGATAAGTGGAGGATGGAGCTTCTTATCTTCTATCTTAAAAGAGCGTATGTCTGAGAAAGGGGAAAGTTGAAAATCTAAGGAAATAAGGGTAATAAAAAAAAAAATAACAGGAAATTACCCTCTATTTAGGTCAGGGTTAAATAAATGTTTTTAGAGTAAATGACTGAGATATGAACACAACACAGAGGAGACTGAAGAATGTGTCAAAATAAAATGATAACAGAAATCAATGGTTTTAAAAATGCAGTCCTAATGAGCACGCATATAGCTTTGACAGGGGAAATTGTTAGTGTATTTCCCTGCAAATATATTATGCACTCTTAAAATAAAAAATTAGTGCTAACTTGAACCATATAGTGTTTTTCAGCTTGTCCTCATAGGAACCCTTTCTGAGGCCTTCTTGGTTTTAAGGGATATAAGAAAACAAAACAAAATATATATATATATATATATATACAAATTAGGCCTTTATCTTAGCATTTTGTTCATTTCCGTGAAGAAAACTAAGTGAAATTGTTTTTTCAAAGTTTAGAAGACCTGAACACAAGTTATATTCACAGAGCCTTCACTGTCTAATACACAGCCTGGTCCTGTACTAGAAACGTTAAATCAACCGAAGGACTAATAGAACAATGAGATAAAAACACTGAATTTGTCAAAAGAAGCATAATAAGTATATATGATGAGACTATCAGGAAAATTTATCTCTGATGCAATATTAAATACAGGAAATAATCTACTCAAAATTAATCCAAATCGCTTGTTTTACACAAACTTCCTGCAGTTATTGTGTTCACTATCTGGGTTCATTGTACAGTTTTATCAGTTGTTCTATACTGTTTTTGTTATACATTGATATGAAATAGCCATAAAATAAGTCATCCGTTTACAAAATGAGAGGAAAGTGGTATTTTAAGGAAACATTTTGGGAACCACTGATTTACATGGTCTTGAGAACATATTAAAAAACATTTACTTTCATTTTAATGACATGAAAAATGTGTTTTGACAGTCTTTATTTGCATGTTAAGATCACTCAAAAATTGACAAAACAAGTATTTGATAGTTTTTTTAAATCACCAGCTACATAATCTGCAGTCCAAATGAAAACCGACCCACAACCAAAATCCACCACTTGCAAATTCAGTACAAAGCAGCTGATTGTTATTCATGTTTACATCAAAATGTTTGTGCTCACAGGACTATATTTTAGAATCACAATCAGCTGAAAACCAAACAAAATGATAATTTCTCTTTAAAGTCAATGTGTGAATTTACCCGACATTTATGTGGACACAAAACTGCGAAACAGACATTCACCAGAAACTGGTAAACAGCATGTAAACAAACCTGCAAAACTGCAAAAAGTTCCCACCCTACAATATTCATCAATCATTAACAATGATATGATACAATCAGCTGAAAACCAAACAAAATGATGATTTCTCTTTAATTTGAATTTACCTGATATGTATGTGGTCACAGAAGAATTGATTAAACCTTCAAAAAATGTGAAGAAAACTAAATAGTGTGATGTCTTAACGGTAGGAGGATATTTGTATGAACTCCAAAACCCCCAAATTTCTCCAAATTTCTCTGATGAGTCACAAAAGCATGCATTTCTCACTAAGGAGTTGGTTTGTAACGCTCGCACCTGTCTCCAGTCAGATGAGAGTCGCAATTCAGAGTGTACTCGACCTCAAAGCCACCTTTCTTGGCCGGACAGGTGAATCAGTGTGTCCCCTGGCTCAAGGACCTCAGACATGATCCCAGACGGTCGTCATACGTCACGTCCTTGTCCCAGACCTCAATCGTCAAACCCAAATATGTGTCCACCTTCATAAAAAGTATTTATAAATTTGCCAACATTGAAAATATTATTATCATTTAAATGTTGAGTTCCATAAGTAAAGAGAACAATGGTTCATGACATGTTTGTACACATAGATATGATCTTGTACTTTCTCAGATCTATTAATATATCTAAGGACAAAATGTATCAGTGGACTGGACCACTCAGGGGATATATAAAATTAACACAGTTAATAGCTTCCTCCATGTTGGACTCTCCCATTCTCTCCCTTCCCTCAGCAGTCAGCACTGTTAAGACCATGGATGTATTATGGATAACTAGATACTGATTTGATAGTGCCCCATCCATTCGCTCTGAAAGTCGCTCTCATTTCCGGCTGATTTCCTGTTGGCTCCTCGCACATGTGAATGGAATAGAATAATTCTATAGTAGACTTTATTGTAGACTTTCCAAATGGAGTAATTTTGGGGTGCACCCTTTTATAGATTTTTGGGCTGTTTGTGCATCATGTGATGATCCCGGAAATTGCAATACTGAGCTTAGCACTGTTCCTGTTCCTGGGACCTCAGTCAGTTGATATTATTATTTAAAATGTTTAATTTTCACAGGAAAGTTTTTTTTTCATGGGGGAGGATTGTTGTTATTTACACTTAACTGGCCCAGTAGACATAGTATCTCTACAGCATAATAAGTATATCAGACCTTAACTTTCTTTCAGGATGAAAAATGGGATTAACGGTTTAACAGGGCATCTGTAATGACAAGATTTATTGACCTTGCCCAGATAATAACGGGCGTTCCACCAGGGGTCGTTTGAGCGGATCATATGAGTCCTGCGATGGTGGGGACCGTACCACATCTGAGCATAGCTGTGAATAGTAGAAAACAAGGACAAGCAACTGGTGAATTAATATTGTTGTTTGGTACACCACCTTTAGATCTCAATTCTGGGCCTCACTTTACTCACCTCTCAGTTTTGCCAGTTACATCTCCTTTCAGATTCCAGCCTCTGATGATGGTCACCACCAGTGTTCCCCTCGAGGCCTGTTTAGGACAGCCGTTGGACCCATTACTTGGTGATGACTTCTTCACGGCATTGTCTTCTAAGTATTGCTCTATGGCAGCCTTCACACCTGCCTTCTTTTTCTCGTTTGGCACCAGCTCATACATTGGCCTAACGGAGCATGAAACAATATCCGGGTGGTCCTTAAGGGTATTCAGCCATTTCCTGTAACCCATGGAGTCATTGTGAGAGAGTGAAAACTCCCCCAACCAACCAGTGCCTCCTATCAACGCTGTGTAGTGTTGATGTAGACCAGAGCTGTATGAGGTGGTGAGATCCTGGTTCTGTAGGTCTTTGTTGCAAGACTGTTGGCTACCAGATAAACTCAACATCCCCAGGCCTACAGAAACACCAAGAGATAAGCAGTTGTGGACCTAGAAGACAGGAGAGGAAATAAGATGGCATTCACAGTGAATGGATAATGTATAACATTTAAATAGTGCCTTAATGCTGAGAGCATTGAATGGTGCATCAGACACATTCATACATGGTGGCAAAGAACTGTTGCAGCAAGGACTCTGCCCTGGCACATGGGGTGCCAGCTGTACCAGGTGAACTAACTGGGCACCCCAAAATTCTACAAATTTGACCACAACTCAAAATCCTTGTCAGTCGAGGACTGTAAAATCTTTACTTAAACTCACAAGACAAACTCAAAGACAGCATCGTTGGTCCAGACAAGAAACATATATCAGGTGATCATATATATACATATGATTTAATCAGTTAATACAGATTTTGGAATAGTTGCTAGGGACTTGAATTGAATTCTTTTGATAAAACACTCTCAGTGAACAATTGTAAGGCTATAAAAATGGCCTCTAATGACGCAGCTTTTGTTGATGAAAGACTATAACTTTTATTCAGCTAAACACAGAATATACTTTTGGTGGTTTTTTTCTCTCCAAAATAAGATTTTTTTTTATAGTTTTTAAATCTTAGTCTAAACATCATTACACTTATTTACTTAGAAATGTAGCTTTTGCTGTGGATTGTCTGCTTATACACACCTCATTACACATTAAATATCTAAATAAAGGAAGATTCAAATTTGAATACAGAATGGGGTAATCTCCCATAAAATAGGGTAATTTACCTGACGTTGGTGTTTTGTTGCTCAGTGGTTGAATATTTGTTATATTGAAGAATGAGAATAAATCCTCAAGCTGAAGTCAAGCCGAAAACATGCTAAAATTTACTTCCCCCTTCTGTTCACACAGAGAAATCACTCTAGGTGTTTATGAACACACCTTTACCTGACAACAACCAAAGCTTTTATTTTATGATTTATTTTTAAGACAGGGCTGGTTGCAGCAGCACAGCAGCAGAAATTCTCTCTGTGAAGACACCACAGGCGTGCGAGCTGTCACACACTGCGAGCTGTCACACACTGCTCACATGTACTGTGTGCCCAGGCCGTAAGAGTTGGATCTATGTTTTTAGATTCAGTGGCTTCCTTAATACGCTGCAATTGCAATAATTACTTATACTTCACATTCTGTTTCACACCCAGTTGGTGTGTGTTCACTATTGAATCTTGTTAATGGAAATGATCCTCTAAATTTTCCTTCAAATATACCTTACCTTAAACCTTAAGTTGTCCTTAACCATAAGTTGTTTAAACTTTAAGAAGGGCTGCACCTAACGGTTATTATTTACAATTACTAAAAATGTAATGCAGTTTCCATTACTAATAATAATAATAGACCATCATATAATAGAAAAACACTGGGCCTTAAATTCAAAAGGCTTGCTGCGACATATGAATTTAATAATAATTTATTTCAATATCTTCCCTGAACTGGAGGGAAATTCAGATAGCAGAATCTGGGTGTGCAATTACACTTTAAATTATTATTATTTTCATTGTACGTATAAACCACTGTGTTTCTTTCTGTACATATGACAATAAACCTCTTGAATCTGGAATCTATAACACTGAGCCGTGTATTTTTTACACACTGTATTCCCAGTTACCCCAATCGTGTGGATGAACCTCCTGGAAAGGGGAGCTCAGGTCAGTGATCTTAATAACCGACTTTGTTGTGACAGTTTGGCCCGAGAGCTGCAGTGTCAGTGTGAGTTTTAAAAGCTGTGTGCATAGTATATGCAGGTTTTTAGCTTTCTAGTTACATTTTCTTTTCTAATGCTAGAATAGCATTTTGTACTAATTGATGTATTCTGCCATTTCTCTGATTGTTTATGCTCAGTCTCTTTCCTTTGCTCTTCAGCATGGACTGTGTATCAGACATCCTGTCTCACAGTCAGTACAGTGTTTCTTGGCTTTTCATGTTTCCATGGCTAGTGGGGAATGAGTGGGCTGTAGAGGTGTCAGAAGACTTAGTTGGTGGTCGATTGTTCTCAGCTCAAAGGGCCTCGACCTCTTGCTGGACTCTGGAGTATGGTAATGATGATGTACACGGTGGTGGCTGCTCTCATGCCTTGGCCTATTGAAAAAAAACAGTTTTCTCCATATTTCCCTTACATAAATCAACTTTGGGTCGCACCATCACTTTGCTGTCATTTTTACAGAATCAACCCACTACTAAGCCTTGCTTTAATGAGTCAGTCGTCCTTTTCAGAGGGACCCCGCTTACTATACTTACCTGGTCTTTCCCAAACCAAAATAGTAATAATCAGTCACCATTTCACAAATCTGGAGTCACAGGACAATTGTTTTCCCAGACACTGCTTTCTGAAATTTCTTCATGCTTCTTTAACTGCTGCTGTAGTGATCCAGCACTGGTCTCAACCCCCACAACTCTCCTTCTCTACCCATTGACCTCATTTGTGATGCTGTCATTGAGGAAGGTATTATAGAGTTTGTCCTCTCATGGCTCACAGCCCCTGCAGTGAGCAGTTCAGAATCCCATCCTCTTCACCAGGTTGTTGTAATGTCTGTAACAAAGTGAATTCAACAAAAGCAGCTCTGTCTCAGAGTATTTATTGCAATATTCAGTAAATCATTTGCAAATAAGATTCTCCGTTTTCTCTGCTAAGACAATACTGTAATGAAGTTCAGCAGATGTATTTCTACATGCATTGTCACACACTAACACTTGAGACACAGCTGTTCACTTCCACAATTGTTCATTCATATTTATGTATCCCAAAGATAACTTTCTACATCTGTCTGCTTCTTCATCGTTGATAACATTTAGCACCAGGTTTGGTTATGCAGGAAATGAGTACAAAAGGGAAAACAGTATAAAATTCCATTACAGGCTTTAAAGCTGTATTTGTGAATAGTGTGGCCCCAAAATACATTTCTCACTGTGGAGATGGTTTGTAACGGTCGCACTTGTCTCCAGTCAGGTGACGGTAGCATGTTAACGTATAGCTGAATTCATAACCAGTTTTGCCTCTTCTACAGATTCTTTCATGTGTCCCCTGCTTCAGGTCTGTATCGCATGACAGCAGAAGGTCATCATATCGCAAGTCTTCGTCCCAGACTTCAGTTGTCAGTTCTTTTTTACTTAGGTCCACCTTCATAAAAAAAATTTAATTAGATTCAAAATACCATCAAATGTTGAGAAATACAAATGCTGAGTTAAGATTTATTGATCAACCTGAGTAACAAGAACAATGGGCCTAAGATGGCAGTCGTTTGGGCTGCGTGCTCGCTGTGTCACACCAAAACAGTTCATTTCCCACTCTCCGCTAAAGTAAGGGTGAGTATTTAACACATTAACACTTGTGCTTGTACTACTAACAAAGTTAGTGCTGACGGTCTTGAAGCGGTCAAAAACACACGACCAGTTTGGTCAGACTGGTCATTGATGCTGTATTTGACTGCTATATTGATTTTTTCAATATATATTACGTATCAGTGTTCTGAATTTTACAGTTAATGACATTCTAAAACATATGGTTTGATATAACAAAATCATCTAATCTAGAATTGTGGACTAGTGAATAATTGGATTAGAGTTCTTTTGAGCTCATCTGTAGAAGAAGATTTACTGACCTCGCCCAGATAGAAACGCTGATTCCACCTGGGGTTGTCTGACTCGATTACCCTAGTCATTCGATTTGAGCCACAACACTTTACTCTAGCATAGCTGTGAATAGAAAAAAAACCCAACTATTAATATTGATGTTTGATATACTATCTTCAGATCTCAATCCCTGACCTAATTCTACTCACCTGTCAGTAGGTTGATAGAGAGGATAATCTCCCTCCAGATTCCAGGCTCGGACCATGGTCACCACCAGTGTTCCTTTCCTGGTCACTTTAGGACAGCAGTTGGAATGCATGGCACAACTGTCGGTGGTTGACCTTGTCCTTGCATTGTTTAGTAAGTACTGTTCTATGGCAGCCTTCATCCCTGCCTTCTGAGTCTTATCTGGCACCAGCTCATACATTGGCCTAAGACGGAATGCAACAATTTCCGGGTGGTCCTTAAGGCTATTCAGCCAATTCCTGTATCCCTCTATGTCATTATGAGTGAATGAAAACTCCCCCGACCAACCAGTGCCTCCTGCCATCTCTGTGTAGTGCTGGTGAAAAGCAGAGCTGTACAGGTTGGAGAAGCCCTGGTTCTGTAGGACTCTGTTGCAAGACGGTCGGTTACCAGATAACGTGAACCCCTCTACGCTTGCAGAGACACCAAATGATAAGCAGGAGTGAACCTGGAGGACAGGAGGGAAAATAAGAAGTTATTCATCATCAGTGGAAAATGGACAACATTTCAACAATACTTATAGTCCGAAAGGAAAGGAAATAATGCCGCAACATTTAAAGTGACATACCATTGTAGACCCATGTAAATGTAGAAACATGTTTGTGACAGCAAGCAAATCCAAAAGTCTAAAATCTTTACACTCAAGTTTTTGCAGTGTGCAGCACCACTCGGGTTGACTTGCTAAATTCAATTAATTTATTAAATAATTAAATACAGGAATATTAAAATAGAATAGAAACATCAAACAATAGCTTATGCAAATTAACACATAACATACAGTATTGTTTGTTAATTTGTGCTCAACTCAACTCTTTCAAAGCAGTGCAACAAGATTTGTGTCTATGCATAAGGAGTGCGTATACAAATACAAACATACGTCTTGAACACACACTCGCAGGTGTGTGTGCTACATGTACCTCAGATCCACTGAGCTTAAGCAGTGATGACAAACAGCTTCGTGTAGCTGTGATTCGCTTGAGTCGCCCTCCAAGGTGAACCTAAAATGAAGTAAGATGTTGGCCAAAAAGTTATTTTTCTATTTTTTTCTACCTAAAAAATTTATAAATAAAAGTTACTACCCTGCGGATGTAGTGTGTGCCATAGGTACGTATGAGATCAATGTACTGATCCTGGGTGGAGGAGGTGTAGACACTTGGCAATCTGGCCAAATCGTTCCTGAATTCAGAGCTGATGGGCGGTTTCCTTGACACACGGTAACTAGACACAACGAGGCACAATAGTAAATTGTCTAACAGAAATGATCAGAAATGATTGGATGAAAATCTTCTGTAGTGATGTAGGGATCTTCACATCCTACCAATAATGGGTACTGGTGATGGTGTGAAGGCTGAAAAGGTAGCGGTCCTCTCTGGTCCTTGCTGAAGCAAAGTTATACACATTGGACTGTGTTCCTCCCACATCCAGGTAGACAAACTTACCGAAATTTAAGCCAAACTGAAAAAATAAATATAAAAGATAAAAGCTCATGAGCTGTTTGATGTTCACCATGACATAGTGCATAAGCATTTATTTATAAAAACTTTGATTTGTTCTTGTTGCGTTAGCCTTAAGGACTTACATTAGTCTAGATTAATGAGCCATTAATCTATGTATCATATTAAGACAGAAAGGTACATCATTTTATTAAATCAGCCATTTTGATCAGAACCTGCAGGTATTTATATAATGTAATATGCTTGTTTCACCAAAACAAAGTCAGGGAAAAGTTGGCATTCCAACTCAAAAATAAGCAAGAAAATCCATTGTCTACATGTCTATAAGTTATAATAATAATAATAATAATAATAATAATAATAATAATAATAATAATAACAACATTGTGAAATGTTAATTTCATATCAAATTGGTTGTAAGATGTTTCCTACCTTCCAGTCTTTACTCTCAAGGGAGGTGTAAGTGTCAACCAATGAGCTGTGGACACAGTTTAAGAATCATCATTAAAGCTCTTTCATTTCAAATGTTGTTAAAGTTTGTGTTTACAAATTAAAATAAAAATAGAATTAAGGTCAATTTGACTTTTGAGTCAAAAGATCAAATGCTTACTAAAGGGGAATGATATTGTCATTTTTAGGATATTGTGTGTAGTATAATTCATGCTGCATCTGTACCAGACATGTTACAAATGAGACCGACATTAAATCTGATCTATAGGCAGCAATAACAAAATGGAGTGCTAAATTACAACTTCTTGTGCTGCTGTAATTAAAGGTCCAGTGTGTAACATCTAGGAGGCTCTATTGGCAGAAATAGAATATAATATTCATTGGTATGTTTTCATTAGTGCACAATAACCCGAATATAGGAATCGTTGTATTTTCATTACCTTAGCATGAAACATTTTTATTTACAATCGCTGTTGCCTTCAATGGAGTTTGCCACGTTGTACCACCATATTTCTACAGTAGCCCAGAAGGGACAAATAGATAGCCACGTTTCATGGCCAAAACAGTTTTTCCTACACAAGTTGCAAACGTTAGTTTCAGTCAGTTGCAATCTGCAACTTCACCACTAGATGCCAATAAATCCTACACACTGGTCCTTTTTTTACTCTCACTGAAGTCTGCATTAATTATTTGCTGATAGAGATCGAACAGTTGAAGCAAAATATCTGAACGATTCAGTTCATCAGTCACAGGTCTGGGCGTGTATGTATTGTTGGGTTGATTTGAAAGTAAAAGCTCTTTCTGCCCATAGCATTCAAACAGCCCCTCCATGCAGATTCAGACAGTGCCTGCTTCCTTTTGGCAAGGTTGCCTTTAACTTCAGTAAAGACTGATGCATATACACATGTATTTACTGGCCTGTATTGAGAACCCATTCAGTTATATAATTCTGTATAATACAATACCTGACAGAGGTGTGTACACTGTTCTTAACACTGAAGAACGTTCTGATACGCCAGTCCACCACAGAGAGTGGCAACTGAGAATGAAAGTGAGAAACACCATGGTTAACTCCATAAAGGGGAAATCCTGCCCCTCTTTTTTATATTTCATCAGTAAACTTTGTGTTAAATATGGATAATGAGCAGTTCTTAGCTCTTTGTGCTCACCATACAATCATATCAAATCTCAAACAAATCAAACAAAATTAAAACATTCATAGCAACAGCAAATAATCAGAATAAAAAAATAAAACAACACAAGTCACATCACATTTGTGAGTCAAACAAGGCACCATCCTCATTCATGTACCTCCAAATATATTTATTTTGTACATCTTCTCAAACTGTTAAATATCTTTACTCTGCTTGCTCTTAAGATTGGTGCAAACCCAGCATTTTTTCAAATGTTATTTTCCTCAGTTATACCACAACATTCTTTGAATGTTGCCAGGAAGTAATTTTTTTTGGCTTTGTACATTATATATTCAGTATATTAAAGGACCAGTAAGTAGGATTCAGTGGCATCTTACACACTGGACCTTTGAATCCCACCATATCCATAAACTTCAAGGTGTCTTAAAAGACTGCATGTGAGTATGTGAACTACTACAGATACTAATACAGAGCGTGCAACACCTTATGATTCTGAATGTGCCTTGTTTTTCCTAACTGCAATGCTCATTTTGCTCGGCCATATCTTACGTGAGGCTTAATATCACACGCAGAAATATATTTCCATATACTCTTTCTATATTAATAATATCTATCATCACTTTTACTTGTGTGTCTATTCTGCAATTTCCAAAACAGCATAAGTTTGGTTTTGTTAAAGTTTTATGATAATTTGTTAATCAAACTCATTTCAGTCAGAAAAAACACTTCATATTCTGCCCAAAATAAAAATATTAGTCTAGTCCGCAAATAAAACACATTTCAGTATGTATTACTTTCTGCAGCCTGTTGCCTTGAAGAGGGTTGGAGCAGAGTTTACAGGTGCCGTTGTGGTCAAGAAACGTCCTCACATCTATCATGTAGGCTCCTTTATGCTGCAGGGTGACCATGTCAAAGCCCTCCCCCACCAGGTTGTGACCTGGTACAAAAGGAGCAGACTCACACTGACTGCGGGTCCCAATCTGACAGGAGAGAACAGGGGAGTGATACGACAGAAAGAGGAGGAGACTCAGGTAGAGAAGGGGTGGGGTTGAAAAGGAGAGCATGGCTGGAGCCAAAGTGCTCTGAAAATAACTGAAATAATTCAGAGAAAGACAAAGAGAATAGATAAAGAGAGTGTCAGTATCATTTTATCTGATAATCAGTGAAGGTAACAATAACTGCAAACATGCTCTGTGTTCCCAAGGTTGTGGGATAAAAAGTATTAGTAAAAATAAAGTATCTAAATGATCTATTCACTTTAAAAACATTTAAAATTCTGAAATGAATAAACAATTGTTTTACAGTTTTCACCTTCAATTGCTTTTTCATCATTTTTATTAATATTTCACCTCACAAAACACAAATTGGCCTTTGTGCACACTAGCTTATGTGTGTTCTCGGGGCACAGAACAATGGAAAGTATTGATGAATGCATCAAAAGTAGTTTGAGTTTAAGTCTCTGTATATACTGTACATCTGAAAGTAATTATTTATTGCAGACAAGAGCATCCATGTACATCTGGGGAACATGAGACTGAAAGGACATTCAGATTGCAGATACTACTTGAATATTTTGATTATCACTCTTTGTTACAAACAGTGTTGGGCTAGTTACTCAACATAATTTTATATATGACTCATTACTCATTTAAAAGGTAATATAACGACTTATTACTCCATTTCAACAGTAATTAGTTACACTACTAGTTTCATTACTTTCTGCTACTTTTCACAAAATTGGTCATTATGTCCCTTCTCCCCAAAATTCAGACTTAAGATGATTAAAATCCAGTTCTGTTTGTTAAAATCAAAGTAATGGGAATATTTCCAGCTGCTGAATGTTTCCATCTTCCAAACTAGATTCCTCCACGATTACAAAAATGTATCCAAGGATGTGACTGTATTGTTGGATTTCAAATCAGTAGAGGGTGCAAACAAAAGTAATATTGTAACTACTTACTAAAATGTATCAGTTACACTACTAGTTACTGGGAAAGTAATATTGTTAATGAGTTACTGCCCTGGTTACAAACAGGTACAAATTTATCAACAAAATACATAGCCTGTGTCGGACAATGTTTCATCTTGGGGAGGAGCATGTCAGAAGACGTCTTACACGTGATCTTCTTCCAGCACACACACGCCCACAGGTCAGAAAAAGGACAAATATCGTGGGTTAACGATTGTGGAGTCTACTGCAGATCAAATTTAATTTCAATTTCATACAATGTTCAACACATTCTGAAAAGAGTAAAGGAAAACAGTGCTACCTCTGTGATGGAAGACACTAAAATTAAATTGTTTGACTCACCTAAGGTTGTTCCAATGACAGATGTTGTGGTTATGACCTGAAAAACAGCTATGTTGGTTGATAGTGGAGCGTTGCATCTAGACTAAATGTGTAAAAAGTTGTAAACCTTCATCACAGGATGGTGGGTGTAACTGGGATTCCATTAACAGAGCCAATCTGATCACTTTCTCCTTTGTTGACGCCAGATGTTCATACTTTGGCATAATCAATTCCTTAGGAATCTCATGGCAAACAGAAAAGAGGGAGGGAAGTCAGCACCAACCACCAGGCAAATGCTGGTAAAATATAAAAGCCTATAATTTTAGGTTGTATGTGAATATTTGAATAAATAAATTGTGATTTTTTGTAACTATTCTGTGTTTTTCAATTTCTCCTGGATTCTGCAGTTGGAATTTCCTGAACAAGCTCTTGGCCCTGTACTGTGGAAACACATTACGTGGAAACAGATTTTGTAGCTCCATCGAGCTGTTTCCAACAATTCTGTTTTGTGATTTCTGAGATTTTCTTCTGACTTTCAAATTCTGAAGAACCCTATTGTGCTCGAGCCGGTTTAGTATTATTTGTCTGCTGCAGCAGCTCAGATTGCATTGAGCTGGATGCTAGAAAATGAAACCTGGCCCAATAAAGGAAAATTATGAGTGCTTCCCAAGAATCATGAGCCTATTCAGCCTGATGGTGGTACTGTAAGGCCAATTTTAGGAAGGCCAAGCCCCTCACACAAGGTTGATTAACTGTAAATCGGACCACAAGGTCCACCATGATGGATTTTTTGCTAATTTATTAATTAATTTATCATAATTCTTTTTACTGGTTTTTTAAGTACAAATGTTTGAATGTTTAATACACTTCATTGTATTTATTACATTAGAATATTTAATGATAAATTCAGTTATATGTTTTACTTTTATATGTTGATACTATATTTCAGTTTGGTTCTCCACTCCATATTTACTGTACTGTATTGTGCAGTACAATTATTTTGTCCATTGTCCAGATTGTGTGAGCGTAAAATGTATCCACAGTCATACAAATACATACATACTACATACATTGCATTACATACATACTGTACTTTTTGGGTGTATGCATGTACAGGTATATAAGTAAGATGTGCTTTGTCCTCTCTTTGCCTCAGACAGACAGACAGACAGACAGACAGACACACAGACACACACACACACACACACACACACACACACACACACAAATATAAATATTTATTATTTGGTCATTCATTGGGTTATTGTATCAATCCATTTAGTGCACAATCTGGTCTCATTGTTCAGGTTTATTGATGCCCATTGTTTAATTAGCACAAACAGATTTGACTATATTTTGGACTGAACTTGGTGCTGCTCTGTAATGTCGGTTTATGTTACCAAAAGCTCACTGGCTCAAACATACAGTTCATCTCTGTCAGATGTTACCTGTATACTGTACATCTTGTTGCAGGAAGTGCCATAACATGTCAACATAATCCATCCATTTGTTGTTGTGTGGGTTTTTGATGTTGTTTGCAGTATTTACAAGGTCTTGAGACATCAGATACATATTACAAAACACAATTCTTTCACAATGTTTACTTTAATTTTTTAAGTTCTTAAAATCACCAGCTATATAATCTGCAGTCCAAATGAAAACCGACCAACAACCAAAATCCACTACTTGTAAATTGAGTACACAGCAGTTGGTTGTTATTTATGTTTACATCAAACTGTTTGTGCTCACAGGACTAAATTTGTATGACTGAATTACAATCAGCTGAAAACCAAACAAAATGATAATTTCTCTATAAAGTGAGTCTGGGAATTTACCTGACATTTATGTGGACACAAAAGCTGCTAAACAAACATTCACCAGAAACTGATAATGCTGCAATAAACAGCATGTAAACAAACCTGGATAACTGCAAAAATTCCCACCCTACAATATTCATCAATTATTAACAATGAGAGGGCAAGCACTCAATAAAAAAGGATCCAAGTTTAATTTTAATTCGGTCAGTATGACAGTATCAAGTCATGTTTTTTTTTTTCTCCTACATATATCATATTCATTCAACTTATTTCCCCCCTGCAATGACTGTTACATCCCCCTATAAGATGTAGGTCTGGTCCTTCAATACCACTAGAAACAAGCTGACTGCCCATGACATGTAGGCTTTGTAGGTTTGTTGACTTTGTATCTGGTTCTCTACTGTGTAACACCGGCACTCTGGTAGCCTGCCAGCTCCTGTCAGTCAAACTCACACATGGACACAACCGCTTCAGCTAGCTGAGACAAAAAGGAGCATTTCTGAAATTTCCCCAATTACATTTCTTTCTTCTTTTAATAATAAAGTTTAAAAAAAAACTATTAGCAATCCATTTAAAATAACATGTCGACATTAATTTTGACTACAAAAAGGGATTAGTATATGTGATTTCAGTTTGATTTCAAAGAAAAGCAAGCAGCATTTGTGACTAGTGTGGCCTCAAAATGCATTTCTCACTATGGAGTTGGTTTGTAACGCTCGCACCTGTCTCCAGTCAGATGAGAGTCGCAGGTCAGAGTGTACTGGACCTCAAAGCCGCCATTCTTGGCCGGACAGGTGAATCTGTGTGTCCCCTGGCTAAGGTGCCTCACACATGATCCCAGAAGGTCGTCATACTTCAAGTCTTTGTCCCAGGCCTGAATCGTCAAACCCAAATGTGTGTCCACCTTCATAAAAAGAATTTTTAAATATGACAACATTAAAAATCTTATTATCATTTAAATGTTGAGTTCTATAAGTAAAGAGAACAATGGTTCATGACATGTTAAATGGGATATAATAATTTTCTAGATTTTTCTAGACTTTCCAAATGTAGTCATTTTTGGGTGCACCTTTTCATAAACTTTTGGGCTGTTTGTGTGTCATGTGATGATTCCAGAAGATGCTAGTGTGGCCTCTAAATCAAAATCATCTCATAGCTTAGCACTGTTCTTGGGGCCTCGGTCAGTTGATATCATTATTGGTTTTAAGTTGGGCTGTCAAAATTAACGTGTTAACGCGATGAATAATTTCTGGAATTAACGGTGATATTTTTTTTAACGCATTCCCGCCCTGTTTTACCCACAATTCAACCCCCGCCACGTTCATTCCTCGTCGCGTAAAGAGCATAGCTGACACGAGCGAGATGGAGGAGTCCGAAGAACCCGTTGGCCCTCAGGATGGACAGTTCGAGTATAAAACAGTAAACAAACATGTTGTGGTTTGCTCACACTACACGAAGGAGTTTTCGTTTCACCAAAGCACCTCGAGCCTTAAGTATCATCTTAATTTTTTAATTAAAAAACAAATGTAATATCCGCATCTTGTCATTTATCTTTCTGTTCTGAGAACAGTACACAGACAATGTGAATTAATTGTGATTAATCGAAATTAATTCAAGAAACCTTGTGATTAATTAGATTAAAATTTTTAATCGTTTGACAGCCCTAGTTTTAAGATGTTTCGTTTTCATAGGAAAGTTTTTTTTTCACATGGTGGCAAGGATTGTTGGTATTTGCACACATTTCTTTGTAATTTATGTTAACTGGCCAAGTAGACATAGTATCTCTAGTCTACGGCACAAGAAGTATATCAGCCCTAAACTTACTTGCAGGTTGAAAAATGGGATCAGAGGTTTTTTTTAGCTGACTTGTAATGACAAGATTAACTGACCATGCCCAGATTAAAATGGGAGTTCCACCAGGGGTCGTTTGAGTGGATCATATGAGTCCTGCGATGGTGGGGACCGTACCACATCTGAGCATAGCTGTGAATAGCAGAAAACAAGGAAAAGCAACTGAATTACTATTGTTGTTTGGTAGACCACCTTTAGATCTCAATTCTTGGCCTCATTTTACTCACCTGTCCGTTGGGTCAATTAAGTCTCCTTTCAGATTCCAGCCTCTGATGATGATCACCACCAGTGTTCCCCTCGAGGCCTCTTTAGGACAGCAGTTGGACCCACAACCTGGTTCTTTGGGTGACTTCTTCATGGCATTGTCTTCTAAGTATTGCTCTATGGCAGCCTTCACACCTGCCTTCTTCTTCCCATTGGGCACCAGTCTATACATTGGCCTAAGGGAGTATGAAACAATATCTGGGTGGTCCTTAAGGGTATTCAGCCATTTCCTGTAGTCCATGGAGTCATTGTGAGTGAGCGAAAACTCCCCCAACCAACCAGTGCCTCCTATCAACGCTGTGTAGTGTTGGTAGAGACCAGAGCTGTACGAGGTGGTGAGATCCTGGTTCTGTAGGACTTTGTTGCAAGACTGTTGGCTTCCAGATAAACTCAACATCCCCAGGCCTACAGAGACACCAAGTGATAAGCAGTTGTGGACCTAGAAGACAGGAGAGGAAATAAGATGTCATTCATAGTCAATGGACAATGCAGACCATTTAAATAGTGCCTTTATGCTGAGAGCAGTGAATGGTGCATCAGACACATTCATATATAGTGGCAAAGACCTGCACACCAAGAAAAATGTGGGTGGTGGAGGGCTCACGTGACCTTGTTGTGTTACATGTACCTCACTTGAGGTGAGCCCATTCAGTGTGGACAGACAAGTACGTGCAGCTGTGACCCGCCTGAGACGCCCCCCAAGATAAACCTGAAAACAAAGAACAATGTTGTTGAGACAGAAAAAATATGTAGTTTTCTATTTGTTAAAGGATATTAAGGTGTGTACGTGTGTGTGTGTGTGTGTGTGTGTGTATGCGTTTTAACCTGGCGGATGTAGTGTGTGCCATAGGTATGTATGAGCTCACTGTACTGAGCCCTGGTGGAGTCGTTGTAGAGACTTGGCAGGCTGGCAACATCCTTACTAAACTCAGAGCTGAGGGGCGGTTTTCTTGACACACGGTAACTAGACACAAAGAGACAGAATAGTTAATTATCTTAACAGAAATTATCTAAACAAACTTAAATGAAAAATCTTCTGCAGTGCTGCAGGGATCTTCACACCCTACCGATAATGGCTGCAGGTGAGTCTGTGAGTGCTGAAGGTGTGGCGGTCCTCTCTGGTCCTCTCTGAAGCAAACTTATAGGCAGTGGAGCGTATTCCTCCCACCTCCAGCCCAGCTGATACATACTTCTCTAAATTTAGGCCAATCTGATCAATAAATAATAAAAACTCTGGAGCTTGCCATTCAGCCAATATCACCATTATATAGTGTATTAAATACAACCATTTATTCATATAAACATTCATACTTGTTCTGGTAGCCTTAGGGCTGAGACAACTGTTAGTCGACAAGAAGAGTCTTAGTCTGCCCACTTTTCATTAGTTGGATAGTCGCCAATGTCACACTCTGTTTGGGAGCTGTGCTTTATCACCACGACGAAGGCATCAGGGGATTGGTGCAACACGAACCTTTATTCTTGTAACACAGGAAGTGTCTTTGCGGTGCTCTGCTACATGAGCTAGCTGTAGACTTTGAGCTCTAAGTACCAGTGGAGGTTTGTTTGCAGTACTAGCATAGGAGCGGAGCCAGAATGAGTACCATTGAGGTCAGGTGACTTAAAAGATGTTAAACCGACCAGGACTTTGATTCCAGTTTTGTTTGCTCTGTTCAATTCTTTTCATCACATTCAGAATAATTACCACTTTTTCCGTTAGCATTTACCAGGCTTCTGTTAAGAAATTATATATTTAAATAATGAATATCATGTCATCATCAACTAATGGTTTGAACAAGAACTAGTCGAAAAGGAAAATCTTTAGTCAGGGAAACCGATTAAGGTAAATAGATTCAAGTATTAGTGGGCCATAAAACTCATATAAGTGTATATTATTTAAGCATCCAGATGCTCCAAAATTTAATCATATCCGACCTGTGATCAGAACTTTTGTGTTAGTTGCTCCAAAACAAATTCAGGACGATGGTGGGGACTCCATTGGTGAAATAAGTGGAAGAATCGTATGTCTACATGTGAATATGTGTATGTCTGCACCTGCCAGTTATAATAATATAAGACTCTGAAATGTTCAGTTCATGTCAGCAATAGCTGTGAGATGTTTCCTACCTTCCAGTCGTTACTTTCCTGGGAGGTGTAACTTTCAATCAACGAGCTGTGGACACAATTTACAAGAAGAATAACCCTTAAGGCTTTTTTCATTTCAGAGGTTATGTTGCAGCTACTTTAGAGTCTGTTAACGTAATATTGTGTCTTTTAGTACATTTCAGGCTGTCTGTAAAATTTGCACAAGTTACGAATCAGACAAAACCTTTGGACTTAATCTGATCTGTAGACAGTAAATGGTAAACTGAAAGTGAGGAGCCAAAGATAGTGCTGAGAGTTGAGCTGTCTAAAATGAAATCATATGTTCTTGCATGATTAACAGATACAACAACATTTAAACTTAACTTCTTGAAAAATCAGCAAGGATTGCTTTGATTGTTGGTAAAGAATGCCACAAGTATTTACCATTGAGGCACTGGAATGGCATATACTTAACATATGAAAATGGCTGATATAACCCATTCAGAGATATATTGCTGTTACTTAATACCTAACAGAGGTGTGTACACTGCTGTAGATGTCGAGACTGCATCGGTTGAACGCACGCCAGTTCACTGCAGAGAGCGGCAGCTAAAAATCAAATTGGTAACACTGTGGTTAACATGGACACATAAAGTATGTCAATATACAAAAAATCAATGGAGAATTATTGTTTATCTATTAATTACTTTCTGCAGCTGTTTGCCTTGAAGAGAATTCGAGCAGAGAGTACAGGTGCCTTCTGGGGTGAGATAAGTCCTCACATCAACCATGTAGGCTCCTTTATGCTGCAGGGTGACCACATCAAAGCCCTCCCCCACCAGGTTGTGGCCTGGTACAAAGGGAGCGGACTGACACTGACTGCGGGTCCCAGTCCGACAGGAGAGAACAGGGGAGTGATACGACAGAAAGAGGAGGAGACTCAGGTAGAGAAGGGGTGGGGTTGAAAAGGAGAGCATGGCTGGAGTTGAAGAGACACTGAAATATTTCAGAAAAAGAAGAAAGGGAAATGATCAGTGAAGGTCCAAATAATGGGGCAGCTCCATTGGCTGCAAGGAAAAGACGTGATAGTATTGAGTCTAGAGGTTATGGTCTCAATCTACTGTAGTTTCTCCTTCGCACTTGGAAGGGTTGGATGAAACGAAGGAGTTGTGATCTGCAACTACACTGCTAGATGGCACGAAATCATACATACTGGACCTTTAAAGCTGCAGTTTTTGTTTTGTAAGTTACCCAGTAAAGTCTGGTTGAGTAATGCTTTTATATGTAACTGCTTGTTAATGTCATGTTTCTACAGTAGCCCAGACTTACTGCCAGATGCCACTAAATCCTACACTGGTCCGTTAAGTAATTCTTGACTAATGCATGACTAATTTACACGATGCAGGATGTATCATGACTTCCTGTTGCTCACCAACAAATAATCAAGTGTCTTTTTGTGATTAGTTCACACTTTATTCAGACCTTAATTAATATGCAACCAAATTAGCAGGTTTCCAGTTGCATACAATGTTATTTCATGTATTTATTTCACCTAATTTGTTCACTCCTCTAATTCGTCCATTGTGTTGTAAATGAGTTAAAAATACATTTTATTTATTCTCATAAAAATACAAAGCTGTTTTTTTAATGAGAGAGGCAGATGGACCTGAAAAAAACAACAACCATTATTTAAGATGAAATCATCTAATTGGTCTTTTATCAATTAATGTATGAAGTAACTGTAAATTAACGTTCCTTAAGTGATAATGTATAACTTAAGTATATGATGTTTTACCCTTATTATAGAGTGTTCTTTGCTTTAAAGTTGCAACCACAGTAAAAATAATTGTACCACCTTATGGGCAATAACACATTTCACGTTTGATACATAAATCTTATGTTTCATTTAAGAAAAAAGCTGTAAAAGCCTTGGAATTACATTATTTTATTTCCAAAATGTGTATATTTTGCAACTCTGTGTTTGACCACTTTGTTTCTTTGCTTCAAAAGATATAACTTTATCTGCTGCTGTTTGATACAGAAGTAAGTCATATTGAAAAGTTCTTTACAGGGTTCAACAACAGTGTTAAAGAAAAAAGGAATAGTCTGAACTTCTGATTGTAGCATAGCCGCATGACTGCAACATCAAGTCTCTTCTGTGAGAATTCTTGGTCTTTGGTCTAGCATCAGAGCCCAAATCATGCTGTCTGTCTACTCTAAATCATTTAATTTTAAATTTAACGTTTGAGCTATTAAAGACTGTTGATGGTATATCTTTTAAAAAATGTTGAAACATTTTTTACCTGTTCCAAATGCCAAAAATTGTGATGTTTCTTCTCCACTTCTAGTCATTAAAATCAGAACCAGCAAGACAAAGAGCATTTGTTCTTTGATCAGAGATAAGTGGAGGATAGATATTATCTTCTATCTTTATGGTGCTTATGTCGGGGTAAAGGGAAAGTTGAAAATCAAAGGAGATAAGGGTAATAAAAACTGAACAAGAAATGGGCTTCTATTTAGGTCAGGTTTAAAGAAATGTTTTTGGAGTAAATTACTGGGATGAGAGCTGTTGATAAACCCACTCATTGTTTTAATCACAATCTTGACCCTGTTTTATCGTATGGCATTGATATTAAACATTTATTTGTCTTCCCACAAAATCCTTTTCTATCTGACCATTATTTAATAACTTTTAAATTCATATTACTAGATTATAAGCCATTAGGCAAAACTTCATACAGCAGATGCCTATCTAACAGTGCTGTAGCTAAATTTAAGGAGGAGATTCCATCAGTGTTTAATTCAAGTCTGAATGTAACAGAGGACTCCTATAATAACTTTAGTCCTTCCCAAATTGATAATCTCGTTAATAGTGCTGCAGGCTCACTGCGAACAACACTAGATTCTATTGCCCCTATAAAAAGGAAAATATTAAAACATAGGAGACTAGCACCGTGGTACAACCACCAAACCCGCCAATTAAAGCAAAAAGTGGGGAAATCTGAAAGGAAATAGCGCCCTTCCAAACTAACTAACCCTCAACAGGTATCGTTATCTCTCTAACTTCAGGAAGTTTAGCAAATGTAAAATCAGATATATATTTAGACTGTTTTTCTGCTATCGAGCTGAATCAACTAACTTCAGTAATTTCTACACTGAAGCCATCAACCTGTCTGTTAGACCCCATCCCAAATAGGCTGCTTAAAGAAGTCTTACCCTTAATTGGCACTTCTTTACTGGAGGATATGTACCACAGTCCTTTAAAGTAGCCGTAATTAAACCCCTTCTTAAAAAGCCCACTCTTGACTCTTTGGGGCTTTTTATTGCCTTTATGATAGTGACAGCTGAAGATAGACAAGACAGGAGGGCAGAGAGAGGGGCAGTGACATTCAGCAAGGGGCCGTAGGCCAGATTCGAACCCTGGGCCGCTACAACAAGGACTCAGCCTCGGTACATGGGTCGCCAGCTCTACCCACTGAGCAAACCGGGGTCCTTATAGACTGGAGAAAGTAGTCGCCAAACAGTTGTGTGACTTTCTACGTAGCAACAGCTTATTTGAGGATTTTCAGATTTAGAGCCCATGACAGCACAGAGACAGCACAGGTTAAAGTTAATAACAACCTTTTAATTGCTTCCGACCATGGACTTGTCTCTGTACTTGTATTGTTAGATCTTTGTGCTGCATTTGACACCATTGACCATAATATTCTATTACAGAGACTTGAGCATCTAATTGGCATTAAAGGAACCGCACTAAGCTGGTTTAAGTCCTATTTATCAGATTGTTCTCAGTTTGTACACGTTTACGATGAATCCTCCATAAACTCTAAAGTTAGTCATGGAGTTACACAAGGTTCTGTGCTTGGACCAATTCTATTCACTTTATGCTTCTCTTAGACAACATTATTAGGAATCACTCCATTAACTTCACTGTTATGCAGATGATACCCAGTTATTTCTATCAATCAAGACCAATGAAATTAATCAGTTATCTAAATTACAAGCATGTCTTAACGACATAAAAACCTGGATAAGCTGCAATTTTCTGATGTTAAACTCAGAAAAAAACTGAAGTTCTTGTACTTGGCCCTAAATATATAGTTACTCTAGATGGTATTACCTTGGCCTCCAGCACCACTGTCAGGAATCTTGGAGTTATCTTCGATCAGGATATTTCCTTTAATGCACACATAAAGCAAACCTCTAGGACTGCCTTTTTTCATTTCGGTAACATTACAAAAATTAGACACATCCTGTCAGAGAAGGATGCAGAAACACTAATCCATGCATTTGTTACTTCTAGTCTGGATTACTGCAACTCCTTATTATCAGGTTGTACCAATAAGTTCAGAATAGAATTTAAAATCATCCTCCTCACCTACAAAGCTCTTCATTATTAGGCCTCTTCATATCTTCAATTCAATTCAATTCAATTCAATTCAATTTTATTTGTATAGCGCCAATTCATAACAGAAGTTATCTCAGGACACTTTTCAAATAGAGCAGGTCTAGACCGAACTCTTTAACATTAATTACAGAGACCCAACAGTACCACCATGAGCAAGCACTTGGTGGTACTGTTCAAGAGCTCATAGTACCCTATTACCCCACTAGAACACTGCATTCTCTGAATGTAGGGCTACTTGTGGTTCCTATAGTCTCTAAAAGTAGAACAGGAGCCAGAGCCTTCAGCTACCAAGCTCCTGTCTTGTGGAACCAGCTTCCAGTTTCGGTTCGGGAGGCAGACACCCTCTCCACATTTAATAGTAGGCTTAAGACATTCCTCTTTTATAAAACTTATAGCTAGGGCTGGCTCAGGTGAGTCCTAAACCATCCCTTAATTATTCTGCTACAGGTCTAAACTATCAAGGGGATTTCCCATGATGCACTGAGCTCCTTTCATCCTCACCCTCTCTTTCTGCACGCATTCATGCCCCATTAATGCATGTTACTAACTTCACTATTTCCCCGGAGTGCTTTCTTGTCTCGCAGGTTCTCATGGATCCTTGATGGAACCTCCTGCCATGGTCCTGCTTGACTCCCACTGCTAATATTACTGATATTATTGTTATTATTATTATTATTATTATAACTACAGTTACTATTATTACTATTATAAATGCTCATTGTCCCCCATCAATGTGGCTGTTGTCGTCATCATCTTCTTCATGTTTATCATCATCATCACCATCAGTCACTACTATTAGTGTAGTTGTTGCTGTGCACTTTTGTCTCTGTCTCTGTCCTTCTGTCGTTTCCTGCAGTTATTGTGTTCACTATCTGGGTTTATTGTATAGTTTTATCTGTTGTTCTGGGCTGTTCTTGTTATACATTGATGTGAAATACAATAAGTCATCGGTTTACGAAATTATTCCGAAAGTGGTCCTTTAAGGAATCATTTTGGGAACCACTGATTTACATGGTCTTGAGAACATATTAAAAAACATTTACTTTCATTGAAATGACATGAAAAATGTGTCTTGAAAGTCTTTATTTGCATGAGAAGATCACTCAAAAATTGACAAAACAAGTATTTGACAGTTTTTTTAAATCACCAGCTACATAATCTGCAGTCCAAATGAAAACCGACCCACAACCAAAATCAACCACTTGCAAATTGAGTACAAAGCAGCTGATTGTTATTCATGTTTACATCAAAATGTTTGTGCTCACAAGACTATATTTTAGAATTACAATCAGCTAAAAACCAAACAAAATGAAAATTTCTCTATAAAGAAAATATGTGAATTTACCCGACATGTATGTGGACACAAAAGCTGCGAAACAGACATTCACCAGAAACTGATAATGCTGCAATAAACAGCATGTAAACAAACCTGCAAAACTGCAAAAAGTTCCCACCCTACAATATTCATTAATCATTAACAATGATATGATACAATCAGCTGAAAACCAAACAAAATTATGTTTTCTCTTTAATTTGAATTTACCCGATATGTATGTGGTCACAGAAGAATTGATTAAAAGAAAACTAAATATTGTGTGTCTTAAAGTCTTAATGGTAGGAGGATATTCGTATGAACTCCAAACCCCCCAAAAAAAAAAGATAATTTCTCTGATGAGTCACAAAAGCATGCATTTCTCACTATGGAGTTGGTTTGTAACGGTTGCACCTGTCTCCAGTCAGATAAGAGTCGCAAGTCAGAGTGTACTGGACCTCAAAGCCGCCTCTCTTGGCCGGACAGGTGAATCTGTGTGTCCCCTGGCTCAGGTACCTCACACATGATCCCAGACGGTCGTCATGTCTCAAGTCCTGGTCCCAGACCTCAATCTTCAAACCCCAGTGTGTATCCACCTTCATAAAAAAAAATTTATTTATAAATATGATAACATTAAAAATATTATTATCATTTAAATGTTGAGTTCTATAAGTAAAGAGAACAGTGGTTCATGACATGTTTGTACACATAGATATGATCTTGTACTTTTTCAAATCTATTAATATATCTAAGGACAAAATGTATCAGTGGATGGGACCACTCAGGGGGAAATAAAAAATTAAGACAGTTAATAGATTCCTCCATTTTGGACTCTCCCGTTCTCTCCTTTCCCTCAGCAGTCCGCACTGTTAAGACCATAGATGGATGTATTAAGGATAACTAGATACTGAATTCAAAGATAGTGCCCCATCCATTCATATGAAAGTTGCTCATTTCCGGCTGATTTTCTGTTGGCTCCTCACATATGTGAATGGGATAGAATAATTTTATGGATTTTTGTAGACTTTCCAAATAGAATAATTTTGGGGTGCACTTTTTCATAACTTTTTGGGCTGTTTGTGCATCATGTGATGATCCTGGAAGTTGCAATACTGAGCTTAGCACTGTTCCTGGGACCTCAGTCAATTGATATTATTATTGGTTTTAAGGTGTTTAGTTTCCACAGGAAAGTTTGTTTTCACGTGGTGGCAAGAATTGTTGTTATTTACACACATTTCTTGGAAATTTTTGTTAACTGACCCAGTAGACATAGTATCTCCAGTCTACAGCATAAGAAGTATATCAGACCTTAACTTTCTTTCAGGATGAAAAATGGCATTAACGGTTTAACAGGGCATCTGTAATGACATAATTTACTGACCTTGCCCAGATAATAACGGGCGTTCCACCAGGGGTAGTTTGAGCGGATCATATGAGTCCTGCGATAGTGGGGACCGTACCACATCTTAGCATAGCTGTGAATGGTAGAAAACAAGGAAAAGCAACTGGTACATTAATAACAATTAATATTGTTGTTTGGTACACCACCTTTAGATCTCAATACCGGGCCTCACTTTACTCACCTCTCAGTTTTGCCAGTTATATCTCCTTTCAGATTCCAACCTCTGATGATGGTCACCATCAGTGTTCCCCTCGAGGCCTGTTTAGGACAGCAGTTGGACCCACAACCTGGTGAGGACTTCTTCACGGCATTGTCTTCTAAGTATTGCTCTATGGCAGCCTTCACACCTGCCTTCTTCTTCTCATTTGGCACCAGCTCATTTATTGGCCTAAGGGAGTATGAAACAATATCTGGGTGGTCCTTAAGGGTATTCAGCCATTTCCTGTAACCCATGGAGTCATTGTGAGTGAGCGAAAACTCCCCCAACCAACCAGTGCCTCCTATCAACGCTGTGTAGTGTTGGTGGAGACCAGAGCTGTACAAGGCAGTGGAACCCTGGTTCTGTAGGACTTTGTTGCAAGACTTTTGGCTACTAGATAATTTCACAATCCCCAGGCCTACAGAGACACCAAGTGATAAGCAGTTGTGGACCTAGAAGAGAGGAGAGGAAATAAGATGTCATTCATAGTCAATGGACAATGCAGACCATTTAAATAGTGCCTTTATGCTGAGAGCAGTGTATGGTGCATCAGACACATTCATACATGGTGGTAAAGACCTGCACACCAAGAAGGATGTGACGAAAATGGCCACAAAGCATGAAGGTGCCTTACAACTAGGCACATAAAACAACCCTAAATTCAAAAAAAAAAATTTTTTTATATTTTTTGGGGGGCTTTTTCTCTGTATTGGATAGGACAGCTAATGATGGAGAGGAAAGGGGGTCAAGAAAGGGGACGACACGCAGCAAAGGGCCACAGGTCAGATTTGAACCCTGGGCCGCTGCAGCAAGGACTCTGCCCTGGCACATGGGGTGCTAGCTGTACCAGGTGAGCTAACCGGGTGCCCCAAAAGTCTACAAACTTGACCACAACTCAAATTCCTTGTCAGTCAAGGAGTGTAACATTTTTACCTAAACTCACAAGACAAATTCACAAAGCTCAAAGACAGCATCGTTGGTCAAGACAAGAAACAACGTATTTTTGAGTGGACATATGGTCACCTTATTTAATCAGTTAATACAGATTTTGGAATAGTTGCTAGGGATTTTAATTGGCCAATAATTTGGATAAAACTCTGTACAATCGTAATTCATTTAAGGCTATAAAGATGGCCTCTAATGACGCAGCTTTTGTTGATGAAAGACTATACCTTTTATTCAGCTAAACACAGAATATACTTTTGGTTGTTTTTTTTCTCTTCAAAATAAGATTTCTTATAGTTTTTAAATCTTAGTCTAAACATCATTACACGTATTGACTTAGAAATGTAGCTTTTGCTGTGGATTGTCTGCTTATACACACCTCATTACACATTAAATATCTAAATAAAGGAAGATTCAAATTTGAATACAGAATGGAAACAAGGGGAAACACAAAACAATAGGAGTATATGGGGTTTGGAAAATACCAACATACAAATGATTTAATGTTTGTGTGCATCTAGAGTGTGAGTATTAATATGCATTGTGGTAAGTGATGTGTGTTACATGTACCTCATTTGAGGTGAACCCATTCAGTGTGGACAGACAAGTACGTGCAGCTGTGACCCGCCTGAGTCGCCCCCCAAGGTCAACCTGAAAATGAAGAACAATGTTGCTGAGACAGAAAATATATGCTGTATTTATTTGTTAAAGGTAATTAAGGTGTGTACATGTGTGTGTGTGTGTGTGTGTGTGTGTGTGTGTGTGTGTGTGTGTGTGTGTGTGTGTGTGTTTTTAACCTGGCGGATGTAGTGTGTGCCATAGGTATGTATGAGCTCACTGTACTGAGCCCTGGTGGAGTCGTTGTAGAGACTTGGCAGTCTGGCCACGTCCTTACTGAACTCTGAGTTGAGGGGTGGTTCGCTTGACACACGGTAACTAGACACAAAGAGACAGAATAGTTAATTATCTCTAACAGAGATTATCTAAACAAACTTGAATGAAAAATCTTGAGTGATGCAGGGATCTTCACACCCTACCGATAATGGCTGCAGGTGAGTCTGTGAGTGCTGAAGGTGTGGCGGTCCTCTCTGGTCCTCTCTGAAGCAAACTTATAGGCAGTGGAGCGTGTTCCTCCCACCTCCAGGCCGGCTGATACATACTTCTCTAAATTTAGGCCAATCTGATCAATAAAAAATAAAAACTCAGCCATTCACCCAAAATCACCATTATATAGTGTATTAAATACAACCATTTATTCATATAACCATTCATACTTGTTCTGGTAGCCTTAGGGCTGAGACAACTGTTAGTCGACAAGAAGAGTCTTAGTCTTCCAACTTTTCATTAGTTGGATAGTCGCCAATGTCACACTCTGTTTGGGAGCTTTGCCTTGTCACCAGCACGAAGGCATCAGGGGATTTGTGCAACACGGACTTTAACTCTTGTAACACTGGACGTGTCTTTGCGGTGCTCTGCTTCATGAGCTAGCTGTAGTAGCTGCTGCCACTAGCTAGTTAGCGGCCCTATAAGCTGACTGTACCCAGATAATGAGCTATAAGTACAGGGTGAGGTTTGCTTACAGTACTAACATAGGAGCTGGGCAAGAGGGCATCGAAACCTGGCTCATCAACCTCCCTGTGACCATGGCCAGGACGGAATACTGCTGACAATGTCGGAGGTCAGGTGACCTGTTGATGAACAGAGGCTCCGACCAGGACTCTGATTACAGTTTTGTTTGCTCTGTTTGATCCTTTTTCATCACGTTCAGAATTATTACCACTAATGAAAAACTTTTATAGAAGTGTATCTTATTGAAGCATCAAGATGCTCCAAATCCTAATCATATCTGCCCTTTGATCAGAACTTGCAGTTTTTATTTACTGAAAATTTGAGTTAGTTGCCCAAAAAAAAATTCAGGACAATGGTGGAGACTTCAGTGGTAAAAGAAGTAAAAGAATCGTATGTTTACATGTGTGCATATCTGCACCTGCCAGTTATAATATTACTCTGAAATGTTCAGTTCATGTAAGCAATAGCTGTGAGGTGTTTCCTACCTTCCAGTCGCTACTGTCCTGGGAGGTGTAAGTTTCAATCAACGAGCTGTGGACACAAGAAGAATAACCCTTAAGGTTTTTACAGTCAATTTACAGTCTGTTAAGTTAATATTGTGTCTCCAGTACATTTCAGGCTGTCTGTATAAAATAAAGTTACGAATCAGACAAGACTTATGGACTTGTGATGTGACATAAAATTTGATCTGTTAAAAGTAAATGGTGAGCTGAATTTATACTTAACATATGAAAATGGCTGATATAACTCAGAGATATAATGCTGTATAACACAATACCTAACAGAGGTGTGTGCACTGCTGTAGATGTCAGCATTGCATCGACTGAATGTACGCCAGTTCACTGCAGAGAGCGGCAGCTGAAAATGAAAGTGGTAACATTGTGGTTAACATGCACACATAAAGTATGTTCAACTGTCACTGGAAAATTAATTATTTATATATTATTGTTTATTTATTAATTACTTTCTGCAGCTGGTCGCCTTGAAGAGGGTTGGAGCAGAGGGTACAGGTGCCATTTGGGGTGAGATAGGTCCTCACATCAACCATGTAGGCTCCTTTACGCTGCAGGGTGACCACATCAAAGCCCTCCCCCACCAGGTTGTGGCCTGGTACAAAGGGAGCGGACTCACACTGACTGCGGGTCCCAGTCCGACAGGAGAGAACAGGGGAATGATACGACAGAAAGAGGATGAGACTCAGATAGAGAAGGGGTGGGGTTGAAAAGGAGAGCATGGCTGGAGTTGAAGAGACACTGAAATATTTCAGAAAAAAACAAAGAAAGAAGAAAAGGAAATGATCAGTGAAGGTGCATATTATCTTTGTGTTTCTTGTCATTTGTTGTTTTGTAACCAGGTAAAAAAGTTATATTGTCTATTATGCTGTACAGAATTGTGCATGAATGTGTTTTTGGTAAACGGTCAACTGAACATATCAATTTACATCTTCACTAGGAATCAGTAGGCCTGGGGCTGTCTTGAATCTTTGTACGGTTAGCAATCTGAGCTGGTCAGTCACAAAAACAAACACTTTTGGATGGACGTACTTTGATGGTGCACTTTTGCCTGCAAGAATTACGTTTTAACCTGTTTGTGGCTGCAACGCTTTCACTCAATACTGGACCAAATTCATAACGTGTTGTCTACATTAGTCACTATGACACAAAAACATAGAAAAACAAGGTTCAAGTTGAGAAATACCCAAATTATCCTTTAAACCTGCATTCTGTATAATGGCCTGCAGGGGGCAGGTATAATAGACATTAAAGCAGGGTAGGATTGAGGGTGTGGCTACCTTTGACTGAAAAGTCATTCTCAGTGAGTCTGTCCAAAACACACATAAAACTATTAAATTAGGCAGTGCCGATCAAAGGAAGATATTTTAGTGCACTGTTTGTCAAAAAAGAAAAGGTTTGATTACAGAATGAACATCATGTTGTATGAAGGAAGACTCGCTCCCTGCAGGCCATTAGACAGAATGCAGGTTTAAAAGGTAATTTGGGTATTTTTCAACTTGGACCTTGTTTTCGATGTTTATGTATCAAAGTGACTAATATAGACAACACATGTTTTGGAAATAAAATGATGCAAATTCAAGGTTCAGAATGACACATTCTGCCCATGAAACATAAAACTCATAAAAATACTTATACATACATACTTATGAATATTATATTTAATTCCTGACAATAGATCACCCTGAATATTACACACTGGACATTTAAGTATATGATTTGTACCCTTACTATAAAGTGCCCAGTGACAATAACAATTCAACTATTGATTGGCAAGGTGTGCCAATGCCAGGAACAGCCATAACACAGTAAGTCTTTATCTTTGAAATGTTTAGTATACAAGGGAAACTTGGACCTACATTGTAATACAGACAATATTATGACACACCAAGATGAAACAGTGTAAAACATTAACAAGCAGTTACATAGAGGAACATTACTTCCTCAACCAGACAATACTGGCAACTTATCTGATCTGCAGCTACACTGCTAGATGGCGCTAAATTGTACACACTGGACCTTTAAACCTGCAGTATTTGTTTTGTTAGTGACCCAGTAAAGTCTGGTTGAGGAAGTAATGCTTGTTAATGTTTTACACTGTTTCATCTTGCCGTGTCATAAAATGGTCCGTATTAGAGAGTAACTCCAAGTTTCTCTTGTATACTAAACATTTCCAAGATAAAGACTTTGTGATTTGATGATTTGTGATAACGATTTATTACCAAGGACACAGTCTTATTTCTTGTGCCGCAGTTTTTTTTGCTTGTATCTGCTGTTGTTATTCTTGCACACTGTGTTAGGCCTGTTCCTGGCATTGGAAATTGTTATTGTCACTGGGCACTTTATAGTATGGGTACAAATAATATACTTAAATTAGGATGATCTATTGACAGGAATTTAATATAATATTCATAAGAATGTTTTATGAGTTTAATAATCACCATTAGGAATCCTTTCCTTTTTCGTTACCTTAGAATGAGACATTTCATTTACAGGCGCTGTGGGTTGTCTTCCATGGAGTCCACCATGTTTCCATGTCATGTTTCTACAGTAGCCCAGAATGGCCCAACCAAACACTGGCTGTTTTTCTTAAGTTTCGTGACCATCGTAGTTTGTCCTACAAGCTTCACAGCCTGTTTTCATTCTCAGGTCGACAAATACAGACACCAGCGGTGTTCAATTAGCTGCTAATTGTTATGCGACCAAATTTGTATATGATTTGTTACCCCTATTATAAAGTGTTCTTTGCTTTAAAGTTGCCACAATAGTGGAAATAATTAACACATTTCACCCAGAATTTGTTTTTGATCACTTGAATATTGTTGAAAATATATCACAGTGAAAAAGAATTCTCCTTCCTTTAGAACCACATAATGCAAGATTACTGTAGATTGTTTCATTCTGTTAACATCCTGAACCACCACATCTCTGACTTCTTATCTCTGATTCATTTGATTTATTTGTTTTGAACTATATCACACTGTATAAACATTTATCTTAATTATTCTGCCTTAAAAGGAGAAAAGTACAACACCCATCTGACATAGATTAAAAATAAACTGTAAACACCTTGGAATTACATAATTTTATTTCCAAAATATGTATATTTTGCAACTCTAAAAGATGTGTTTGAACACTTTGTTTCAAAACCTTGAACTGTACCTGCTGCTGTTTGATACAGAAGTAAGTCAGATTAGAAAGTTATTTACAGGGTTCAACAACATTGTTAAAGAAAAAAGGACAAAGAAATTATCTGAACTTCTGATTGTAGCATATCCACACAATCCCAACATAGCATGTAGAGCTATGAACTGCAAATGTCTAGTGAAGTCTCTTCTGTGAGAATTGTTGGTCGTTGGTCCAGCATCAGAGCCCAAATCATGCTGTCCGTCTACTCTAAATCATTTAACATGAATTTGCTATTAAAAGCTGTTGATGGTATCTGTATCTTTTAAACATTTAAAAACATTTTTTTTACCTGTTCCAGATGCCCAAAATGATGATGTTGCTTCTCCGCTTCTAGTCATGAAAATCAGAACCAGCAAGAGAACGAGCCTTTGTTCTTTGATCAGAAATAAGTGGAGGATGGAGCTTCTTATCTTCTATCTTAATTGAGCTTATGTCTGAGAAAGGGAAAGTTAAAAATCAAAGGAGATAAAGGTAATAAAAAAATGAACAGGAAATGACCTTCTATTTAGGTCAGGGTTAAAGAAATGTTTTTAGAGTAAATTACTGGGATATGAACGCAACACAGAGGAGACTAAACATATAGCTTTGACAGGGGAAATTGTTAGTGTATTTCATAACTAACTAGAACCATACTGACTAACAATGTCAAAATTGCCAAATTTCAAACTACTGCTCACTAGAATTGTCTCGATCATACGAGGAATAATTATTGAGTGAATGAGGGAGTGATTTTGGATAGTCTGATCATAGTGTTTTCTACGCAAACTTTATCCAGCAGCAGCAAATTCAAAGGTATTTTTGTGATCTTAAAGATGTCTACTGTCTGCCCTGGAAAGGTTAAATGCTTTCCCAGGTCAAAAACAATGTTTATATCCAGACTGCACAGCCACTGAGACTGCTGTTATAGGTAGCATGAGAGGAAAGCAGAGCGGAGCTGACACTTCATGTTCTGGCGCATGACCTTTAAAGATTCAATGTGCTGTTGGTCAACAGAAAAAAGTACCATTTAGATTTTATCTGTGGTTTGTGTAGGGAATGTCACGTGACCAAATCCTGTAGAAACATCTTGAGGTCACTAATGGGGCTAGCTGCAGGAAGTGACGACTATGAGCTATTGTGACAATGTGTTCAATTCGCCATGGCTGTTCGTTTATCCTCAACTGTAAATGGGAACCAAATAACAGAAGGATTAACAGGACGCAGTGCAGTGCTCAGGATCAGGTGAGTTGTAACAAATGGATCTTGGATTGACAGGAATATAATGTTACTTGTACATATTTTACTGTGAAATTTAAAAACTATATAGTTTTGCAGGAATGTACATCAGACAGCTTGTCGTCATTGATATCTTTGCCTCAGACACACACACAAATGAATTAATTTATTAGCAAAAACAGATTTGATTACATTCTGGGTTGAATGTGGTGCTGCACTGTAATGTCGGTTTATGTTACCAAAAGCTCACTAGCTCAAACATACAGTTTGATGTCTGTGAGATGTTACCTGTATACTGTACACCATGTAGCAGGTAGTGCCATAACATGTCACCATAATCCATCCATTTATGTGGATCAATGAGGTTGTTTGCAGTACTCAACCTGGGGATCAGGAGCCCACTAGGGGTCACCAAAGCTTCACAGAGGGTTTGCGAGACCTTCTTTATTTTAAGGGATATAAGAAAACTTTAAAAAAAAAAACTTATCTTAACGTTGTGTTCATTTCCATGAAGAAAAATAAGTGAAATTGTTATTTTTTCCAAGTTTAGATTTTGTACTGGAAAGGTTAAAACAACCGAAGGACTAACAGAACAATGAGATGAAAACACTGAATTTGTCAAAGAGAAGCATAATAAGTATATATGATTGTTTTTATTTTTATACAGAGTCTATCAGGAAAATTAATCTCTGATGCAATATTGAATACAGGAAATAATCTGCTCAAAAATCATCCAAATCGCTCATTTTACACAAACTTCCTGCAGTTATTGTGTTCTATACTGTTGTTGTTATACATTGAATATAAAGTGAAATAGCCATAAAATAAGTCATTGGTTTATAAAATGAGAGGAAAGTGGTCTTTTAAGGAAACATTTTGGGCACCACTGATTTACATGGTCTTGAGAACATATAAAAAAACACGTTTAATAACAATTTAATGACATGAAACTTGTGTTTTGATAGTCTTTATTTGCATGAGAAGATAACAAAAAAATTGACAAAACTAGTATTTGACAGTTTTTTAAAATCACCAGCTACATAATCTGCAGTCCAAATGAAAACCGACCCACAACCAAAATCCACCACTTGCAAATTGAGTACAAAGCAGCTGATTGTTATTCATGTTTACATCAAAATGTTTGTGCTCACAGGACTATATTTTAGAATTACAATCAGCTGGAAACCAAACAAAATGATAATTTCTCTTTAATGTGAATCATTAATGTGAATTTACCCGATATGTATGTGGTCACAGAAGAATTGATTAAACCTTCAAAAAAATTAAAGAAAACTAAATATTGTGTGTCTTAATGTCTTAATGCTAGGAAGATATTTGTATGAACTCCTCAAGTATTTTACTTATTACAGTGTCTGACATACACTTAATTAAAGTCCAATCAAATCAAATATTTTTAAATACATTTTTGCTACAGAGGTTTATCACAGCATTTCATACTCTTTTAATGTGTCATGTTCTTATAATTTTATTATTTTACTTTCTTGCCCTGTGACTACAGGTGGAAAATAAAAATTTGCTTAAAACCTGGTACATTACATCTCTCCTTGTTTTATATAAGTTTAATGTTCTTTACACTCTGCTAGCCTGTCAGCTGCTGTCAATTAAACTCACACACATACACGCCTCTTCCACCCAGCTGAGACAAAAAGGAGCATTTCCCCACTGACATTAATTTTGACTACAAAAAGGGATTATTAAATGTGATTTCAGTTTGATTTTAAGAAAAGCAAGCAGCATTTGTGACTAATGTGGCCTCAAAATGCATTTCTCAATATGGAGTTGGTTTGTAACGCTCACACCTGTCTCCAGTCAGATAAGAGTCGCAGGTCAGAGTGTACTTGACCTCAATGCCGCCACTCTTGGCCGAACAGGTGACTTTGTTTGTCCCCTGATGCAGGTACCTCACACATGATCCCAGAAGGTCGTCATTTCTAAAGTCCTCGTCCCAGACCTCAATCCTCAAACCCAAGTGTGTGTCCACCTTCATAAAAAGTATTTATAAATATGACAACATTAAAAATATTATTATCATTTAGAGTTCTATAAGTAAAGAAAACAATAGTTCATGACATGTTTATACACACAGATATGATCTTGTACTTTCTCAGATCTATTAATATATCTAGAAGGACAAAATGTATCAGTATTTTTTGAAATGAGAAGATTTACTGACCGGGCCCAGATTATAATGGGCGTTCCACCAGGGGTAGTTTGACTTGATCACTTTAGTCTCGTGAGATTGGGAACCGTACTTTATCTTAGCATAGCTGTGAATAGTAGAAAACAAGGAAAAGCAACTGGTGAATTAATATTGTTGGTAGACCACCTTTAGATCTCAATACCGGGCCTCACTTTACTCACCTCTCAGTATTGCCAGTTATATCTCCTCTTAGATTCCAACCTTTGATGATGGTCACCATCAGTGTTCCCCTCCAGGCCTGTTTAGGACAGCAGTTGGACCCACAACCTGGTGAGGACTTCTTCACGGCATTGTCTTTTAAGTATTGCTCTATGGCAGCCTTCACACCTGCCTTCTTTTTCTCATTTGGCACCAGCTCATACATTGGCCTAAGGGAGTATGAAACAATGTCCGGGTGGTCCTTAAGGGTATTCAGCCATTTCCTGTAACGCATGGAGTCATTGCGAGAGAGTAAAAACTCCCCCAACCAACCGGTGCCTCCTGTCACCTCTGTGTAGTGTTGGTGGAGACTAGAGCTGGACAAGACAGTGGAACCCTGGTTCTGTAGGACTTTGTTGCAAGTCCCAACCTCAGGAGACAATTTCACAATCCCCAGGCCTACAGAGAAACCCAATGATAAGCAGTCGTGGACCTGGAAGACAGTCAATTCATAGTCAATGCATAATCTATAACATTTAAATGGGAAATTGATCTACTTAGGGTCAGAAGCAGGGCCAAGCCTCAACCTCACTTTTAATCACCTGGCAAGGTCTCAGTTTTCTCGACCCACCCTCCCTTTCCCTTCTTTTCATCCATTTACTTTATCCCTACCCACATCCCTTAATCCTCTCTTCCCCTCATCCCTTTTCATTCAATCGGTGCATATCTCTCCCACATCTCATTTTAGGTACCGTCTGGGGGCCTGTAAGCAACTTGGGTGGAAACACATCCTCCTAGACCAACAGATGACAACTTCTTCCACCTTCTCCCCTCCACATCCACACCAATTCATCTATTCTTAACATAAAACCCCCTGAAATTCAATTAAACCTTTAAATTGAATACTGTTGTTGTGTAGTCCTTGCTAGTGAAAGTGTCTTTATGCTGAGAGCAGTGAATGGTGCTTTACAATGCGTCACACGCGATGGGGTGCTCAGTGATCTCGAAGAAGATGGCAGCGTAGCGGGAAGGCTCCTTACAAATTTGCACATAAAACTACCCCCAAGATTCTTCAAACTTTTCCTACAACTCAGACCTGAATATGTCAAAACGTTTGTTGGACTTTAATTGCTGTATGGACAGTATATATTTATATATAAATAACTTCACTCTCAGTATCCAATCCTAATTCATAAAAGGCTATGAAGATGGCCTCTAATGATACAGAGAGTTTTTCCTTCTAAAGAATACTTGTTTAAATTGTAAGATTAAATTTCACATAAAGATTGTAAATCTTAAAGTCATCATGTAGAGTGTGAGTATTAATGCATTGTGGTAAGTGATGTGTGTTACATGTACCTCATTTGAGGTGAACCCATTCAGTGAGGACAAACAGATACGTGCAGCTGTGACCCGCCGGATTCGTCCCCCAAGGTCAACCTGAAAATGAAGGACAATGTTGTTGAGACAGAAAATATATGCTGTTTTTTTATTTGTTAAAGGTAATTAAGGTGTGTACGTGTGTGTGTTTTAACCTGGCGGATGTAATGTGTGCCATAGGTATCTATGAGCCGACTGTACTGAGCCCTGGTGGAGTTGTTGTAGAGAATTGGCAGGCTTGCCACAACCTTACCGAACTCACAGCTGAGGGGCGGTTTGCTTGACACACGGTAACTAGACACAAAGAGACAAAATAATTATTTATCTTAACAGAAAGTATCGAAATAAACTTGAATGTAAAATCTTCTGTGAAGACGCAGAGATCTTCACACCCTACCGATAATGGCTGCAGGTGAGTGCGTGAGTGCTGTAGGAGTAGCGGTCCTCTTTTGTCTTCTGTGAAGCAAACTTATACGCAGTGGAGCGTGTTCCTCCCACCTGCACACCAACTGATGCCTCAAACTTCTCTAGACCTAGGCCAATCTGATCAAAGAAAAAATAAAAGCTCAGCCATTCACCCAAAATCATCATTATAAAGTGTGTTAAATATAACCATTTATTCATATAACCATTCATACTTGTTCTGGTAGCCGTATGTACTAGCTGCTGCCACTAGCTAGTTAGAAGTCCTATTAGATAACTGTATCCGGAGCTTTAAGTAGGAGAGGTTTGTTTACACTACTACCATAGGAGCGGGGCCAGAATGAGCACAATAGTCAGACTCAGTAGCCTCCCAGTGACCACAGCCGACACAATCAGAGATTAGGTGATTTACAGCCAGGGGATTAATAGCGGCTACCAGGGACAATCCAGGGACAACGAAGACATGGTGGGTTCAAGCAGGGGCAGGGATAAGCCCGAAAGTATTTGTTTTTTTAAAGTTATTCATTCCCATTTTTCATATTTAGGCAGCAAGATGCACCAAAATCTAATCATATCAGTCCTTTTGATCAGAACTGAGCTGTCTAATTTTTTTATTTACTGCAATGTGAACAAATTCAGGACAATGGTGGCACTGAGCAAAATAATCATATGTCTACATGTCTGCCAGTAATGATAATATAAAATAAAATTATGATGTTGATGTTGTATTTGTAAAATTATGTATATATGATGTTTCCTACCTTCCAGTCGTTACTGTCCTCGTTGGTGTTACTTTCAATCAACGAGCTGTGGACACAATTTATAAGAAGGCTTTTTTCATTTCAGATGTTATGTTGCAGCTTTACTGTCTGTTAACATTTGTATTTGAAAATTAAATACAACAAGGAGACAGTGGTTACATAAGTTCAATCCTTTTTTAAAGGTATTAAATGCCACCCAATTTTTAATATTGTGTCTTTCAGTACATTACAGGCTGTCTGTAAAATTACGAATCAGACAAAACTTTTGGACTTAAAATTTGATCTGTAGACAGTAAATGGTGAGCTGAATTTGAGGAGCCAAAGATAGTGTTGTTGCATAATTAACAATTATGGTTCCCTTTCTGCCAGATTTCCTGCAGAGACAACGACTGGATGAGATAATCAGAGTCCGTTACTTTGATTGTATTAGAAAAGACCAGACGAGAAATCAATGAGGATTTGCTTTGAGCTTTAGTAAATACTGCCACAAGTATTTACTATGAAGGTACTGGAATGGCTTATACTTAACATATGAAAATGGCTGATACAACCCATTCAGAGATATAATGCTGTATAACTCAGTACCTAACAGAGGTGTGTACACTGCTTTTGATGGCAGCATTGCATCGGCTGAATGCACGCCAGTTCACTGCAGAGAGCGGCAGCTGAAAATGAAAGTGGTAACATTGTGGTTAACATGCACACATAAAGTATGTTCAACTGTCACTGGAAAATTAATTATTTATATATTATTGTTTATTTATTAATTACTTTCTGCAGCTGGTCGCCTTGAAGAGGGTTATTGTAGAGAGTACAGGTGCCTTCTGGGGAAAGATAGGTCCTCACATCTATCATGTAGGCTCCTTTACGCTTCAGGGTGACCACATCAAAGCCCTCCCCCACCAGGTTGTGGCCTGGTACAAAGGGAGCGGACTCACACTGACTGCGGCTCCCAGTCCGACAGGAGAGAACAGGGGAGTGATACGACAGAAAGAGGATGAGACTCAGATAGAGAAAGGGTGGGGTTGAAAAGGAGAGCATGGCTGGAGTTTAAAAGGAAAATGAAATATTTCAGAGAAAGATAAAAAGAATAGAAAAGGAAGTCAGTAGGTATATTTTCATCTGTAATGTTATTATCAATAAAGTTAACATTCATACATATTTGAACTTCCATCCCTCTGTATGGGGATGGAAATGTCAGTTTCCAGTTTAAAGGCACTGAATCTTTTATAATTTTAGTTTACTGTGTTACCATATTAAGGTTTAATGAACATGTTTAGTATATGTAACCTAACTTTTCACATTGATGGTTCCTCAGTAACACCAAAAACTCGTATCACTGAACATAAAAACACTATTAGATTTAGGATTTAAGATATTAGGATTAAGATCACTTTCCCCAAGTGGAGGTAATTTAGAGGTTTTTGGATTCACATCTGAGAAACAATTACACAAAAATCCATCATGAATCATGAAGTGCTTTCTGCAATGTTCCTCTATTTATAGGATATTGGAGTTGATGTTTAAGTTTTGCTGTATATCTAGCTAATATTTTTTAATATACTTAACCAAAAGGTTGTATGTAAAATGTTTATCTATGTGACACGAGACATTGTGGCTCAATTTGTTTGAAGTAATTTCATTGGCTGTAGCTCCTGTCTGACCTGAACGGTGGAATATGTTTTACTGAGGCCAAAGAAATGCATGTGCAGCCAGAGCGTTCCAGAAATAACACCAGAAATACAAACGATAAGCTGATCAAGGAGTTTGATAGCTAAAAAGTGTCATATTACATTAAAGTTGCTAAGTTCACTTATTTTTGCTGTTTTAATTTACTTTTCTCTGGGAGTCTGTAATCATTCTAATCAGTTGCATAATTTTTTTAACCACATATAAAAAAAGGTTACATGTTCCAGTGGCCCTGGTGTTTCGGTTTGATATGTTAAGCCGCCTGTGCCTGTGCAGGAGCAGTATATGGTACATTTAAGCTGAAATGTAAGAGATTGAACTGCATGATCAATGCTTTTGCTGTTAAGTTTTTTCTTACAGACTTTTTATTTTATTTTTAAGTTTCAATGATCAAACTGGGATCTCTATAAATTACAAAACAAAACCGAATCCTATTTTTTTCTTTGTTCCAACTTTAAAAAAAAAAAAAGTGCTAAAAAAGTTAAAATATTCTATTCCTCCTTTTACTGGGGACACCAGTTTGAAAACAAAATCCATAATTTCAGCTCTCATCTACAGTAGTCTTATAGTAAAAGAACAAAAATCCCTAAATGGTCAGTTCACACCATTTAGTAACAATAAATATAATAATTCAATAAATAAACTGTGAGGTGGCAGCAAAAAGAAGGATATTTCAAAATCAAATAAAACAAACTTCGATTCAAATGTCCTTTTTGCATTTAACGTTATAGTAAAAGTTTAATTAATGTGCATTATTTGTTACCTGTGAGTCTTTCAGGTGAGATGCAGATGAAGAGAGTGTGTCAGCAGAGGATATGGTGACACTGACAAGTCAGCAGGTAACAGCAATTTTATACATTAGGTCATGTGATGAAAAAAATATTTTAAGATAGGAGAAAGGTATTTACATTACAAACATGATGCCATGGATGCTTGAAAACATGAACCACACCTGTTCCTGGAAATAGGGCTGCAGAAATGACAGTTTCCTGTAAACCTTTGACAAGGTTGAGGGGACGATTTTCCATTATATAAGAAATTTTGAATTGTAATATTTAACCTCTTTCCTCAACAAATCCTTGAATATGTTATAAATGATAAATTGTATGTGTTAAATTATTGACGTGCATTAACGTCTGCACTGGACTTATAAAAACAGCATAAAATATTAAAATGTAATACCCAAGATTTATGTTGAAAGTTTTTTTTTACTTTTTGGCGTAACTGTGGAAAACATGAGATTTAAAACAGGAGGATAGAAAACAGTCAAGATAAAGTTTGTTTATTTTTATCACACGCTGTAAGACACTTTAGTTTCCGGTTTAGGTTGAAGGTCTCATTCAACCAGTTAATGTTCATTCCAGGTGCTCCATAGAAGCGTGTCACATGACCTTAAATATGAATGAAAGAACAATAAGGAATGTGTCTGTGATATTGGGTGTGTGTTTTGTTGGGGCGGTTAAAGAAAACAATAGACAATGGTGGCACAATCCACAAAAACTGGGCTGGGGGCCAGCGCATGCAAGGCAGTGCAGCTCCCAGTACCAGTGGTGCTTGGAACCATAATGAAATCGCTCAGAATTATATTACATTTATTGGAGCAACAATGGCGGCGAGGCCCTATTGAAACTGTTTGGATTATTATTCTTTCAGCAAATTAATCACATTTTTGGAAGCCAAAACTCATGAAACAAAACTTTCCAGCACCCGCTACAAAGCAGCCCCAGCAGCACAACAAAATCAGTACAAACGTACAAAAAATTCCCATACTCAAAATCCAACAGGAAGTCACGCATTTTTATTTCATGTCATATATATAATTATATGTATATGTCTTTTTCTGAAGTGCTTGCAAGTTTTGATTTACATTCATTCATACAGTTAAACATTTACAATGTCAGAACTTCAACCACTTTACCTGTATCTGGTGCTGCAGGAAATGCTCTAATAGACTTCAACAACACTGTTAAAGAAGAATAAAATGCTTCTCACAGCTTAGCAAAGTGCAAACCCCTAAACATTTTATTGTTAAAGAATACTGTATATATCAAAAGCAAGACAGTAAAACATGGTTTATTCCTCTAGAAGAGCAGGTGATTCCTCTCATTGGTTGACAATGTATGCTTGGATTCTTCTTCATTTGACACCAATTTAAGTTGGCGCAGAAGGACTGGACATAAATTCACTGGTTCAGATGAGGAAGAATGTCATCAGCATGAGTCATGTTGTTTAAGTTTCTAAGCATCCATACCATGCTTAGAAACTTAAACATGAACCACACCTGTTCAAGGAAATAGGGCTGCAGAAATTATGTTTCCTGTAAACCTTTGACAAGGCTGAGAGGACTTTCTTCTTTCATTAATTAAGAAATTTTAAATTGTAATATTTAACCTCCTTTCTCAACAAATCCTGGCATATGTTATAAATTATAAATTGTGTTAAATAATTGACGTATTGAGACTTAAGACTGTATTCAATGACTTTCCTCTGGACATGTTGTGTAGTGAGGCAAAGATAAAATTTAGGGTTAGACAAATTGCATTTTAAGCTACAGGTTTGCTAACACAAGTCAATTGTTTCATTCTGTTCTAAATAAAATACAAAAAAGAGAAACTGGTCAAAACAAGGAGACTTACAAAAGAAGGATTTTGTTTAATGATGAAAGAAAAACTCCAATGAAAACAGTCTAACAGTTCATCTGAACTTTGATGCTTTTAAAAGCTGCAGAGCTGATTGTTAAAACCTGGAAGTTTGCAACTGTGCCATCTTTGCATATCCTAAGGGGCGAAACATGCACTTTTCAAAGTGGTTATGTAAACAAATGATTCCGTTACTGAATATCTGTAAATAACAAAAAAAGAAAAATTAAATCAACGCTAAATGAAAAGAACTCAGAATAACACCTTCTCAAACTGCAGGGGTCTGCAATGACTAAAAAGAATTAAACATCTTATTAATCCATTTTCCAAAACAATAATACAGATAGAGTGCGTTGGCACACATACAGTAGAAATGGAAAAAGGTTAAAGGAGAAAAACATACAGTAAATGGTCCTTTTGAAGACATGCACATACAAAAACACAAGCTTTTGCAGACGTATTCTCAAACTTTTGCGCATCGTGTGAAACTGTTTCCACGGGGGGAACTCATTTCATCAGAGTCACAGGCATTCTTGTTTTTATATAATGGCATTGCCATGGCTAATAAAAGCTTGAGGTCCTACAGGAAGAATCTGCAATACTTCTTGATGTTCAGTGTGATTAAATTATCCATTCATGTTCAATAGTGCTTGGAACAAAATGATCCCACTTAAAATAATGCAATTCAGCCCATAAGCTTTGTTTATTGGGTGGTGTGTGTCATTAAAATAAATCACAGGTCTGGTTTGGTTGGACTGTGTGTTTGTTTGTGTATGAAGACGCAAGAGAATAATACAGCATGTGGCTTCTTCCTTTCAACCAGTACGTAGGATGATGTGGACTCCAGAGTCAGTAAAAACAGGACCGCTCATGTCTCCCACTTTGAGAGCAAAGGAGGCGTCTTCAAAAGGCTTCTGCATTTGACCTTAAAAACACAAACACAAGTCCTTTCATATACAGTAATAAAGTGATTATCCACATTAAAATAAAAATTCACACACAGAATGTCGTACATTATCAGTAGTGGTTCTTAAATGTTTTACAATACATTTAATTCAATTATTGATTGGTTTAAAGTTAATTATGTTTCAGTTTCAGTTTCAAGGTTAGTTATGACTAAGATTGCCACACACAGTGAAATGAATGAAACGAAAGCAACAGGGTTCACAAGAAAAAATGTATACACATATTGAAACTTCCTGACTAAAAGCACAGACTCTTCAAATTAAGGTGAACCAAATTTGCTGGTTTCTGTAGTTTTTAAGTAAACATTTCTCAAACATTAGGAAAGAGATTATTTGTTGGGGACTATTTTCAACTGCGTATTAATACACATTTATTGCTCTAGTGAATATTTACAGCAACAGGACGGTGTGTGGGGGGTTAATTCAAAGTAATAATGCTCATGTTCAACATAATGAAAGAACACCTCAGCCAAAGCTACACTGTGTCTCACCAGTGTGTCTTTAACATTTGATAACAATTGAGAGAAATAAGCTACACGGACAATATTTATTTTGGTTAAATTTGTTGTTGGTTTTGGTGATTTGTTGACAATAAGAAAACTACTGACATTCACCACACTTATCAGTTAACCTACTCTTCTGTATCTCTTCCTTTTGTCTGAATTTAAGCTAAGCTGGTACTGCACTACAAATTAGCTTACACAATACATCTTTTACATTTTGTTTTCTGAACTTAATGCACTGTCCTAGTAAATAAACTGACAAAAAAAAAACCTGCACACATTAACACATATTTGGCAACCTGTAATATACAGTATGTGTACAACTCATGCATTTGCATGTGTGAACACTAATGTATTGTTATGTGTGGGGATCATTGTGTGTATGTGAGTATTTTACCTCTGCCGAATAATCCCAGATCTCCACCGTTCTTAGCTGAACTGCAGTCGCTGTACTGAGAAGCCAGGGCCTCAAACTTCTCCTCTCCAGACTTGATCTCTTCTATGTACTCTACAGAGAATAGAGAAATAAAGAACAAATGCAATAAGCAGATCAGACCTAACTGAACCACGTCCCTCTCCTCCCCCAACCTCCCTAGGTGATGTCTTACGTACTCTGAATGAGTTCCAGGGCCTCGTCTTTAGTCCGAGTGATATTTTGTTCCCTCCAAGAAGATGGACGACGTGACTGATTATGCTTCACCAGGAGATGAGAGCAGCGTACCTGAGTGAGAAAAAAATAAAAATAAAACTTACCAGAACACCTCAGATTCAATAAGAGAGATCAGAGACTGGTCTATTGGGAGTTCAGTCAGTACCACTTAAGACATATAAAGTATTAACTAATGGTGTTAACATTGTTAATGAAGTGTTTATTAATGCTTTATATCAGTATTAAGCCATTAATAAGACCAATCGTCTGGTTTTAAAGTCCCTTAGAATCCGTTTGTTCTCGGTCTCATTAATTTTATAAAAGTTAGTTGATCGAGTCAGGAGTTGTACATCTTAATAAGCTGTTAAAACCCTTAAACCTCTCTGACTCGGTCAGTCATTACAAACTGATGCTTTGCAGTCAGACATACGATGAAACCAACTTGGCCATGTGCAATATCCAAATTGCAGAAGCAGCAAGTTTTTGATAGAGGTAAAATTGACCAAAACAGGACTGAAAGCTCAGAAACCAACAGGTTGTTGTAGTGCTTCAGTCCCAGTGTTAAAGGGGCTGCTATAATTTCTGCAAACCACCAGATGTCACTGTTCTTGCTGAAGCATGAGGTCACAGAGCTTCATAAGGCCTCGTCCACCCATCACTCATTTTATTTATTAAACTAGTTTAGCCTTGTTTTTTATAATGTTGTAGAAATACATTTTAATAATTACACATAATAACCTTATCTGGCTCTCCGCGGCCATCTCCCACCGGACGTTCCCACTGGCTGGCATTGGTGATGTGGTTAAAGTAGTACACTTTGCCTGGAGGGCAAAGACACAAAGAGAGAGCGAAAGAGTCATTAAAGCTGCACTCATTGATTATTTAACAAGTAGAAGCTCAAAACACAACATATTACACATATTATCACCTTATAAAGTTGTTATGGCAACTGTGTTTGAGGATGCACCACATCAGTATCGCTGGTACAAACCGTCTTCAGCAGGCTGCGTATCGATGATGACGATTGTGACCGATTCACATGATAAAGTTTCTTTGTCGGTACCGTCATATAAAATTCAGGGTTTCTGTAATCAGTTGCATTCTTTCAGTCACAATGGGCTGCCAACTCCACTGTAGTGCCACAGCAATCCCTGACCTCATAATACACATAAAACGTATTCCAGTGGATACACAAGCCTGAGTTTCAGTATCAGGAGAGCAACATTTTGACTGGTGGCTCCCTATCTGTGTTAGAAAAACAACTTGTTTACACATCGTGCAGACAGCAGCCCTTCCCCTTAATATATGCAACATAACAGTAACATTCAGGTGTTTCTGACCATCTGACAAATATCAGTCCTCTAAACTCTGTGTACACCGGCTCCTGAGAGAAACATCTGGATATTTACCTGTTTAATGTTCCACTTTTTTCCCCAGCAGCCAGTCACTAACTGAGTGTGTGTGCCACTGGGTGCTGGGGAGGCAGTGCACAGTGAGGTTATCACACCTTTATTTTGCTGACGAAAGGGCCTGCTGAGTTAAAGGCTGAAAGACCCAAAACAAACTATAGGTGAGTTATAGTTTCAGCTTCTCACTAAAGCAACTCCTCTCACATTGCACACCATCACTGGATTCATTGTTAACATTTAAAAAAAACACTGTTTAGGGCAGTTTTAAAAGGTACTGCAAAGGCACCTTTGGGGTGGCAGTAGCTCAGCGTGTAGGGATTCAAGTCCCACACACCAGAGTATGGAGTGTGGACTGGTAGCTGAAGAGGTGCCAGTTTCACCTCCTGTGCACTGCCGAGGTGCCGTTGAGCAAGGCAACCTAACCCCAAGAAACTGCTGCTAACACGGCAGCCCGTCACTCCACCATCTCCCTCCCTGTTGCATGTCCACAAGTGCATGAAGTGTGTATTTCAGCCTGTGTGTGTACAAAAAGAAAAAAGAACAATTTCCCCAATAGAGGATTAATAAAGTAAATCTCCTTCTTCTCCCTTAAGCTCCATTATCCTGGTACCTGCAGAGCTAAATGCGAGAAAAGTAAACAATTGTTGAGAGAAATCAGACGTCTGCTCATCTCCATCCCTCCACAGATGGAGAAAACCTCGCCCTGTCTGCAGGTGAGGCGCTGGAGCAGAATGACGTCATGCAGGGCCCTGCCGTAGCCAGGTTGAATGGATCAACACATAACAAACACACACACACACACACACACACACACACACACACACACACACACACACACACACACACACACACACACACACACGCACACACATTAAAGGTCGCTCACGCACTCGCTTTAAACACCACGATGCTGCTTTGGGAGCTGCTAGCTTGCGAGCTAAGTTTACTACACTGCCGCCCATTTAGCTGGCTAGTTAGCATATTTAGCCTTCAGGTGAGTTTGTGTGTTTGGTTACCTGAACTGCGGCTCATTCTCTTCTCCCACCCGGGCGGTAGCTTCTCCTCGTCTGCCATTATTTGTTCCGCAGCAACGTTTTCAGATTTAATTTCAATGTAGCTGCCGTGTGACAGGTTTGGGCTGCAAGCTAGGCGGATCACGACAGCAAGCGGCGGGTTTACGGCACGAGTTGTTTTCGGACTCGGCTCCCGCCTTTGACGGGGTTCTCCGCTCTCTCATAGGCTGACGCGGGCTGTCAATCACGATTGGGCTCATTTGATTGGTCGACCGGTTGATACACAAAGTAAATCAGCTTTGCGGTCACAGGACGGAGAGCGTTCAACCTCACAGAAAAAGCAAACATTTGATCTTCTGTTGTGAATTTCCAGGTATGAAAATCACATTTCACACTTTATTATTATATTATTTGTTTATATGTTACACGATGCTCTATATTTTAAAAACAAAACGTTGGTTAACACGTGTGCTTTGTTACATTGTGGTCGTATGTTACGCGTTGTGTGAACAAAAGCACCTTTTTTTAAAAGGCTCTGTTTTCTCTAATGTGGCACACTGTGAATGAACCGCATTGCAGGGAGATCGCTGGACTGTATTGGGGTTAAATGGACTCTACACTCACAGTTGTGATGCTAACAAGCTAACCGTGGTTTGTGTTTCCTTTCAGCCCGACAGGAACCGAAGATGATCGAGGTGGTTTGCAACGATCGTCTGGGCAAGAAAGTCCGGGTCAAGTGCAAGTATCCTTCACTGGAACTGCGGAGATAATGTTGAATTATGTGTCACATGCCACATGTGTAATACCTGTGTCCACGTGTTGTTAGCTGCAGTTCACACGAGCCTGGATATTTAACTTCTTCATCTGCAAGGTGAAGAAAGCACACAAAGTGGGTTTCCCTCGAAGTGTTTGCAGGATACTAGAAGTACAGCTGCAGTGGTCAGATATTTCATTTGATTATCACATTACAGGTCCTTTCACAGCTTTGTCTTGAACAAAATATTCTGCCTTCTTTCTCAAAATTGGCTACAAAAAAAAAAAGTCCCTTCATGATTCACAGTTTTGCATTTTCTTCCAGTCTAAAGAAATCATCATACATGGAGGACATTTACATCCATTATCTCCTCGTAGAGAGGGCAGCAAAACAAAACATATCAAACTTAGACTTCATTTTATTGATCCCTCAAGGAAATTTAATTTCCAGCAGCTTACAAAACACTTGTATAGAAAATAAAAGAGGTATGAAAAAATACAGTATAAGATAAACAATAACAATAAACTCTTGGCTAAATATAGAAAGTAAACAAACAGTAAACAATAAACTCTTGGCTAAATATAGAAAGTAAACAATAAACAGTAAACAAACTCTTAGCTAAATATAGAAAGTAAACAATAAACAGTAAACAATAAACTCTTAGCCAAATATAGAAAGTAAACAATAAACAGTAAACAATAAACTCTTAGCCAAATATAGAAAGTAAACAATAGGAAGTAAACAATAAACTGCTAAATATAGAAAGTAAACAATAAACTCTTAGCTAAATATAGAAAGTAAACAATAAACAGTAAACAATAAACTCTTGGCTAAATATAGAAAGTAAACAAACAGTAAACAATAAACTCTTGGCTAAATATAGAAAGTAAACAAACAGTAAACAATAAACTCTGCTAAATATAGAAAGTAAACAATAGGAAGTAAACAATAAACTCTTAGCTAAATATAGAAAGTAAACAATAAATTCTTAGCTAAATATAGAAAGTAAACAATAGAAAGTAAACAATAAACTCTTAGCTAAATATAGAAAGTAAACAGTAAACAATAAATTCTTAGCTAAATATAGAAAGAAGAGATAAGAATAAAAGTAAAATAAAATAAATGTAGAGAACTGTATAGAGGATAAATATAGATAAATATATAGGACTGTGTATGGCATTGTGTTGTTATACAGTGGATCTCACCTAAATCACACAACAAACAAAGCCTGGAGTCGCATTAAACCTACCTGTCTCTAGAGATAATGGTATTGTTCCTGAATGCAACTTTGCAACTGTAGCTATTGTTTATAAGTGTTTGTAGTTTTTATTTATACCGTATATCAACACAACATTTTAATCCTGATTACCTGAATATCACAAAGTAACCTGTTCTGGAAAATAAATGACAAATTATTTAATTAAAATCAAGACTTGAACTCATTAGCCCAGGCCTAAATGTCCCAGCAACAAGTCCTTAAATTCAAGCCTGAAAAAGTGTAGGTTTATTCACTTTAAGACTTAAAGTAGATGTTGTTTTCATTGTTATTTAATCTGCAGATTGTTTGTTTAACTATTTGTTCTGTAAATGTGACAGTTGCCTGGAGCCCAATGTAACATCTTCATATGATGTAAGATGAAGAAAAGAAGAAAATCCTCGTAATGGACCAGTCTCTGGTTCCAGCTTCTCAAATGTGCCGTACAAATCTGCAGCCACGGTAGCATGCCAACCAACCATGAGTGAACTGTCTAGTCATGATGTCTTTCATATCAAATGAAGACCATACTGTAGTTCAAGGCAACTTCCTCCAAGATCAACAAATACATCCTCCAAGTTAGACAAGATGAGAAGGAACAGGATCATTTTAGTAAACACTGTCTGCAGTTTTAAACTCAGTGTGTGTGTCTCTTATTATTATTATTATTATTATTATTATTATTATTATTATTATTATTATTATTTTCTTTATGCTATCACACTGCTCTTTCCTTAACCCACCCTTGCTTCAGCTCTGAGGATAGCATTGGAGATCTGAAGAAGCTCATTGCTGCCCAGACAGGAACACGATATGACAAAATTGTATTAAAGAAATGGTAAGATACTCGTGTGAAGTAATGCCCTGCTTGAAGATAACAAGTGTTTCTGTGGCTGTGTTCTTTCAGCAGCTAAATGTTCTTCCTCTGTTCCCACAGGTATACCATATTTAAGGACCACGTGACTCTGGGTGACTGTATCCTTTCCTAAACAATGTTTTTAGCTGAAGAGTAGCTTGTTTATGAAATTATAGCACCAAATTTCATATATTTCAGTCAGACAACTCCTGTTTTGAAATTCAATTTCAATTCAATTTTATTTGTATAGCGCCAATTCATAACAGAAGTTTTTTCAGGACACTTTTCAAATAGAGCAGGTCTGGACCGAACTCTTTAAAACATTAATTACAGAGACCCAACAGTACCACCATGAGCAAGCAGTTGGTGACAAGGGCAAGGAAAAACTGCCTGTTTAAAGGCAGAAACCTAGGACAGATCCTTCGGCTCTAGGTGGGTGGTCGTCTGTCTGGGGGGGGGAGGAGGGGGAGAGAGGGAGAGGGAGAGAGAGAGAGAATTGGCAATCTAGCAGGACCATGGCAGGAGGCTCCACCAGGATCGATGAGAAAGCACAAGAACTCCGGGGAAGAAGTGAAGTTAGTAACATGCATTAATGGAACATGAATGAGTGCAGAAAGAGAGAGGAAGGGAGGAGCTCAGTGCACCATGGGAAATCCCCTGATAGTCTAGGCCTATAGCAGCATAACTAAGGGATGGTTCAGGACTCACCTGATCCAGCCCTAACTATAACCTTTATCAAAGAGGAATGTCTTAAGCCTACTCTTGAATGTGGTGAGGGTGTCTGCCACCCGAACCACAACTGGAAGCTGGTTCCACAGGAGAGGAGCTTGGTAACTGAAGGCTCTGGCTCCTGTTCTACTTTTAGAGACTATAGGAACCACAAGTAGCCCAGCATTCAGAGAACGTAGTGTTCTAGAGGGGTAATAGGGTACTATGAGCTCTTTAAGATATGAAGGGGCCTGACCATGAAGAGCTTTATAGGTGAGGAGGACGGTTTTTAAATTCTATTCTACATTTTACAGGGAGCCAATGCAGAGAAGCTAGTACAGGAGAGATGTGATCTCTTTTTCTAGTTCCTGTCAGTACTCGTGCTGCAGCGTTCTGAATTAATTGGAGCGTTTTAATGGACTTAATGGGGCAACCTGATAATAAAGAGTTGCAGTAATCCAGCCTTGAAGTAACAAATGCATGGATTAGTTTTTCTGCATCTGTCTGTGATAGTATGTGTCTAATTTTTGTAATATTACGTAAATGAAAGAAGGCAGTCCTGGAGGTCTGCTTTATGTGGGAGTTAAATGACAAATCCTGATCAAAGATAACTCCAAGATTCCTGACAGTGGTGCTAGAGGCCAAGTTAATGCCATCTAGAGTAACTATATCTTTAGACAGTGAGTCTCTAAGGTTTTTGGGGCCAAGAACAAGAAATGTTTATTGCAGCAGTACAACATAGTTAGATTTCAGCGTCTAGGCTTCTCTAACATCTCTACATAAAGGTATCTGCAGGGAGCGATGAGCCAATACCTTAATGGTAATAAACGTGTACCAAGCAGATCTGTTGTACTTAACCGCAACCTCTTCAGATGAAATCCATGATGGGATGAACCTGGAGCTGTACTACCAGTAGACTACCATGACTCAGTGCTACACAGATGCTACACCTTTTCAATGTTATGCACGCACACACACACACACACGCACACACACACCGGTGGAATCGCTGGAATCTGTTGCAGGAAACCGCCATGATCAGACAACGCAATTGAAAGAGACGAGAAGCGGTATCTTTAGAGCAGAAAACACACACATATGACATTGATCTCAGTTTTGGCTCGTAATTTTTGCCCACATATTCTATGAAAGACATGTTATTCTACAATTTTTGTTTTGATATTTTTGAATTAAAGCAGACATTTACCTACCTACAAGTCTGTGGCTGGTCATTGAAGGCAGATACTGTATTACAAAACTGTAACCTCTTGTGTGTTTAAAACTTCTCTAAATTAAGGTTAATTATACTGATGTTACTTCCAGTTCATTTGAAACCTGTAACTTTGTACTGTAAGTCTTACAAGTGTGAAAAAATATGATATACAGAAATAACATCTGAATGTACACATGGGCAAAAGTATGTGGACAACCCTGTTGACATACTGTACAATTGTGTACTTTTGGTCTCAGTGGTGGAAAGTTAATAACGATTTACTGACTATAAACTGGATGTATGTTCTCTCTATTAAAATGTTCTGTTACTTTTTATATTTGTACTCTCAATACATTTCAGAGGAAAATATTGTTCTTGTAATACATTTGACAGCTGCAGTTAAATGTTGCTTTACAGGTTTAAATGTTTAAACCAAAAGATATAATCAGTTTATAAAATATAATACATTGTTGTGAATTACCCAGCAGTGTTGAAAGCTGTTACAAAGCTTAACTTCTACCAGCTACAATACTGAAATCCTGCATACATGAATGCATCAATGATGGAACAATATAACTCTGTTAAGTAGTACATACTTCTGTACACAGGAAAAAAAAGTTGACTGAGGTTTGCTCAACTGTCATTGGAGCACAGAGCAAAAAAGGGGACTTAAGAAGGTCAATTAGGATGGCAGCTGTGAGCCAGACCTTATCACCCAATGTCAGTGATAACTTCACTGGTGCTCTAGTCCTTGAATGGGAGCCAATCCCTGCAGTCAGGTACCAAAAGGTTATGGAGAGCCATCTTAGAAGAGTGGAGGATGCAGGTTTATTTCCAAGGTTTTGAAAGGAGATGTCTGACAATCAGATATGGGTGTTACGTTTACACTTTATTCCAAATATGTTAAAAATAAAAATAAAAAATACACATCAAGTCAGCTGAACAAAGGTTTTATTCACATTACTAAACAGTCATCAGATCACAGGTAACAGCACCTCTCTCACACGCACTCAGCCACACTCATGCATATGGGTTAATGCAATCGTTGGAAACCAGGTATCACGCAGACCCCTAAACATACATTATGTCAGTATACATATCAGTATATACACATACAGGGTCTACACATCTCCTCTGGAGCCACGTCAGCAGTAATCAGAGTAGTCCTCCTCCACATAGTTGGCTGGAAAGAACCCCACCTGGAGACACAGGAGCAGTGCAGGTAAGACAAGACGCCTAAAAATGACTAAATGTTTCTCCTTTTGTGGGCGTTTGTGTGCAAATTCCTCACCCGGCCGTACACCTCTCCTTTCCACCAACCACTGTGACCTTTCTTGGAGAGGATCTTGATGGTGTCTCCTTCCTGCAGCGACAGCTCTGAGCGGTCCCTGGCCGAGAAGTCATACCTGGCCCTCGCTACGCCGAAACTCCTCATGCTGCCTCCTGCCAGACGGGGCAACATTACAACACAGATATGTTTAAAAGAGTGGTTGGACATCTTGGGAAGTTACATTATTTGCTTTCTTGCTGAGCGCTTGATGAGAAGATCCACACCACTCTCATGATCATAATAAGGAGGACATGTACCTTACCTGGTGTGCTGTGTGGCGTGTTGTTAGGCAAGTTGCTTTCCTCAGGTTGTTTGTAAGGCGTACGCAGTGTGGTGTCCACATCCTTGAAGTACTCCTTCAAAGAGTTCTGCTGGTAAAACTGAATCATCTCCTAATGTAGGAAGAAGAAGAAGAAGAAGGAGGAGGAGGAGAAGAGAGCAACGTGAGATATATGTCACGTTTCCTCTGGTCAGCATTATCAGATTTGGATCGGATGATGTAAGACTTACGATTAATCCCTTGAATGCTTTCTTCTCATTGATGCGATAGAGGCCTTCAGCGGACGTGATCTTAATGTGTCGGATGTCCATGTTGAATCTGGAAGAGCAGAAAGAGACGGGAAAGTTTTCAGAAAATAATAACATCAAAGGGAAAGTTCCGTGTTTGGAGAACTTTAATAATTTGCTCACAAAGAGGTTGAATAGTGAACTAAGCATTGTTAAGTTTGATAGCTGAATTGAGTCGCTTCTGCTTTCGAAAAAGGAAAACAGACTTATCCACTTCTGCTTAATAATTAGATTAACGGCTGACAGTGTTTTGAATCATGTGGAGAAGGTTTAATTCCCTGCCTCTGAGAGGAAGTGATATCTGAGATTATAAACATCCAACAATTCATCTAAGCTTATTTAAACATCCAGTGTGTAACATTTAGGAGGATCTATTGTCAGAAATTGAACATAAAATTCATTGGTATGTTTTCATTAGTGTATAAACACAAAACAAGAAAGGTTATGTTGTTGTTTTTTACTTAAAAGGAGCCTTTTACACGTACAGATGCTAACCCCAGAGAGGACAAACCAAACTCTGGCTCTAGATAGGGGCCTTCACGTTTTTTCACGTAATTTCTCCTTCACGCTCCAAAGGGGAGGGTGAAGCAAGGGAGTTGCAATCTGCAACTACACTGCTAGATACCACCAAATCCTACACACTGCAGAGCTCCAGGATTGGACTAAACATTCTCTTTAGTTGCACCTGAAATTTAGCAGATCAGATTTTTATTTGCATGTCTATTAGTTCTGGGGTTGCATCACTTTCTGTGCCTCTCTCCTCTGCTCTCTGTCGTGAGCTGCAGGTCTGTTTGACTGAGGGTCGGGTGGGGGTACACATAAGTGTGGCTTCCTTCTGCTGCATGCATTCACACAAAATCCAGCAATGCAGCACCTTCTCGCAGGTTTTTGCAGAGTTGCGTGGTGGCGTGGCCTCGTTTATTTGTGCCTTAGAACAATGGTTCTCAACTTTTTAAATCGTGAAGCACCAGAATAATCTGGTTGGTGTTCACAACCCCCTCCCCCAACGTGTAACACATAAAAGCTGACAAATCGACACAGGAAGACCATTGCTTCCTTGCCCAAAGACAGAACAACTAATTTGTGTGTTGATTTTTTGAAATAATGGCACTTTAACAGTCCACAGTCAGCTTTCTGCTTTAGGCCTAAAAGCACAATAATAATAATAGAGATACATTCTCATATTACAGAGGTATTGTAAAGTATACAGCCTATAGTATATAGTATATAGTATATCATTTTTGAGTTCTTGTCCTCTGTAAGGTATGATTGCTGAGAGCTGCTTCCTGTCATGCCACGTTGCTTGCCACAGTATGTTATTTTATTTTTTCCTCCGCAAACATTTTGCAATTATGTTGCGCCCCCAGGTTGAGAACCTTTAGAACGTAACCGCTGTAAAACAATCAGGAAATAACATTTTATTTCTGTGATTCACAGCTTCGTTCTCGCCATCGGTGCCACCTCTCTTCATGTTTTCACTTTTCTGTCAATTGACTGATTAATAAATCATACTTGATTACATACAACCATTGTCTCAAAAGCATTACAATGACTATATTTCAACATGTAGCTATATGACCTGTTTCAATCTGAAATAAACTCATTGAAATGCTGTTCAAACAATATTATACTTTATATAACCAAGACATCTTAAACAATCTTCACTTTTTAACCTAATTTAGACATATTTTGACCTGTTAAAGGCCACATCAGTGTTTACTGGGAGGTCATCTTCAATCTGTAAACAGAAAACATTCCTCTTGATAAAGTTCTCCCAAAATTCAGCTGTGCTTTTGCTGATAAGTTTGTGAAGACTTACTTGATGCTGATAGCAAACTCTCCTCCATCTTTCTGCCGCACAAGGAAGGTTCCATCAGACCGGGACATTAACAGGTTTTTGGCAGCGGTTCTGTCCATGTTCCCTGCAAACCTTCAATCACAACGAGAATCGCAACCAATGTAACTTTTGAAAGAAGAAATAACACAATTTTCAACATTTCAAAGTATAAAAAGTTGAATCCACCAATGTCAATGTCTACTTTCCTCCCTGACTTTATGATTCTCTGTACTTGTGCCACTGTAACAGTTTTAGCATTTAACATTATCTCGGATCTGTCACGTGAGGCCAAAGTGGCTCTTAAAAGTTACAAAGTTTCGCTTTAAGGTTGCAGTAACACTTTACTTTAAGTGCCCCTTATTAGCATTTATAGGCAGTATACAAGGAATTAATAAATGGTTTATAACATACTACTATATTATGTAGCTGTAAGAACCTTGGGGTACAGTATTTGTCAACCGTTCTAACTTATATAAAGACATATTTTATGTTATTACAAGTGTATTTTACTATATTATCATTCATTATCTGTTTATACACCAGCCTCCACTTATGGTATAGGAGCTATAGTTGTTGTGGATGCATAAATACACACTTATAACATCTCTTACGCCAACATTATTTTGTGTTATAAGATACGATTATTGATCCCACACAGGGGAAATTCACTATATATAATCAACCATTTATGAAATTCTTATGTACTGCTTATACTAAACATGGGCAGAGAGGGTTAAAGTAAAGTGTAACTGTTTTATTTGCCATTCCAGTTAATATTTGAATATAATAAAGATCACATAGACGAATTCAGCAGCTGTTTTATGTGTATGAAGACATATTTTATATGATTACAACTGTGTTTTACTATATTGTCTTTGCATACAGGCTGGTGAAGCATTGCAAACAGGCCAAATTACAGTTGTTGAAAAACACATAACACTTATATCATCTTATAACTACACTGTAGTATGTTACATGTTTATATACTGATAATAAATGCTAAATAGGGGACGATGTTAACCACCAGGTGGAACCATTTTCGAGTATCATACATTGTTGCTTAACAGTGTTTTCACAAGCTGTTGTGCTCAGGAGCAGAGAAGAGAGACTATAAAATAGCAGCTTGATAAGGTTATTTTACACATGGAAAACAATGGTGTGAGGTGCTCGATCCCATGAGTGTCACAGTTTGTCCCAAACACAGCTTTAAAAACACCAGTAAATTACAGTTCTGTTTTTGTGGCTAGTATTTTCTGTATCAGCTCCGTTTCTCTGTCCCTGTTGCAGTGTATTGTAATACAGGAAGAACTAAAGCTATAACAGTGGTTTGGTGAGCAACTGATTTGACCTTGTTCCGATTGATACTCACCAGTGGAAGCCAGACAGATCGGGGGTCGCCCTCTGGGAAAGGGTACATAGAGGTTAGATGTAAAACTTAACAAAAGCGTGCGGTCATGGTGGTTACTTCAAATCTTGGTTTCAGTACAGCAAATAGTAGCCAACACAACAGAGCATGTCTGTCATTTCTTTTTAGGTTTCTATGGCATTTTCAGTTTCATGGAGGGTGTCTGTTGTTTTTCGGAGCTCATGTTGGCTTGTGCATCATACTCACAGAGAGGTAGGGCTGAACTTTTTGGCAGGGGAACCATCCCATTTGTCCAACAGTCAGGTTCCTTCCCTAAGTGACACACACAAATCACATGGTCAGACTGGGTGAACCAAGCAGTCATTGCAACATACTGCATAAATGAATCATCAGGTCAACATGGCAAACAAATTACTCATATGTGGAACTGATCTGGGGTAATTCACACCAAATGTGTATGCAGGGATTACTGAGGGAGTCTTGCAAAGCTTGAAATAAGTCTAAAAACAAGGTACAATGCGATAACTATTTTCTCATTGTATTTTTGTGTCAAGACTTGTAACTATTTATTTGAGAGTAACCTCACATTACTTATAAAAGTGTCTTTATTTGTGTTTAATTCATTTTGGTTCCTTTTAAAGGAAACCTGACTGAGAAATTAAACTTTTTTTTTGTTAAAGTTACCTTTATGTAGTAATACAGTTAAAGGCAGGAACTGTACTTGCAGGTTCAACATTCAAGTGTTCACTTTTGCTTTTTTTTGTGACGTGAACTTTGTGGATGTAATAATATTGGACAAAGCTCTACTGGCTAGTGAAGTTTTCCACAAGCACTTGAATGTACCAACAAGTAAACAAAAAGATCCCAATCTAAACAGCTTTATCATGCAACAAGTAGCAACTAGGAAAAAATTACTTATTGACCTTCAAACTATGGTATGCTTTGGGAAAATGATGAAAAACAAGGTATGGTTTCTTTCTGATGTCTCTCTTGTGGTTATGCTGTTTATGTGTTTATGTGAGGTTACGTGCAGACTGTGGCAATACATTTCCTGGAAAGGACAATGAGGTATCTATCTATTTATCCAAATGTCATCTGGTACGCCTTTTTCACAGCAGATGATTTGACTGTTCCTGGTTTGAAAAGCACAGGTGTTACTAATAACTGCTGAAACAGATAAATCCACAAACAAAATAGCTCCTGTTGAAAGGATTTTATTAGCTTGTGACGTTTTTCTGAGGAAGAAATTTATCTTTCTCAGCTCTGATAGATGGGTTTTTGATACAGCACCCATCCAAGAGGACTAACAATGACTCTGTTCTAATCAAAGGTCCCAGTAAGCTATAACAGCGTGGCCAGCGAGCCAGCATGCACAATACCAGGACCCGGCAACTGAAACAGCTAAATACAATTCAGCCATCAGGTTGGATTTATTTTCCAAATCCAAACCTTTTAAATGAATCACACAGTAGAGACATAAGTGCTGGTTGGGAATGAGGGAGGAAGCGGAGATAGAGTACGAGGTATGGGTAGGAAAATTACAAAAGAGGCTGAAGAAGACAAAAGCATCTCTACACCTACATATTAACCACAGGAAACAAGGTTTGAACACAAAACAGGTGTGACCCCACTCCACTTTCAGAATACAGAGTATTTATTCTTGGGTTTGGTTTTTAATGTTACCTCCCACCATGGCAGCTCAACATCAGCACGGGTCAGTTCGATGATGTCACCTTTGGAGAGTTGAAGTGGTTGGCCGAAGCCCACAGGGGGCGGCGGCAAGCCATAATACTCCTGAGAGACCTCCATCTTAGGAAACCCTGAGAGAGCGAGATGGAGAAAGAGGAGACGCTGAGATATGAGGAAGGAGGTCTGACAAGCAATATAAACACTTTAATTCCATCAAATGCTTCATGTATACTTGAATATTTCAAAATAAAAGATGTGCTCTTCAAACGTATTACATTATGAATTTCTTACCAATGCTGGAATGTCCGGAGGACCTCTGTGTTTTACTCTGAAGGAACAAAAGACAAAACAACTGAAATCGTACCTCAAGTTTGATCTGTTTTTACAACCTAATCAAAAAAGGTCATTCGAACTGACTTGTAGGGAAGGGCTTATTCATCATCTCTACTTGAATATTATAAAACATATCCACAATGTCAAAGATAAATGTAGTCTTACCTTCTTCATAGTACCAGCATGATCTGAAATTTGAAGAGGACAATCAATATAAGAAGTGATATTACGCTAATTAATGATAATAAGAAAATATATTTAAATATATACACACACACGTACACAGACCTGAGTTTCGTCCACAGGCAGGGACTCTGCCTAAACACTCTTTATGTGCAGCCATTTTACAGCGCGTGCAGCGATAGCCCTGGAAAAATATCCCCCTGCAGATGACAGATGGAGAGATTCAGCCTCAGCAGACAAGTTTCTTAAAAAAAATGGCGATAAGAGAGAAACAGATAATAGGACAAGGTACCTTAACAGCATCGAGCAGGCCTTGCAGCAGGTTGTTTCCTCAAAGCAGAACATCTGGAAGTCATGGTTGTTGGCTGTGGAGTTCTCTGGACACATATTCGACCTGCAACCGTGAAGTACAACTAGTTTGACCATGCAGAGGTAACAGGCATTCACAGAGCTGGTTTTCCCTGGCAGGTAGTTTGACCATTTATTTGGTATTGCTGAGACTGAAGAAACTAATAGTAGTAGCAACACAGTGAAGGTCAGATTGTAAATCACATAATCAACGTGGGATGTCTGTTATTTTTCTATACGACTGAGCAAACAACACAAAACCATAATGACAAATAGCTACAGCCACAGTTTTCAAGTCACTGTCTGTCATGTAAACCAAAAAAGTAAAGTTTCAGCAAACAATTAACTGAAAGATACTATAAAGTCTGGGTCTGGTGATCATTTTTTGTGAGTTTGCCACTATGAACACCTCATTACACGTGCTCATTTTATTCATTATTATTGTAGAAATATTGATTATAGATGCTTGAAATATTCCCAAGACTGTCCATATTTTAAGCCTGCAGGAATAGGCATCTCAAAAATAAATAGCTTGGCTCAGATGCTGTATCCACATTATGAGGCTTTAGAAAAGCAAATAATCAGTAAAGCTATTAAGTTACTGCTTGTAGCTGAAAGAAATTGCTACATCAAAGCAAACAGACCCTCTCCATATTAATCTTTGATGTATTCCTGGACTGTAATAGAACCTTAATTAGTATCATTGGTAACACCTGTGTTCACCCTAATATTGCATGTCAAAATGGCTGCTGTGAAAAGGGTCTATTGCATTAATCACACCTTGAAAATATTAAAATGGAAAGTAATTTGTACTGAAAGTAATTTATTAACCATGTACTTTTTTACTTTGACTTCTCAAATGGTAACTTACGGTTTACTTGAGTCATTTTTATAGGAGCACTTACTTATACTTGAGTATAGATGTTCAGTACTCTACCCACCACTGGTATAATATGTGCATATGTGTGTGTGATAACTTACATAGCCATCTCAAACTGTTCCAGCCATTTCTTCTTCAGTTCTCTGGTTTTGAAGAATAAATCGTACCCACACCGCCCATAGCCGTCCAGCAGAAGGAACAAATAGGACCACTGTTCACACACAAACACACTGTTAGCTTCATGGATGCCTAATAGAAGTACTGTGTGGTATAAGTTGGGGTATGGAGTAGTAGAAAGACCTTCTTATTGTCCTTTTCTCCGGTGGTTTCATCTCGTATCTGGTAGTGCTGTAGTTCAATGATGTCCTTTAGCTCAAAAGTCTCTCCACTCTTCTTCTTACACACAAACATGGCCTTATCGAAGAGGAATGCATACCTGAGGAACAGCCAAACATACACCGATACAACACGAGGTCAGATACGTGGCATTAACACGTGAAAAATAAACTGATACATAAACAACACAACACACACCTGTCCTGTTTAGACTTTTTATCCGGGCTGCAGATCTTCAACTCCCCGTCGATCTTGGGGCGACCAAAGAGAGCTAGCGACTGAGTCTAAAGGGCAGAGGAGAGTGAGGATGACCAGACAATAAGAAACAAAATGATATCCACAAGGAAAGATAAAAAGTTGAACATGTGATCTCACCATGTTTTCTATGGACAACTGGAAGGTGGTGATCTGTCTGATGATCTCATTGTCTCGTTTCACCTCGTTCACACACTGCGCCAAGTCCTGGAAACACATGTACAGACAAATGAATGATGTTTAAATATCATAAATGTAACTTAGTGATGGATATAAACACACATATATACTTACTCTCATGGCATCAAGAGCTGTGCGGAGGTTATCCTTCTCTGCAGCGTCAGTGGTGTGCTTCACAAGCTCCTGCAGGCACAGACACATTATAGACTAACTTTAAAGATTTACATGCAGCTACACACACTCTCAAATAAAACACACATATGAACAAACATACCTGTAACAGCAGGTGATATTTGAGGACACGCTGCATAGGGACCATGAGTAAGTCTCTCAGAGAAAAACGTCCACTATTTGCTCTGTTTGAACACTCCTGAGAGAAAGAGAGAACAAGAGAAGGAAGTGAAGATCTGCAGGAACCCACAGATGTGTTAAGAGGATGTTGTGTGGCAGACTCAGCTGTCCCGTCAGTTTCCCTTGTGGCCAAAAGCGGTACTGAAACCAAAAAGTATGCTTTGACCCAGAAAGCATTTCCCATGGTGTACACCACCATTATAAAAGTCTGTGAAACAGCTGGCAGGACACCTCAGCAAACAGTGTCAGTTATTACTCTTTGTACATTTCTAAACAATTATACCTGAGCTCAGTATGCATAATGGGGCCAAAGTAAAAGACACTAAAGCACACGTGTTGTTGGCCACACAATGCAGGACCAAACTCCGAAGAAAAACAACATTAACATAAAATATGTTAGGAAGGCAAATTACATTCAAATGCCACTTGTGGCACTTTATTATGGCACTTTATTATTATTATTATTATTATTATTATTATTATACTACTCATTTGGTACTGTACCATTTGAATGTTAACAAGACAAGTACAGCTGAAGTACTACTTAGGCACAGCTACAGCACTTTAAACTGCTCTGTTTCTACAGTCACCCAGAACGGACAAACCAATCACTGTAGATAGGGTTTTTACGTGCAATTACGCGTTTTACGTGCAATTCACCGCCACTGTAGTTTCCTTAGAGAGCTGCAATTTGCAACTACACCGCTGGATGCCTCAAAATACTACACACTGGACCTACACACTGGTGACGTTTCAAATGTTTTTTTGTAGTAGTGCCACAGCTGGCTACTGGGACCGTAGCAGAACTGACTCTGCCACAGTGGGTCCATCTATCTTAATAAAGCGGGCCAAACTACTCGGGGATGATCAGTGAGTCCACCTTTACTTCAGACTGAATTGGCAAAAATGTGAACCTCAAACTATCTACTGCTATCTACTTCATACAAAAAAAATATAAAATGAAAAAATAAAAAAACCCACATCTTTTGCTCATTATGTGCATGTTATGGTACATCTGTAAAAGATTACTGTTCAAGGCAAAATTCACACATCCCCTTTGCTCATGTTTTAGATATATGTGTTCTCCTCACCTCCAGTTTCATTTTGATGTCCTCCCTCATATTTGAAAGCTTGTCTAGGTGTTTTGTTGCTGTTTCCACTTGACTGCAGTATCGACCGTACAGTAAGAGCCTGGGGCAGAGGGAGAAGATTATAACATACATGTATTTGTAGTGTTACTACACTATATAACATAACCAGTTGTGTGTGTGTGTGTGTGTGTGTGTGTGTGTGTGTGTGTGTGTGTGTGTGTGTGTGTGTGTGTGTGTTGTGTACCTCTCCTTGTAGTTCAGAAAAACCTGGTACAGGGTCTTGGCTCCATGACTTAGGATGGAAGTTCGAACCTCCTCCAACAAATTACGGTGGGTGTGGGCTAAATCCTACACATAAGCAGAAAAAACATGTAAAAAATGCTAATACATGATGGTAAATCTGTATACTTAAACAGGTGTGTATATAATCTTTCCCATACCTCTATGTTGATGAAGATACTCTCAATGTCTTGAACACTGAGAAACCTTTCAAGGGGCTTCATAAAGTGCTGCACAGAAAACAAGGCACGGTTGTTACTCTCTCTTCAAATGTCCATATAAATGTTTTTTATGCTTGTATATGTGATTTATATGTGTGTAAATGAATGGATCTTCTTGAACAGCCTGAAAACGTGCGCACACCTGTAATATAGATTCCAGTGTATCAGAGTATTTCTCTTCCGTCTGTCTGATTTCCTGCAGGCAACACTCCCGTTTGTCTACCCCAGTCTTCTGCTGCTGCACCACAAACACACACACATAAAATGAAGCATGAAAAGACGAGACCAGAAGATATTTTCCAAAGTATATAATTTCCTTGGTCTTTTTTTATCTTGTGTTTTATACTGTATATGTTAACTATAAATTATACAATTTATAGCATAAAGACGTGTTTTGTTTGTTGTTTGTTTAGAAGAAATTTGTTCCATTTCATTTATCTTACACAGATCACAACAGAAATAGTAGTCCAATTGATGCATGAATATTTGGCAAAAATGATCAAATGAACAAGATACAATTCTACAGCAAGGCTTTTCAATTCCGGTGACATTTCCTGGTTTTTTCCCCCTCCTTGGGGCCCTGTTAATTTTTGACCCTGGCTCTCCTGAGGCCTCATTTACCACAGCTCTCACAGTGTCTCATAACCAGATTGTGCCTTTATGAATTATGTAGCTGGGTGACATTTACACATAATGCCTTTCCTGGACGGGGCTGCCATCTGAAGTTATCTGTTAATGTCACTCCTATCTGCATGGAGACACATCTCTGTATAACTCTCTGTGGTTTAGGTCAGTGGTTCCCAACCCGGGGGTCATAACACCCATGAGGTGTCACAGAATAAATCTGGATTGCAAGATGATTATCAGGATAGGTGAGCAGAGAGATACATTTCTGCTCCACAAAAATGTGCTTATTTTTCCAGAATTATTATAATTTTTTATATTGTTTGTCCTTTAATCTTTGCTTTTTTTTTTACTGAATTCTTTTTTGAAGTACTGAAATACAACAAAGAAACAAAGTTGCTCTTTGGTTTAACTGACAACCAGTGACAAGAAGTAAAAATGGATTCATTTTAAGGGGTCACAAGCCAAAACTGTTGGGAACCACTGATTTAGATAGATAGACAGAGACAGACCCTGAATTTTATACATTTCTGAACTGTACAGCTACCATGGTCAAAGACAGACCCTGCAAAGCCTCCAGGTTGCCAAAAGACATCCCAAACCTTCCTTCTTGTTTGAGATATTATGTTGTGTTGGCTCCACTTACAGTTTCAGGTGGTTCATCCGTTCTCATCAAGTCTTCATAGATCTCATCTCCTTCGTTCTCCTCGTCCTCCACAAAGTCGTATAAGTCGTCATCCTCATCCACTGTGTCGCTGATACACGTGAAACATACAAACAACACTTTTACCATCAAATTTGTCTTCATTAAGATCTCTAAATGGAACATCACTGTTTCAGGTCACAATAAGCTACAGAAAAACACTTAAATGTGTTGCTTAAGGATACTGGATCACTGTTATTATTCTGTCTTCTGAATCTGGCAGATAAACTACATGTGTATTTTTAGATAATAGTGTAGATCAATGATTAGTGAGAACAGTGTGGCTCAAGATTATTAACATTATTGAGAAAAAGGCTTACTCTATCTGATCAGACAGGCCGCTGTAGATCTCATCATCAGGAGTGCATCCTTCCAAAGGAAAAGGCCTGGAGGTAGGGAAAGTGTGTGAGAATGATGTATGTGTAGAGTCTGACACTAGAATAGTGTTTTCACATTCATCTGGAGAAAGGAGAAGTTTCTCTGAAAATCTACGGGGGGCTACGAGCATGATTTGTGACGTCACAAATAGTTTGGAAGTCAACCCTGGTCCAGTTTACAACTTAAACAAGTGTAATGAAGAAACTTGACGCTACCAGTGCACAAACACTGAAAATGGACTTTACAGTGAAGTAGGAGACAACTTCTGTCCAGCAGGAAACTTTGGAAATGAACATAATTTGCATATTCATATTATGGATTTTTAATGAGTTAGAAGGAGTAGATTTTCTTCTACATTTTGTATTTAATGTAGGGATTTTAATGTAGAAACTATATTTTTTTGTGGGGGAAAAAGGGGTAAAGTACAGTTGTAATATAGATAATAATAATGTAGAATACAGTATGTCTTCATAGGTGAACTGTTGACAAACAGTAAACATGTCCTTATATCTGTGCACAACTACATTTACGTCTGTAAACACTTGTATATAAATAGAGGGGTGTAAAGTAAAGTGTTAAAAAAAAGAAAAACTGCTCCAACAAGGAAGAACATTACTTACTGGAGTCCTCTTTGTGTTGCAATGGGTGAATGAGAGAGGATGGACAAAGTGTCTATGACCTGCCATACACACAAACACACACACAAGGAAGTATATAGTTAGTTTGTCCAGTACAGACAGAGACAGACTGCAAGAGAAACTGCAAGAACTGTTTCACACTTTAGACACTGACACTGAATAATTCTCCCTGTGACCTGGTTTCACTCTCCTTCTGGCACAGTTTGACTGTTCAACTGAGAACTGCAGTATCACGATGAGTGATCTCAGATAGCCAATTTCATGCCAGATGTGATCAGAAAGAAACTGAAGCATGTCACACAGCCGTCCAAATGAAACCGATTGTTCTTTCTGATTAGGCAACACCATGTGTCAGTGAGCTCTAATATATCTGGCTATCTCTGGACTTAGTGTTATATGTTTAAATGTGTTGTAACTACAAAATAACCAAGAAAAGTATGGATGTTTAGTTCCCTGGATTTGTTTTGTGCCATTCAAAAAACCTTTCCTATTTTTATACTTGAGGCACATTTAGCTGAATATACTTTTTTCGCTCTCCAAAATCACCTTTGACTTCTATTCTAGTTGAAACTTTCTCTTCAGTTGCAGTGAGAAACACATAAAAATTCAAAAGTTGCCTCCCAGAGTTCTGATTTTGAACTAAGGTCCTTTTCTTTCACAGAGACAAATAAAGGGTGAGCCTCTCATGACACTTCTGGGGATATAGAATATATATACTGTCCACATAAAGAGTACATATATCTCAGAACTGCAGAGCTTTATGTCTACTTTCTTACAAGACAGAAAAGGAGGAAAGACATAACAAGAAGTGAAAGTCTGTAGGAGAAGTTCGGAGAAAAAAACATTTTAATAGACTCATTAACAGCCCTACTGCCATCTAATAACCAGAGTATATTTCAACAATACTTAATTTATAATAAAAAGGAATAGTTTGACATTTTGGGAAATCAATTCATTAATTCCCTTGCTGAGAGTTAGATGAGGAGATTGATTCCACTCTCAGTGTTTGTCGGTGAAATATGAAGCTACAGCCGGCAGCCAGTTGGCTTAGCATGAAGACTGGTAACAGCCATCCCGGCTCTACTCAAAGGTGACAAAAGCCACCTACTAACACCTCTACTTCTACCTAATTAACATGTTTTAGTAACATGTTATATTCTGTTTGTTTAATCTGTAGGAAAAAAAATGGAAGTCTAAAAAATTACAGCTTGACGTTTTAGGAGAATGTATAGGACTACTTCCTGGCACATAACCCCATGCAAAACTGTGAGCTGTCGTTTTTTACACTGAGGTGTTTGTGTGAAATAAACAGACGAGACATAACAGGTGCTGGTAGGTGGGTTTTGTTAAATTAAGACAGAACGAGGCTAGCTGTTGCCCCATTTACAGTTTTTGTGTTATACTTAGTTAACCGGCTGCTCATTGTAGGTTCATATTTACTGTAAATGTGACCATGGTTTCAATCTTTTCATCTAACTGTCAACCAGAAAGTGAGTAAGCGTATTTCCAAAAATGTGGAACTATTGTTTTAATGCTTTTAAACACTAAACTATACAGATAGTCTTGAGATTAAGCTTTATATTTGTCTCATGGGAGCAGAAAGGAGGACACCACTGTTCCAGCTCCATTTTTTCTGAGGCCAGTACTATAAGATCAAACTTGCACTACTTTGCGCTACTTTTTTCAAAAAAAGGATCTGAATACTTCTTCCACCACTGTAAATCATGCTTTACATATTACACCACGCCCGTCTGTTTACTGTATTTTATTGTACCGGGGGATTGACTGGAAGCAGTAAAGTGAAACGAGAAGCTTAATGACTGTAACGCACTGTAAATTAAGTAAAAAAGAGCAAATACTATAAAAAGATCCCACAGTGAGGTTGAGGTCCAGCTCTTGCTAAATCTTTTCGCTCTTAAAAACCCTATTTCCTCTTATTTTGTTGCCAGATACCAAACAAACAAGTGCACAGTACAAATCTCACACAAAAGTGCTGTTGCTGCACTGCATCGAAAGTGAAAGAGAATTGTGAATTAATTCGTTCACTCAGCCGCTTCAATCAGAAAATCACCCAAGTACTTCCTGTTAGGGCTATGTGGGTGTTTGCAAGCTGCAGAGGGGACTCTATTCACGCTTCTTCTTCTACCATAATGACTCAAGTATAAGCGCACAATGTATTTCCCTCATGCACTTACTGTACTGTATTTGACAGATAGATAGATAGATAGATAGATAGATAGATAGATAGATAGATAGATAGATAGATAGATAGATAGATAGATAGATAGATAGATAGATAGATAGATATACAGATATACAGATAGATAGATAGTTGGGGAGGAGTGATACCTTTGCAAAGTCCCGAACATCAAACAGGTCAAAGGCCTCAAACAGTTCACTCTTTTTGAGATGAAACCTCTCCTGACAAACTCCCAGAAACTTGCGGATATTCTTCAGGCACAGGAACTAAAAATAAACACAAACATTGGTTTACATTTACTGAAATGATTAATTGCTTGGTTGATCAACAGAACATTTATCAACTGCAATTTTGATAATCTATTCATAGTTCATAGGCAAATCCCCAAAGTCAATCAACTGGAAACCCTGTCTGTGCCAAAATGTGTGCCATATCACACAGGATATGTGAAAACTTTGACTTTCTGGTGGTGCTAGTGGGAAAAGTCAGGTGATCACCAAAGTCTGTAGGATTCATCCTCTGGGGAAGATGAATATCTGTCTATAATTTCCTGATGGTCCATCAGATAGTTGTCCGACCAACTTACGCTGCCTTCCCTAAAGCTGGTAGCATGGCCTTAAAAAATACAAAAAACTAAAGGCAGGCAACAACATTAAAAGACAAAATAATGTGGAGAAGATGCACGTAACACACAATAACCAGGCACATATAGAGATCATATAATGAGACAACCAGAGTTTTAATAAAAAACAGGGGGTGGCAACGTTTTTGATATGAAGTTTATGAACATTTTAAAATGTTTTTGTTAATCAGTAAGCCATATCAACATTAGGATTAACACTGAGTATAATTATGACACCACATCAAGCTTTAATTTTCAAACTGATTTGTTCCATCCATACAGGCAACATTTACAGGACACAGTAAGTAGGGCTGCACAATTTATCGAAATATTACTGAAACAAATCACAGAGCTGAAATGTTTTGATAAAGGTAAAATATGCAACAAAATATCATTATAATGAAGTACTGTAGTGCTGCGGAGGTGCCCTGGCCTACACATATTGTTTGCCAGATTTAAGAATCACATATCTGTGTGGTAGAGACCCCAACAAATGTATCATAAACATTATTTTAGTGAAGGAAAACTGATCATTCACACTAATTGTGAATCATATCTGTTCTGCCCTAATGAGAAGGCCGCAAACCTTATGAAAATATCCACATCTGAGTTGAAGATGCATGACATTCTTCTGGTTAAGCTCCTGAGTGCTACCGTCGGCACGCAGGTTGCTAACGTCTGAAATAAGATATATAAGATGGTGTTCGTGTAATTAACATATTTTTTATCTTAAGTGTATGTAAATGCTGCTCGGTGACACGGACCACATGAACAAGAACATGAGCAGTGAACAAATAGTGAACCATAGAAATGTCACCAGAATTGTACAGCTAAAATATAACTGCACCAGTAACCACAGAGAGCACAGCGCACAGCGCGACTGACATGGTGGTCAGACATATGCCGTTTACATAACTTCCTGAACCAGCTGCTCTCTCTCGCTCTTTATGTGTGTCTGTCTGTTCAGCAGTGGGAAATGCGGAACTCTAATTTCAGAAAAGGGGAAATGTTGAGTTTTAACTGATACTGCTGCACACATCACATCACTCAGTCACACACATACATTCTTGCAGCAGCAAAAGCACAGAGAAGATCCTCAACTTGTTTAATGTTATCAGGTGTGTGTGTGTGTGTGTGAGTGCCTGTGTGTACACGTCAAAGTGGTCTCCGATGTTCTGTTAATCACCGGATGTTTCTTAACCACTCTTGACCTCATAGGATTTCCCAGAGTTTCACATGCACGTGTCAAAACACATTAACCCGTGCACACACAGTCACAGGTTTAGGACATCACGGTGAATCCTATCAGATGTAATTCAAGGACTGTCCTCGAAACGGTTAGGCCAATCACGTGACAGTCTCTTTCTTTGTCACACACTCTCGATCTCTGTCTTTCTCATGTCGTATATTGCTTTCTAGTTCTCTGTTTCTGGTCAGAAGCAGATTTTGATTTTGAAATTTGGTGAAGAGACAGTCCATGATCCAAGCAACGGGATGTTTGTGGATCTGGATCCAAGTGAACTCAAGAATTTTCAAAAAAGATCTCTTAAAGGAATTATTTAGACTGGGAACAGGGGGAAAGAGCTAGCCTAGCGTCTCTAAAGCTTACTAATTAACACATTATTTCTTGTTTATTAATCCGTACAAAAACCTTAATGTAAATATGACAGTTTGCTGTTTTACAGGAGTTATGTATCAGGCTATTTCTTGGCAGAGAGCAGTTGACAGGCAACCAGCACAGACTACAGACAGTTAATAGCCAAGAAATAGCTAGGAAAACAGTATAACGGATATCATGTTTGTAAATGAGTAAACTTTAGAGGTGGTGGTAGGCAGACTGATCGTTAACTTTCGACAGTGTCAGGTTAACTGCTTCCCCTTGTCCCCTGGCTTTACAGTATTCTAAGCTAAGTTAGCCTGCTGCTGGCACTCTTTGAGGGTGGCATTAATTGTCTCTTCTAGGTACAGATAAGGTATACAAATAAAATTTCTATATTGTCTCATTTTTGAATATTGTTGAGTCCTAAAGTTCAAAATGTGTCAAACAAGAAAATCTGCCTGTGTTGTGAGATCATTTTTCCAATACAAACCCAAAGATTTAAATTTTCTTGACTCAATTATTGATTTTAGTGCAGCAATCTGCCTTATTCTGTCTTCTTTCATGATAATGAAACTGATCCTACAAAATTCCCAAAACATGCTGATCTTTATTAAAATCATATAAACAAAATCTCATTGCACAAGCAGACTTTTAGGGTTCAATAATAGAGCGTTTTTGCAGCGTATTCCCTCTTTGAGTGCTTTCTAGTTCTTCCTCTTTGTCTGTTCCTCTTCATCATCATCCCCTCTACTCTCTATACTCGCCCCCCCCCTAATGTGTACAGATACAGATCACAGTATTTTCCTATCAGACAGCCACAGGGCTTCATCGCTGCCTCCTGGTAGCTATGGAAATGGCCTATGGAAATGGAGCAGGAAAAGGTTTGTGTGTGTGTGTGTGTGTGTGTGTTACCTGGGACATCTGTGGGCGCAGGTTGATCTCTCTCAGGTTGACGGCCTGAGGCAAGAGGTTGTTGAGCAACTGGCAGAGCAGCACGCCATCTCTCAGAGCCTGAGCCAGGTCACACACCTAGAACAGCACGCACAAAATTAGACTGAGGAACCAAGACAGGGTGTGTGTTCATGTGCATGTGTGAGTTTGTGTGGCACAGCTGATTTACCTGTGCGCCCTCCGATGTGACCCGGTGGTTATCAGGAAGAACTCTACATTCGATCAACCACACCGCACACTGCCGCCATAACTCCATCTTTTTTTTCTGAACAATAGATGGATAGATGGGATGTGAGACAAGATAGACCATATGCATTCTCACAGGCACAATATTCAGTAACCAGTGATCACTGTTCACTCCGTACAACGCCCAGTAGCAGTAAAGCAGTTTGTCATTTTTAAAGTTAACACTCTCATAACAATTAGACGTGTTAGCTTCACAAAAAGCCAGTTCTTAAAAAAAAAAAAATGTAAGAGCATTTGTGGAGTTCACACTGAATAGAAATGAAATGTATTCACTGAACTTCACACATACAAAAAAAACTTTTGCTCCTGCATCACACAAATAAAATAGCCCTAATAATATATATAATAGTGGTCGCACTTTGTCATAATTGAACTTCTCTTTCTCTAAGCAAAGTAGAACCTGGGTGTGGAAATTACTTCAGATTATTCAGTCAGTCTGAGACCAAATCACTAACAAATCAGTTGATCTACAGCGAACACTGAGCAGTCACTCTAACTCCGTACTTTCAAAGTAAAATATTAAAATGGCCTTCTTGAAACCCAAGAAAATAACAACAACAAAAAAAGCCACTGCTCCGCTAGAAAACTTTTACTTTTCTAACTGCATATCAATGTAGGATGAGTTTTACAATCATCTCTCACCTTCAGTTTCTCCTAGCAGTTCTGTGTCTTCTCTCTCGATGTTCACCTCCCTGTCTTCCTTTCATTATCAGACTTCAGTGCTCTCGTTCTGCCTTTCTTCCGTGGTGGGTGTTCTGCAGAGCTGCACTGTGTCGAAGGCTTTTAACTTCATCCCGCAACTTCCTTTTTCCTCTGACGCACCCTCTCACAGTCACACTCACAGATGCACACACTCAAAGCTGCTGCTGCTGCGGCTGCTGCTGCTGCTGCTATGAGTGGCACAAGATGATAAAACCAGAGTGTGATATTTATGTGAAATGGTTTTGTATTGTGTGTACAAGAGAACAGATAGAATAAGTATGAGACAGCATGTGTGTATATTACAGATCAAGTTTATCAAAAGAAATGCAAGGTCCACCGCAACATTATTTATACAGCTATCAAACAAACTTCTAATGTGGTAAAGTTACCTTATTTGAGGGAGCAGCATGTCTAGGGTTGTTGGGTTAATATGCAAAATTTAGAGGCATCAAGTTGTCTTCACAAAGATGTTTTATCCACTTTTATGTCTTTAAAATACTGTACTGAATCGCACAGTAAAAATAAAGATTAACTCATTGAATAATGGAGCCGCTGCTTGGACACTGACAGCACCCAGTGGTGATTTTACTGGTGTAAATGTTTGGATTCACAGCAGGATATCCTACACTCAAAACTCATTCACATCTCAAACAAAAACTCTCTGACTCTTTTAGTGCCACTGGAGCAACAAAAAGTGTCAACAAGTAGTATTATCATTTCAAGCCATCATTGCACTGATGTGCAACAGAGGAAGTACATTTACACATATACTGTATATCTCTACTACACTACAATTAAGAGGAAAAGATTGTACCTTTTAGTCCACTGCATTATACGAATGCTGCTAGTTACTTTGCATATTTTACATAAACACATCAACAACAGTATGTAACGTACTGAAAGATATTACCTTTACTGCCACAAATCACCTAAATTACAATGGCAATGCTGTGTTAAGGAGGAATAACCTCTTCTGTTAAATATTCAGAAATGAGCAAATGTCGGGAAGAATATTACAAGTGACCTACTGCCATATGCTATGAACCCACAAAAAAGTTCCCCTCTGCCTCCTGGTTGTGAGGCGAACCACTGAGGTTATTACATCACCACCACCTCCGCTTCAGCACACAGAAAAACAGAAAAATACAGATATTACTGGGCAGAATTAACAAAATCCCAGAACAAAATGGAAACATATGTAGCCCTGAACAGACAGTACACTGTAGAAACCCACTTGACCCCAGTGTCTGATATAAAACTGAAGTGAACACTGATTAAGTACAGACTGAGTGGACACAACCTGGCAGTGGAGGAAGGCCGGCACAGACAGACTTGGATGCCCAGAGACAAGAGGTTGTGTTCTTACTGTGAGCAGCTAACAGTTGAGACAGAGCTGTGCTTCCTAACTTAGCACAACCATTATCAAAGTCCAAGAGACCGGTATTTTACACAACGAATATAAATATCCCCAGAGTCAAATCAAATCAAATCAAATCAAGTTTATTTGTATAGCCCTTTACAATAGCCGAAAGGTACCCAAAGTGCTTTACAACAGAGCCATGAAACAGTACATAACACATATATAACATACAAATACAATTTAAAGTGCTGCAGCACTGCAGGGTATTAAAAGCCTTCCAGAAATGCACAGAAAGGAGCAGATAAAAAGAGTACACCTAAGAGACAGTACTGTCCTATTCAGAATTAAAAGCTAATCTAAAAAAGTGGGTCTTAAGCTTCGATTTAAAAAGGCCGAGATCAGTAGTGGTACGAATGTCAGGGGGCAGTTTGTTCCACAGTCTAGGAGCAGCGACAGCAAAAGAACGATCGCCCCACTGTTTAAGTCTGGACCTAGGGACTTCTAACAGAAGCTGACCTGAAGAGCGCAAGTCCCTCTATCTAAGTGAGTTGGAGAGACTCCCAGCCTGCCATGAGCTCCACAGCTCCGTGAGCCTCCTTTCCCCCATGGCTAATAATTAATGTTCATTAATTAGTATTTAATTCTTTGTATTTGTATTAGTCTTACCAACCTTCCAAAACCATTCTGTTTTCGCCCTTTTGTTTTGTTACTGTTTATTATTTATTTATATGTATTACAAATGTAAAGATTGTGTTAATTTGCTTTAGCAACATTGTATTGCACACAGTCACCAATAAATCCACTTGAACTGATTTACTTCAACACTAGGTGTCAGCCTTTTACACATCACCATTTTTCCTGCAAAATACTGTATCTTCTGACACACTACCTGAACAGACAGATTGCCAGACAAATAGCTGTGCATGCATGCCTATCTCTGACTTGACATGTTGACAGCTGCCTAACTGTCTTACATTTTCATATCCCCCTTCTTGTTTTTCGGAACTCTATCTCTCTCTCATGACAGGCTTCAACCTGCACGCTCCGCCTCCTGAGAGCTCATGCTAATTCCTGCACTGTGATTCGCTGTTTTCTGTGGGGTACTGTGTGCCCACTATGCAATCTGATTGGCTATTTGAGTGACCCTGCAGGTTTGAGGGGGAGCGGGCTTCCCACTGCTACCACAAAAAGAAAGTGAGAGACTTAATGAGAGAGGTTACAATTTAGATGAGAGCAGCTGCAAAGAAGGAAAGAAAACACAGGGGAAGTTAGACAAGAAACAGGCATTATGAGATAAAAATTACAAGGAGAAAGAGAGAAGTGATATCCCTGAGTGCCTCGGTGGATCCTGTAAACAGGTAGGTGTTACATACTGCAGCTGCTGCAAGGCAAACAACACAAGGGCTTTCTGCTTGTGTGTCTGGTTGGCTGATTTCTAAAAGTAAGCTGATGTCAGTCAGACCACTCTTTCGTTTGTACTTTTCTTAGAAACTTGTACCGAAAAAACATGTATAAGCATGTGTGTGTGTGTTTGTGTGTGTGTGTGTGTGCTTGCTGGTATGTAATCAGTATCTCTTCTGCCTTTGCTGTTCAGACATGAATAATCGCTCCATTGCCTGGTGGCTGAGACAGATTGGCCTGTCCCAGTACACCAAGACACTAGAGAGGGAATATTACGGTCTGGAGGTATGTGAATGTGCAAAATGCATCTGGATATCTCTTCTTTCTTTTGTTCTGTGCTTTAATCTTCACAATTCCCAATTTCTCTTCATTGCTTTCTCACTCTCCCTCTTCTTGTTGCTCCCGAGGGCTTGCTGAATGTGACGGATGGAGAGCTGAAGGATGCAGGGATAGAGGATGCAACACACAGAGAAACCATCCTGAGTCAACTTTCAAGGCACCGAGAGAGACTGGACCCTCACTCTGGTGACACTCACTGGCCACATGCAAGCACATGCACGCACGCACGCACGCACACACGCACACACACACACACACACACACACATACGGGCTGGACAATAATTCAATAAGTCGTTAATTCAATGTTTATCAAGTGGATAAATTTCATATTGCATCCAAGGCTGGATTACCAACCAGCCACAGCAGATAAGTGGGCCCCAGAGCCCCAGATTTCACAGATATAAAGACTTTTGTGTAATGTAATGCATAACAGTGGATTACAGTTTATTACATTGAACATCAGTTTGAATACCTTGAATATATTTGCAGTATTGTGATATATATCGATATCCTGGCCTTGGTACTGATACTAGTGCTGGTACAGTATCAGAATTTTGGTACAGATTACAAAACAATAAGTATTTGATCCCTTATTTTGAGTCTGTAGTCCGCTATCTCAACAACTATTGGATGAATTTCTATCAAATTACATGCAGACATTCAGGTGCCTCACAGTATGAATTGTAATCACTTTGATGGTCCCTTAACTTTTCTTTCAGTTCTATAGGCAGGTCAAAATCTGACCAAATACCAACAAAACTAATGATATTTCCATCACTCTCAGCTGTTATTTGTGTTCAGTTCTAATTACAATTAGACCTGCTTGACATCAGCATGTTAACACTGTGATTATTAACATATTAGCATTTAGTACATACTCACAGAGCTGCTAGCATAGAGAGTCTTGTTATTTTTAGATGCTTAATGCTAACGTTGTCTCAACACACACATCCGTGGAATGATTTTTATTATATTGTTTAAAATTAGTCGTTTTGATTTAAAACAGAAAGTAAGAACAAGTAAAGAGGTTTATGAATATGACCAGACATTTGACACCAGCATTCAGTGCTTGATACTTTTTCATACTCTGTGTTATGGACACATTTCAATCAGGAAATTAAAAAGTAATTAAGTCACCCAGCCATATCTATTATTATGATTACATGTGCACATGCTCACACACTGTGTCACAACACAAAGATACAAACTCATATAGTTCCTGTTAAGGTGATGAGCAGACTATAAGTTTTATTTGCTCCTATTTTATTTATTTTTTTACAGCCGATTCTGTTTTCATGCTCATCCTGGATATTATTTTATTCAAGATGTTCACATGTTCAAGTAAATATGTTTCTGTGTTATAAAACAAACCTCTTATCTTTTCAACTTACATTTAGCAGTGTCATGCTTAGTGTGACATTTTGTACAAGCTGGTTTATCAAGTCAAACCATTAAACTAAACACTAAAATGTATTCTTCTTACTCCTTAAGAATAGAGTAGTTGGTTATTATTAGTATTGGGGCCGGACAATTATTAGAAATATTTTAAATAGCAATGGGGTCAAGTGCAATATCCAAATTGCAGAAGCTACAATTTTTTGATAAAGGTCAGATTTGTGATAAAACAGCATTATAATGAAGTACTGTAGTACTGCAGAGATGCCCTGGCCTACAAATGTTATTCTCCAGATGTAAGAAAACATGTTTGTTTGGTAAAGACCCCAACAAATGTTAAATCCTCATGATTTTAATTTTTTCAGGGAAAATGAAACGTGTGATGCCAAAATCATCATTGCCACTAATAGTAAATCATATCACAATCGTAATATCTGTCAGAATAATAGCAATAAGAGGTTTTTACAGCTAGTCTGGCTCTATCCAAAAGAGACTAAATCCATCAGAACCTCTAAAGCTCAATAATTAACACATTATATCTTGTTTCTTTCAGCTTTGTATTTAATGGACAGACATGAGAGTGGTATTGATCTCTTCTTCTTTAGCTCTCACAAGAAAGCGAATATGCATATTTTCCAAAATGTCAATGCTTTTCTCCTTTCAGGCATGCAAATAGAGCGCAGGGTGAGCCGAAAGTACTCCCTGGGATCGTCTATGGATCTGGTGAGTCCACAAAGTTGTTAGTACACACTTATGATCACACCAAACTGCAATAGCTCCTCAGAACAAACGACAATCAGAAGCTCCAGGACGCATACTATTTGGGTCTTTACCATTTCCCTTCAGGTGAAGCCGGGGAAGGATTTGTTTCGTCAAAGTGTACTGCCCCGCCTCCAGCGCGCTGATAAAAAACACCGCCTTTCCGCCTCCTGCTCCCAACTCCGCCCCCTTAACGAGGACAACGCTATCAGTGAGACAGAGCGCTGTCAGGGCAGCAAACACAGGTAAGCTGAACCCCAGTGTGTGTTGTGTATGTGTGTGAAAGAGTGCAGTAGTGATTGTGTGTCTGTGTGTGTGTGTGTGTGTGTGTGTGTGTGTGTGTGTGTGTAGATCCACTTTCTCTAGGTTGGAAACTCATGCTTGGCTAATAATTAACTAGTGCCTCATGAAATGTATGTCAGAGTTTGTGAGGTGAAGTAGGTGCACTCAGCAATCAGTCATCTATAAAAAGACAATGAATGAAGGTTATAAAATAACATCATGATCTAACTTGATTTACTTTGATTGACCAGGAGAGCAGCAACTTTTTGATGACTAACACTGTAAACAACACACCTTGGGACTTTGATATTTTTGCCACACTTCCCCTCCAGTTAGAGGTGAAGGACTGAGTGACAAAGGCCAGTGGGTGTCTTTGTCTAGGCCTTTACACAGAAGAAGGTTTTTGTAATTTGGGTGAACTGACCCTTTAAAAATATTACTGCTTTTCTAACTGCTTATTGCTCAGTGGTGCAATGAATCTGAATGCTTACCAGTTTGTAATATACTTAACTCTTAAAAGGTCCAGTGAGTGACACTTTAGGAGGATCTATTGGCAGAAATTGAAAAATTAGGTATGTTTTCATTAGTCTATAATCACCTGAATATAGGAATTGTTATGTTTTCATTACCTTAGAATGAGTTGTTTTGTTTAATCTACAGACACCGAGGGGCGCCTTTAATGGAGTCGAACAGCTATGTTTCAAACACTGGCTGTAGTTTTGCATCCACCGTAGTTTCTCCTACAAACTTCACAGCCTTTCATTCTCAGTTAGTTGCAAATCTGCAACTTCACCGCTAGATGCAACTAAATCCAACACACTTGATCCTTTAAACGGATGATTCACTCATTTCTTACTTACTCAAATTCTCACTTACCTCTAATTGGTTTCTAACCATGCACATAGTTTTTGTTTTATCTGGTCTACCTGCTTGAAAAAAACAGCGATGTAGTGCAGTATCAACACTGTGACGATCAAAATGAATCATTTAAACAAATCAATTTCCAGTTCTACAAAAAAAAACTATGCAGAACTATATAAAAAACCTATGAGGCATTTTATTTTTTATTAAAGCAGCTGCCAAACTCTATTTTACTGAACCCCAAGTATGTACTGTGCATGTAAGGTGGAAAAAAACATAAAAGTCGCAGCAAAACATGATCAGGACAACCCTACTTTTGACTGAGCCCTTTGTCTTTCCAACAAGAAATGTTAGTGACTTTGTACAGAGGCTCTGGTTTAGGGCCCCCCTGACACCTTGGGCCCCAGACCTGTGCCAGATGTTATTTTTAACTGCACATAAACCCAAATTATCTCCATGGCAAGATACAAGAAGAGGTGAGTGAAACAACACCGTATGTCCCCTTTTTAATCTCTAATCTAGTTGTAAAGGTTGTTTCTTTTAGAGATTAGTGGAGTTAAATCCAAGGTGAAATGCACATCTAGGTTAATCTACAAGGATATTCTCTTTAAATACAGTCTTACAGCTGACAAGTACTGTAAGTGCATAAATGGAGGCTGTCAAGTTCAGGCACATCCACACTCAACAGTCTTAAAGAGAGAAGAAAAAAAAAAAAAAAAACATGTAGCAAATAGTTCCGGTACTCGACTGTGATTGGCTGAAACACATTTGAAAACCAGGTAAAATAACTAATAAACATATTAATGCGCTATCCCTGGCTTGTCCATGTGGAGGAAACATCAAGTTAATGTAATCAACAGATTCTTTTTTAATTAATTTCTAATAATTTGTTTGTGTTTTTGTTTATTCCGACCTGAGAGTGTGTGGGCAATAATTTACAGTGTGTGTGATTTAAAAACTCAGTCAGATGTGAGGAGGAGAAATCATCACCATATGTGGGATCGACCCTCACATTCCTCTCGGTACAGCTTCCTACCGTATAATGCTGCTTACTGTCAGCCAGGTGATGTGATAGCTCGGCTTGAGTCGGTATCCGTGGAATGCCGGGAGGATAGCGGTGTGTCTGCGCACCGGGTCCTGCCCCGGGGGGCGGAGGGCGGAGGGGGCGGAGAGGAGGAGGGCTCCGGGGGGAAACTTGTAGGAACTCGTCCGAAACTGCACACGGGAGGAGGGCGAGGAGAAGAGGAGAGGAGGTGGTGGGTGGGGGGGGTACTGGGAGGGACTCGGAGCAAGGAAGGCTTGAACACTTTAACTCCACAGCTGTTGTTTGGTGGTGGAAGTTTGGACCACAAACCGTAAAACATGTCCGGGACGAGGGGGCTGTGAAGCGGACTGACAGGTAGGACCGAACTGCGCAAAAGTTAGTTAAATAACGCGAGAGTAAGTTTTTTTTTTAACCGTTTGACAATTGGTTTAACGTGTGTGTGTTTGTGTGTGTGTGTGCGGTGCTTTTTCTAGACGTTTATTTATACTTATGAGACATGAAGCTGTTAAAGCGATACTTTAATCTTTTTAAATAAAAAATAAATAAATAAATAAACCGTCGATAAATACTTTACGTTACTTCTTGCTTACCTGTAACGTTACGTTAACGTCAACTACCTGTTGCTCAATTTTGAAGCACTGGCACTCACAATATGTTCCGAGTGAGAACAAACGAGGCCAATTAGCTATAAGTAATTAGACTACATTACTGTTAGCTATAAGCTTTGAAGCGTCGGATTATACAGAGTAAGTGCTGAATAAGATAGTTTGAATCACAGTTACATGTGGTGTCAAGTTGCATTTCTCAATAGTGGCTCTTGAGCACATTGCACAGGTGTTTCTGTTGCTACCTGGGCCAACGCCCCTCAGACAGGATGTTACACCTTCTTACCTCATAACAAAACTGTGATTTATTTATCTGTGTGTGTCAGCATGGATGTTTGTTTGTGTTATGTGCTACAACAGTTGCCATTTTATTAGTTGCACAACTCTCAGTAGCCAAATGCTATTTTTATAAAGGTTATTATGTTGAGTTTTTTTGTTTAAACTGATTCAGAAAAGGTGTTGTGTCATCATGTTTGTTGCTGTAGTTGGTGGTATTGTTGTGTTTTTAATATAACTATTGGGAGACACCTCTCTGTATAAAGTAGATTTTGTGTATTGTATACTTTTCTATATTATCAAAGACACACACAAAAAAGAAAACTATAAAACCGCACAATACAATCGCAGAATAGTTGTATAGAGCTGAAGCACTTTAGTTAATTGATCAGTTAATTGATCTACAGAGAATTAATTGCCAACTAATCTGATAATATTTTTTCCAGGCAGGAAAGGCCAAACATTAACTAGATCCAGCTTCTCAGTTTTATAAGCTTATTATTTTTCCACACTTTTCCTGACATTTTATACCAACTTTATGTTGTTATATTTGTGTGTTTGATGCTTCAGTGCAATGTTAATAGTTATATTCAGGGTCAAAGCAGGGTAAACAAGTAAACCTTGCACCACTGTTTGTGCACATCCCTCGAGCAATCCCTGAACACATGATTTGTTCCACATTGTTTACGCGTGTTCACACACAGCAAAGAGAGAGGGAGGCAGGCATAGATTTAGATTTGCTAGAATGAATAACAGTTCATGAGATGGCTGGGAGTTATCTAGCTGAGCCCTGTTGCGAGTTATCTGAGCTGTTCATCTGTGAGCTTTGTGTTTACAGAGACAGGAAAGTGGAAGCTTTGGGAGGAAGGAAGGAGGAAAAAGAGGCGGACTATTAAAAGTCGCTCAGTTTGTGTGGTGTTAATTACAGAGCCAGACCTTGGCAGTGGCCTTCCATCCTTGTGTTGTTCATATTCAAAAGAAAAACATGGCACCATCGTCTGCCTCCCTGGGGTTCAGTTTAGTAGCCCCAAATCACCTTTTTTCTCTTGTTTTTCAGCAAGAGGAGGAGTGTCAGCGCATACTTTAGCCAGCTGAAGGTAAGAGGTTAGGCAAAACGCCCTCTTTTGTCTCTCTCTCTCTCTCTCTCTCTCTCTCTCTCTCTCTCTCTCTCTCTCTCTCTCTAGCTACATTATATCCTTCATACATACAGAATGTGAGCACAGAAAACATGCAGAGTAACTATAGTCTCTGCTGGGCTGCTGCTCTGTGTGTTGTAGGTGTTTGGTGGTCGGAGAGAGATGGAGTCACTGAAGAAAGAGCTGGAGGAGGAGCTGAAGCTCAGCACTGAGGACCTGAGGAGCCATGCTTGGTACCATGGACCGCTGAGCCGAGAGGTACTCAATAAACCACGCTATTCTTGCTGAATTTACACAATAAACATATTTATTCTTAATTAAAGGAATAGATTGAATATTAGTTTGGAATTGCTCATTAGCTGTCTTTCGAAGCGTTTGATGAGAAGATCAATGCCACTCTCACCTCCTATACGATTAAATATTAAGGTGGCGCCAGCAGCTGGTTAGCTTAGCTTAGCACAAAGACTTCAAACGATGGGAAGCAGCTAGCCTGGCTCTGTTCAAATGTAACAAAGTCTGCCTACTAGCACTTCCAAAGCTTACAAAAAAAGACTTCCTGGAGTCTTGTTGTTACTGCAAGGTTGCCAGGCAACCAGAAGAGACTCAAGGAAGTCACAGCTCCCAGCCAATAAATTGTCCGGCACATATCCCCTTGTCGTTTTGTCGTTTTTCTACTTCGGTTTATGTATGGATTTAAAAATAAACTAAAGTAACTAACTGAATATAACGGGTTAGTTAGTGAGCTTTAAAGGGGAAAGGCAGATTGTGTTACCTTTGGACAGAGCCAGGCTTGCGTTTCCCCTTGTAGCCAGTGTTTATGCTTACCTAAGCTAACTGGCTGGTTTCATACACTCAGTTGCCAGTTTATTAGGTACACAAAGTTAAAACTAATGCAGTCAAATACAGTCCTGCAATAACTCCTATTTTCATGAAGCTTATTATATTGACCCACTTAACCGGCTGACTTGTCTCCAGGCTGCAGAGTCTCTGCTTGAGAGGGACGGAGACTTCCTGGTCCGAGACTCAAGCTCTTCCCCTGGTGACTACGTTTTGAGCTGCTTTTGGAAGGACGAGCCCATGCACTTCAAGATCATACGAGTGGTTCTTCGTCCCAAAAAGGTGTGTCTATGTTTTATGTGAATCATTGTTAAAATTATTTGAAACCAATGCCAAACATTCGCTTTTTTCTGTCTTATATCAGTGTTTGGGTTTTTGAGTGTTGGTTGGGCAAAACAATTAGAAGACGTCACCGTGGCTTCCTGAAAGTGGTGATTGTCATTTTACACTATTTTCTGACATTTTGTAGACCAAACGATAGTCATATAATCAGAAAAATAACCTCAAAGTTATTCAGTCTTTAAATAAGTTTAAGCTAATTTATCTGTCTGTTAAATATGATTGAAGCCAAGCTAGTACATGGTCCGAAGCCCACCCATTTCTTAAGTCTACATCACATCATCAGGTCATTAACGACTTTCAGCAGGGCGGTCTCTGTGCTGTGATTTGTTCTATAACCAGATCGAAGTTGCAATTGTTGTTAAGATGAACCTGAAGTTGATTTAAAAAAATTTTTCTAAAAGTTTGCCAAGAAAAGGTAGATGAGTCTGTAATTGTTTATCTAGATTGGATTGGAGAGGTTTAACCACAGAAGTTTTGAATGCTGCGGGGGAAGATGCCTGAGAGTTTATATTTATTTTGTTATGTAATGCCTTATTCTTTGAAAATATTTGACATTTGTTTTATATTGAGGGGTACAGATGGGTGAAAATTTAAAGGAAATGAGAATGAGAAATATTACACATACAAGACATGAGGGGCCATTGAGAAGTTTGATGAGAATGTAAATGATGTGAATCAATTGAACGAATCGGAGCATGGAGAGGGTTCCAGAGACCAGGAGGTTTAGCTTTATCTTCTCCTTTAAATTGTCATTCATCTGTCTATGTAATACTCTGTCTACCTCTTATATGTAAATTGTGTCAAACAAAATATTCAATAGTTCTTTAAAAATAATGCAGACGAGTAGAACAGTACCTCTAACCTAGGCCTCAAAAATGATCATAAGCTGAGTCACAGTTTTTGCTGACACAGCGTCAGCTTGATATATTATATGTGTGCCTTCATCTGTGCGACAGGGCTACTCTCGGGAGCTGTTCCAGTTTGAGGAGGATCGCTTTGACAATGTTCCCGCTCTGATACGATTCTATGTGGGCGGGCGTCGACCCATCTCCCAGGCCTCGGGCGCTGTGATCTTTCACCCAATCACACGGACCCTTCCTCTGCGTGTCATCACTGAGCGACATACGGAGCCCGGCAGCAGCAGCAGTAGAAGTGCAGGGGGAGAAAAACACACTGAATCCAAGAAAAGACGCAGCTTTAGCTCTGCACACGCTGATACACTGCAGGTTATCAATCCACTGCTAAGGTGGGAATAAATCAGTTGAAATGTAGTGTAGTGCACTGAAACACAATGCATATACACGATACAAGTAAATATGCTGATGGCCTTTATTGTTATGTGTGCAGGAGTGGAAGTCAGCCTGCTAACTTGGAGAACGTGGGACGGAGGCCTTCACTTCAGTCTGCACAATCTGACAGCAACCTGCGAACTGGTACATTAACATAAACATGCAACCTCTACATACATACGTCTGTCTGACCCCTAATGTCCCCTGGATGCAGCTCTGTCACAATCCATTGTCTTTCCAGCCACTGCTGGTGAGCAGAGCACCTTGCTTGCAGCTCATTGGGCTCTTCTTTCCAATCCTCTGTCTTTACATACCATGTCTGATTTGCCAGAGAAGCCTAACACTAATCTCTGAAGAAGGAAATTCACTTGTGAATGTATATTCAGGCTAATATTTACAGTTGAAATGTGTTTCTTTCTTTGTCTACATGGACATACCACTGCTCAGGAAACACAGATACAAAATGAAGATGAGACAACACGCTGTGTATAGTTCAGCAGAGAGCCAGCTGCCAGTGAAACAGCCGACGAGTTATGTTCAGCTGGCTACTTTATTAGTTTTTGATTCTAATAAAATAATTTTGATTGAAAACTAGTTTTTACAAACAGCAGCCTCCCCTTCAAAACAACTCGAGCATGATAACAGAAAAACAAACAAACCTATCTGTTGTATGTGTGCGCTCAGCTGAGAGGTTGTGTCCTGCTGAGTAGAGAGTGGAGAGTTGTCTTCAGTTTTGACAAATATTTGCAAAATAATTTATATTAAAAAGAATTGCATTTACTTGCACAGACAGGGGGCATCCTCATTAGACAGGCTACTGTGGAAAACACCGGTGGCAGCAACTTAACCATTGTGAAATAAGCATTAAAAAGTCCACTGAAAGCTAATATATATCACACACATTTATGGGTTTAATGAATGAACTAATTAATTATCTTTAATTACATTGCGCTGTTTACAGCAGAGCATTGCATTGCAAACACACTAAAACGGGCAATTTTGGGATTAGTGAGTAGGGAGTCATATTTAAAGGACAGCCTTGTTATGAGAGTGGCCTGTGATTGATGTGTGACCGATTAGAAATGATGTTCCAATCAGCTTGCTGTCTGCTGATTACAGCTGTGGCTTATGACTTCCATGTCCTGCATGAACTGACGCAACGCTTCATTACTTTAAATGAGTTTAGTTTAAAGTACTGCCACAAAGGATCTGTTGCCACATTGATTATAAATGAGCTGCAGAGTTGTTTTCAGTATGCCTGTGTAAAACACAATAAAATCAGCAAAACAACTCTAAACAATGCTGGATATGTGGCTCCATGTCTAAAATACCCACAATAGACATTTGTGGACATTTGAACCATGACACAGACATGAAGCCTCCAGTGGACTATTTGGGGTCAGCCTCCTCTCCTCCATGGTCAGCCCATATTGTATTTCCAGAATTGATTTGAGAAGGTATAAAAGTGTAGAGCAAAACCATCATCAACACACATAGAAAAACACAGAATCCTTTTGTCACCATGTTGTGTATCTGTGACTCACCCAGGCGCCCCGCAGAAAGCTCAGTCAGAGGACACTGGCCCCGCCCCAATCTCTCCAGTGTTTCGCACAGGCAGCGAACCTCTGCTGAGCCCACGACCACGACACACACGGCCCTCCCATCCAGGTAAAATGCACACACACTTACTTACTTATTACTTCTTTTTCTTTCTTTCTTTCTTTCTTTCTTTCTTTCTTTCTTTCTTTCTTTTTAGTCAGATTTAAAAAAAATAAAAAATAAATTATTTGTCAGAAACCTGTTCGGTGAGCAGTAATTGCTACCTTGACACCAGAATGGTTTCAATAATGGAATAAGATAACAACATAGACCCAACACAGAAAGAAGCCATTGTAACTGGGTTGAGAAAATGAGTGAGAGAAGAAAGGGTGGTTATTAAAAAAAAGTTCTAACTTTATATGCTGCTTATTTAAAAAAAAAAAAAAAAAAAAAAAATGGCGAGCATCTCAGCACCACTCTAAATTAGTTCGAAGTGAAACATCAGCAATGCATTGCTAATTTGAGCATATTAGACAGGGCCGTGGTTACCGTACCGACACTGAGTTAATGTCCTCAATATTCTTCTGTGAATTTGTGGGTTTTAGCAACCACAGGTCATTTACGACCATTTGGACCCATTTCCCCACCAGAATTGTATTCCTGGCCGCGTGGAGAGGGATTTTAAATTACATTTAGACCTTCACGTTGGGAAATGAAATGGTAATGCTTTATTTTAAGGCTGTGTGATTTAATAGTCATTTCCTATAGGAAGTTTCTTGGCAATAACTAATCTGTTCAGAATCAGTTTTCAGAATTAACTGTTACAGGAAATTCCCCTATGATCTCAGTATTTATATTATCCTCATTATGGCCTTTGCATTTGATAGAAAGGGGAACTAGTTACAGCTCAGGGCCAAATTGTGGTGGTGACAACATCTTGCTGACTGTGTTTTCTGACTGTTTCTCTTGGACCTTTCTGGGTCTCTTGTGTCTTTAAATGAGACTGTCAATGACACACAGACACACACGCACATACAACTCCCTCCTCTGTCCCTGCAGGTGGTGGCGTAACTTTGCGAGGTTCAGATGGACAGCTGCACTCCAGAGCTCCTCCGAAACCTCTCAGGGTCTCTGTTGTCTTCCCCAACGCCGTCCCTCCCCCACCCACAGACCGAGACTATGACCCCTCTTCTTTCTACGATGAGCTGGTGGTCCAGGTAAGGAACCCCTCACAAACCGCTCACTGCTCAGTTGATTGTGATTTTAGCTGTAAAATGAGTAAGGCTGTCTGTAAATGTCCACTTCCTGTTGTGTCCAGGTGCCACAGTCCGGACGGAAGGGTCATGTGGACCGACTGCGTGCAGAGGAGAAGTGGCAGAGCCGGGCCCGCCTCACAGAGACTTCCTTTGGCTTTCTGGAGGCACAGAAAAACGAAGAATCGGTGCCGATACTGCCGCAGAAGAAGGGGGCAGAGGAAGTGGAGGACTGGCATTTTGAAAAGCCACATGTTTGTATAAATTCTAATAATATTATTATTATTATTTCTTTAATAGTTAGTCAAAGTTTTCACATTTGCTTAAATTAATAAAACGGTGTTTTAAAGGACTACACCAGGGTTTTGTAAGTCTTGTATATTTTATATTGTTGCAGTTCAGATTCATTTTTAAATGCATTTGTCAAACAGAAAGTAAAGTCTAAGTGATTTGTGGTAAATATTCCAAAACATGCAAAGCTACTTTTATGATCCCGAAACAGTATAAGATATAATGCAAAGGAATGTAGTTATTATTATTATTATTATTATTATTATTATTATTGAATATCCCTTAGTTTGAAAGGTTGTGATTAAGAGAAACTGATCAGGATTGTAATCTTAAAATATGTGTAGCTAGCAATGTGAGCTACACTGAAAACCTGCAACCACAGCAACATAAAAGGAAACTTTCCATGTTCTTAAGATCATGTCTAGATGGACCTTTTACTTTTGTTAATGCTGACACATTCCTGAGAGAATCTACGCGCCTGTCCTCATGTTGTTTCTAACATGATATGGCTGAACTGGCTTGCTGAGTTTCTTTTTGCCACCAGGTGTCAGAGTGATGCTGTATGTGACGGTTTATAACAGCTGTCTGTTTGAAAAGTGCTATATACGCTTCTCAGTAATTAACAACTGTCAAATGAGTTGCACACAACTCATTTCACAACAACATTCAACATTGCACACCTACAGTACAACAGGTAACAGCACAGAGGGTCAGTCCTGTACTAATGTTGTAACATCCTTCTTACACCATCACAGGTAGAGTCAGAGTCGTGTTTCCAGTTGGATCACTTTAAGTCGCTGCTTTTGCCAGAGAACAACCGGCCTCTGGAGCCCAGCGTCCTGCTGGCACTCAAAGAGCTCTTCAACCGATCAAACGCAGACACCACCGCTCTGCACATGCTCAGTGTTGACTGCCAGGTAGCTCTCAACAGTCTTTGCCAAGTAGATCTTCAGAATCAATATATGCTTTATTTTTTATGTTTGTACAAAAAAGGTCTAAGATCCTATCAAATGTTTAAATCAAATGCAAATAATAGGCTAAAACTACCCTATTCTGAATGATTCATATAGCTTCAGCCAACATAATATTCATCATGACAAGTTATCATTTGTGTTCGATACAGAACATGTCGCATAAGGCGTATTTTTAAGTTGTAAGAAACTTGCTAAATTGATTCATTCTTATGTTTTTCTATAAAATTAGATTTTTTTATGTCTGTCATTTAAACATTTAACAGTTTTAATAATTACAGGCCCTGGTTTATAGCTTGGTGTTTTTCAGTAAACTTAATAAACCAAACTGCCACAAATCGAGATAATCACTCAAAGAACTGGATGTAGAACTTGAATGGCCATTGATCTGTCATTGTTGTGGTACTGCAGGTAGCACGCATCGTTGGGGTGACTGATGAGCAGAAGAGGATTATGGGAGTTGGATCGGGGCTAGAGCTGGTCACTTTGCCACACGGACACCAGTTGCGACAGGATTTGTTAGAAAGGTACACAAAGCTGACACACTTAAAAATAGAGATGAATAGATACTCTAGAAGAACTGTCTGTCATTCTGCCTACTCTCACACACCTCTAATATATTTATCTTCCATTTTGTAGGCATCATCTAATAGCATTGGGAGTCGCAGTGGACATCCTGGGCTGCACAGGGACTGTGAGCCAGAGGGCAACCGTTTTACATAAATTAATCTTATTGGCTCAGGCCCTGAAAGAACACACCTCCAACCTCTACTCCTTCTCAGCAGTGATGAAGGCTCTGGAGATGCCTCAGGTAGTGTAATTATGACTATGCTTGCTCTATGCAAACTTAGACAAAGAGGAAGCTGGTTTAGGTTTTCAAACACTCTTGGTATGTTTGTGCGTGCAGATAATGCGCCTGGAGATGACGTGGCGAGCGCTGAGGAGGAACCACACAGAAACTGCGGTTTTATTTGAGAAGAAACTCAAACCCTTCATGAAGTTGCTGAACGAGGGAGACGGTGAGTGGTGTTGATAAAGAGAGAAATGCATTACATTACATTCATTTGGCAGATGATTTTGTCTTTTTCAGACTCAGGAGCTGCAGTCAGTTTGTCTCCAATGTAAAATCAAAAAGACTGAGGAATAAATCCATAAATGAAATTTAGCTCGTCTCATCACTTGAAACATTTTCAGACTTTGCACATCTCCCCCTGGAGCCACAAAAGACTTTATACAACTTTTTAACATATGCAGTGGTACTCCCAGAGACCTATAAACAGACTTTGAGATGTAGAATTGGCACACTTTCCCTTTGATAGAGTGAAGTTCTAAATAAAAAAAACCTGTTACTCCAGACAACTGCTATATAAATAGCACTGTGGCCCTGTTTTTAGGTAGTGAATGTATTGCATATATTTTATGTGTACTCTGTGCTCATTTTCTTTTCTCTATAGACTCTGTGGTCGATGGTCCCATAGCCGTGCCACACCTGGTTCCTCTGCTGATGGCGATGGAGGGTGAGGACCCGGTGGAGGACAGTGAGCGAGGCTGTCAGCTTCTCTACGATGTCCTCCAATCAGCTCGCAATGCTGCGCTGCACGCACAAGATTATCAGCAGCACGCACACTCTCTGCTCACAGGTACGCAGGCATGCACAGTAATGTCCTCTCTTCTTTTCATTGACAGACAAAGGGCCTCATGCAAGAACATTACTGTACACTTATCCATTTTTTGGGATGTTTGTTCTCGCAGTTGTATTCACCAAATTCTCTTAACTTGAAAAACTTAAAAATAACTTGTTTTAACCTGATGAATGTCACCTGTTCATGAGGAGGTGTGACTTGCTATATAAGGCTAACTGTTCTGCTCCGTTTCTAGGTTTAATTCACAAAAATATGACCAAAATTGGACTGTTGGAAATTAGCAGACAAAAATGCAGTCAGTAGTGGAGCAGTAGGACCTGAAACCATTAGAAAAAATTGCTAAGCTGCCAATGAGGTTCACCAAAGCAGCAATGTACTGGGACAGAAATGAAGAAATAATGGTTTGACGCCAAAAAGATCTGAAACAAAGTGGTCTATGATTTGTGTAGGAGTTGTCATGTCAAATATTATATAGTCTGTTTTATAAGGAGAATGAGCTCCTGGAGATTGACTTACATAAACACCTTCCCATGAGGCAGCTGCTGGAGTGAGAGGAAAAATTTTCTTTTACTGATTTGTAATTTTTCTTATACAAATCAGTAAATCAAATCAAAAATAATAAAGATAATGGTGTTGAATGTCAAATTGGCGACAATAATATGTTGAACAGAATATTAATTTAGCAAACGTTTATGTGCGAGTTAAATATGCTTATTTATATATCTATTTATAAAGCATTTATAGTACTATTTACTTTAGTTTTAACAACTTAATTCAGATTACAGACTGTACTTCTTAAGTCAAACAGGTGTTTTCTGCCCTATCGAGAGAAGTAGATTTTCTTTTACATTTGTACCTCAGGGAAAATTCTAAGTACAAGAAAATTGGTGATTGCAACAAATTCTCTTGAATCACATCACATATTAACGTCATTGTAAGGATAGAATAAACACACTTGCTCTGGCAGGAAGCACAAAAGTGTAAAGTATTATACTCTAAAACAGTGTGTACATTGTGAAACTGAATGTGAAATTACATAATTGGTGGTATCTGATCCGATCAAATGTTTGACACGCTTCTTGCGCAGGAGGCTGGGAGCTGATCCCCGAGCTGCTGGAGGCTTTCCGGACGGAGTTCGCCCTGCGGCTGTTCTGGGGTCAGTCAGGGGCAGCGGCCGACAGAAAGGAGCGCTATGAGAAGTTTGACAAGATTCTTTGTGTCCTCTCAGATAAACTGGAACCCGTGGAGATCACCCCACAACAACCTGACCCTCTAACCTGAGCCTCAGGGCCTGTTTCTCTAAATTAAAGGTGAAATCAGCACTTTCTTCACTAGGGGAAAATAAAAAGCAGAGATGAAAGTGAAATGTTTTATTTGAGCCTCGGCGTGTTGCAGGAACCAAGGCGGGGATCTCACCCCTGAGATCACACAGACATAAAGAAAAGTTCTTTTTGAGATGTGAGAGACTGTCAAGCAACAACTTAACTTATAAGAGAATGAATTACATCTGGCATGTGCGGGCCCAGGGCAGTCCTTTACTGTGAAAAGGGCTGCGTTGGATTTATTTGACCTTTTCAGGAAATCTGAAACTGTTTACCCAAAAAGTAGCATCTGTTTACTTTTTTTAAATGTGCATTTCTGATACTCCAACACTGTTTTATTAATCCACACCACTTGTTTGATACTTGAGATCCAAAGGACCAACATGAACACTATCAAAACTGAGTTAGTTCCCTTTGTACGTGAACTGCTGCTGTAATGGACCACACTGGAAATTGTGTTTTTAATTTTCAGTGTTTATACTGCAATGAATGTATGTTTATTCCTTTTTGGTTGCCAGTTTTTGCATGTAATATTTCTCATAAATGATATTGTAAAGAACCACAAATGACAATAAATGTTTTTTTCTTTGCACTTTATGACTCAAATGATACAAAAAAAGATGGATCATACAATAATACCCCTAAAATGTCCACTAGTCCAGAACAGAGTGGCAGAGAAAGAGATGGGTAAAACCATACCTGGCCAAACAAGATTTTGAAAGTCCTCCACTCAAACATTTGTTTGTTTTCTTGTTTGAGCTTCATTGTGCAGAATCATGTATGTCCGGAGTTTGACAAATGTGTCTGCTACAGGACGAAAGTTTCTCTGTGCTTTGCCTTAAATCTAAAAACCATTGTCTGTTTACCCAAGAGTGATATGGAAACTTAAAACCTCGAGACCACAAACAAAATGAACTTTCCAGTATAAAGTATTCATAGATTCTGGATTTTATGATGAGAAAGAAGCAGACCATAGAATTGTTAACTAGCTAAATTAAATTACTTTTTTGTGGAAAAACCATATTGGACACATTATTTACAGCAGAGTATTTTTAAAACATGTCTGGAGTGCATCTTTAAACAATTTCTTTTTACTCCTGGCAGTGGAGTGTTTAAGATTCAGCTCCTCGTCTAGTCCAATTTCCTTCCATTTAAACTTGGTTGAACAGGTCATCTGGATTTCAGGTCAGAATAATGACAAAGGTTTATAAAAATGTCCTTTGTTTCAGAGTATTTCAGAAGGCCAATAAGAGGCCTGGAGGCTCAGTATATAAAAACGGGGTTAAACCATGTAAAACCAGTATACACGTGGGAGAAATATAAAAACCATCAAAGAAGAACCAGTTGACGACCAGTTTTTCTACTTTTATGTGCAAAGTTGGAATTAAAAAAGTGAAGACCAGGACTTCCACTTTAGTGTTGCACATCTTATCAAATTCAAAAACACGCAGTTCACCAAGTATGTGTGTCAGTAATTATAACACGGTTAATGCCATATTTTTTACTTTACATTGAACTGATTATTGCTGTTGTGCTTTTCCATTTTTTTTTTTTTTTACCAACCCTGTCCTAAATTCAGAAAAAGACATTACAAAGCAAGTTTCCTTGCAGACTTCACTTTAGTAGGGAAACTAATATATCATATGCAGTTCAAAAGGTTCACATTGCCACTTCATACTGGTCATTAGATCCCTCCATAAAGGGGCTCCAATGTCAGGGATGCCTTTGTTCTGTGTAAAAACATTTTTGAAGGTTATTTGAAGCTAATATGAAATCCCAGCAGGCTGAGTTACTCATATCAAGAGGGCATCTTCTAAAGTCTTTTTAGTATGAAATCAGTGTTTTCATGCTGAGCTGTAGTGGAGGATAGTAACACAAAGAATTAATTTTGTATTAAAAAAAAGAACGTTGGAAGATGTCCACTTGATTAGTCTAGCCGCAGAGGCCTCATATTAGCTTCAGAAAACTGCATTTTTCTTCCCAAAAGGAGAAACATTTGGGAAGTGCATTTTGTTCCCCATCTCTTACATTAGAAGCACATAAGGAAGGGATCTCTTCAGGGCCAGTATGAACAGGAGTGATCACAGCGAGCCCGTTTCAACGTTCATAGGGGAACCTGTGTATTGTTTTAAGACAAACAATAAAAAACTGTGAGCATATCCTTAACTGTGACATATAGAGAATTTATATTTTGCGCACTCCCTCTAGAGTAGTGGTTTTCATCCAGTTATAAGTCATATAACATTACTATGATTTATAAAAAAAACTCACATTATCCTGTCAGAAAAGAGGTTTTAGCAGAGGGCCGGTGTTACAGAAAGAAGTTCAGCAGGTTATTACAAATGGCAGCGGGAAAGTCAAGTTAATGGATATATCGACATAAAGAAATGTAGCATCAGGCTACTATGATGCTGAATATGTTACATGAGTCGTCACTTAACACTGTGACAAAAAGTTCAGGTATACATTCAAAGGTTTGGCTTCTAAAAGAGCTTAAATTTATAAAGATCAGACAGGACTGACAGTCTGCGTTTGGAGACAGCTTCTCCTGCTGCGGCGAGCAGAGACAGGGAGTGTATGATATCGCAATCAGCCTTGATAACAAGCTTTATAATCACTCACTTTCATCTCACTATACACGTCACTGGCTGAGATAAAAGACGTAGAGAACAGCTCCAATTATCATGGATGACTTTGTATTCACTTTTGACTCTTAACTTTCCATCACAAGCTCTGAGAGTGTGTGTGTGTGTGTGTGTGTGTATGTGTGTGTTATGGGCTAAGTTTGACGTATGATGAAGGTATATAGCCCTCTTCTCCACCGGCTCTAAGGACTCTCATCCATCCATCTCCTTTATCCTCCTCCATTATACTCAACAGCTCTCCCTCCGTAATGGAAATGGTGCCCTCGCTGTTGCCTGCACACAAACACACACGAGTAAGACATATAAAAAAGGCTAAAATGGGATCTATTTATGAACAAGTGGAGTGTGAATATTACAGCATACCTTCAAATGTGTACAGAGCCGTGCACTGGCCAACAGGAGTTTCTATGTCGTCGAACTCGTCTTCAAAATCTGTATAGATGTTCTGAGACTGGTCAGCTGCTACAATCCTGAAAAAACACACATCCAAGAAAACAAAACAATTGATACATGTTACTTTCTCAACGTATTCTGCTACACACGTTCACATTTATTGAAATAGGTCAACATTTCGGGAAATACCTTTATTTGCTTTATTGCCAATACTTGATGCCACTGTGTGGGAGTGTAACTGTACACAGAAGTCAAGATTTGGTTCATACCCCGGTTCACGAGTCACAGTTTGGTACAGCGGGGAAAAAAAATCAACTAATGCATAAGGAAGTCTATTAACATTAACATGTGCGAATGTGCATTAGTATGTTCGACATGTTTCCATTCATATACAATAGTGGAGCAACACTGACACACCCTCCTGGTCTCATCTTCAACTCTCTGTCGCTCTTGTAGCTAGTAATTGTTCCCAAACAACCGATGTACAGGACGCAGGTGGCTCTTCCAGCTCCAGTGTTTCATTAGCTTGTGCTAACCTTAGTACATGTTGCCAACGACGTACAGCTAAATGTTTCCAGGCAGAACTCGCATTTTTAGTTTTAATTTGAATACTTAATTATCATCATCATATCATCATTATTTTTAATATATATATATATTTTTTTTATTTCTGTTTGATCAACATTACTGACCATTATATTGTTTTATAAACATTTTGCTGTTTTATCATTATCAGTTCTTTTGTGTCGTATTTCATAATCTGATTGGTTTTATTGCTATCTTTTACTATCTTAACTACTCATCTTTCATTGTCTTATTTAATTAACTTGCTAGCTTATCTACACTGTTAGAAGAGGAAGAGAGAGAGAGAATAACAGCACTGTCCTGCTGCATATCTTCATGCCAGTTCTGACAAACTGTGATTCAAACAATGCAAAAAAGTACAGATGAATCACTTGTAGTTGCAAATTTCCTTCTAAATATTGATTACATCCATTATAAACAATTCTAGTTAATTATATATTTAAAATCTCACTTAAGGATCCCTTCAACTGTTTACAACAAATGTAATCTTCAATTCTCACTTTCTACTGAAATGTGTCCACTGTAACATTGATGTTGTAAAACATTGTCTAACCCACAGTCAGTCTGGTATCCATATTATATTCATTTTTTTCCAATAGAGCCTCCTAAATGTTACACACACGGGTCCTTTAAAAGTAAGCGAATGAGTGTATTTCCCAAAATGTCAACCTACTCCTTCAAATACAGGTCTTACCCATGTTGAGTATTGTTGTTGATGGTGTTGGAAGATTCATCTCCTCCCACGGCTTCTGCCAGCCACGTCTGTGACGAACCAGCAATAGATGTCAAGACTTGCCCAAATGTACACCACTGTAATGTGATCTGTCATGCACACGATATCAGCATGTGTACGTGTGTGTGATAACCTCATATTTGGCGAGCTCTCCCCTCAGACGGCCTATGTTCTGGGCCGTTTCTGTGATCTGAGGCTCCAGACTGGAGGGGTCTCCCATCTGTGGATTCTGCTCATACACACCCTTCATCTTCTCCAGTGCGTCACTGAGGTCAGACGGAGGGAGGAAAGGGTTATTGTTTTGGAATTGCGAGCACTCATTGAGGAAGTTTCTCTCTTGTGCAACACTGCTGATAAGAACAGGAGGGATGGGTAGATGTGGAAATACATGCCATACTACTGTTTATGACATTAGTGAGGTCAGGAACTATTGAGGGGTGAAAAAGCCTGGCTCGCAGTTACAATTTATCCCAAAGGTGGTGGAAGGGGTTGAAGCTGGGGCTCCCCGACAGTCAAGTTCTTCCACACCAAAATGGAAAAACATTTCCTTATGGACCTGGCTTTGTGCACAGGGGTATGGTCATTCTGAAACAGGAAACATGTAACTGTTGCCACCAAATTAGGAGCACACTATTGTCCAAAATATCCCTGTATGCTGCAGCATTAAAATGTCCCTTCATTGAAACAAAGTGCCCAAGTTCAAACCATGAAGCCTCAGACCTGAAGTATGTTGACAACTTTGGTCATACGTATCTCAACTAACATTTGGACATGACTGTCACCTGAGAACTGTGAGAGACTTGATTTGGTTAATTTATTTGATAATACAACAAATTAAAGGCACAACGTATATGGGAGTCCTATATTGACACACAATTATCTGCCAAAGTTGAAACTGCTTTGGTAATTTCACATGAGCGATGTTTGTATCTGTGTTTTTACTGTATCTCTGCTCTTTTACCACGTGTTTATTACAGTTAGTTAGGATTGTTACTTATGTCACAAGACCGCTGTTAATCAAATCTGATCAGACCACAGCAACACAGACCAGACAAAGCAGATTAGCTCAATGTTAAACTCTTAATAAATAATAATTAGGGGATTTATTTTCCCAAACCTGAACTTTGGTTGCTGCTAATTTAGTCATGGATATTCATGCTTAAATACTTCAGCAGCTTTTAAGAATGTTTTTCATCTCTGCAGTTTCCAAGATTTCCAATTAATTCAAGCTGAACTAATTAACCAGGAAATGCACTGATATTTAAAAGTAGAGTTGCTCCAAAAGGGACACCGGTATTGTTGCTGTTTCAAAAGGTTGACCTCCTCCTGATGATGGTTTTAAAGTAAATCTAAAAGCTTGAAATTGCAACAACAGATCAGTATCACTTTATAATGTGAAAAAGTTAAACGTTATAATAATGTTTTCACGTTATTACAACACACATTATTACAGGAAACTTAATTTTTTATATACTATTTATAACCTCAAATGTTTCATGTTATAACGTGATAACTTATATTGTTATATTGTGTCGTTTTGGGTTAAAATGGTTCCCATCAGATCCGAAAACATATCCAGAAATAATGTATTTTTGTGTAAAATTCAGGTCACATTAGGTGTTACCACCACATTAGGTCCAATCTATGCTGCCCCAAACAACTTCAAATGATCACACTAAACACCATGAATTAAAACTAATACTCAGCTGCATATTTCTGATAGTAAAATGACAAAACAGAGTAAGTCTGTGTTTTCAGGCCTTAGAGATGCCCGTGCTGCTGTCGTCACCTTTGGTCCTGCGCCTTCTGCAGATCTTTAGTGATATCATCAATCTTCCCCTGCAGCCTCTTCTTCCTCTGCTCCGGAGGAAGGTGAGAGAAATCTTCTGCAGCAGGGGGCTACAGACACACACACACAATCCAAAAACACACACAACAACTATTCTAAGCATCATGTATACAACAACTTTATCAAAGCTCACCACCAGATGTCACTCCTCCTTGTCTCTCTTTCCCACCGCTAATACAACATCTACACACAGACCGACAGATTACTGCAAAGAAACTCAACAATAGAGAGCCACATAATTATTCTGTCAAGGACACAAACTTGTGATGATTTTTTATTAATTGATTTAAATTCAATTCTAAGAGTTTGAGACAGAGTTCCTATGTTGAGGAGTCACAATGTCAAAAGCACAATCAACTTTAGTTCTTATTTTTCACCTTTGAAATGCTAAAATATCTTGCTATTTTGCTGACTTCTGCACTAATTTGAGCTAAACTAGCACAAAAAGCAAGGATGATTTTCTCTAAATCCTAAGTTAAAAGCAGAAGCCCAGTTTTTACAATAAACTGTGAGTATTTCTCCAAAGTATAGGAAATTTGCTGTTGCATGGCCAGATACCACTGGAAGTAGCAGGAAAATATATATTATTGTAATGTGGATGAACTGACCCTTTAAGTTTAAGCTACAAAGACAATATGAAGTACTACACATAATGATGTGGAGCTGTTTTGTAGTTTGGATAGTTGTGGTTCTGCTGTCAAATGAAATATACATTAAACATTGTGCGCAATATCAGAGGCTTGTTTGTTGTTCTCAATAGAGGGAATTAAAAGTTAAATATCAGTATGGCATCACAGAATAAAGACTTGGCTCTCTGGTATTCAGTTTGAAGAGAAAGTTAATACTGTTCCCTGAATAGAAATGTAGTCCCCTGTGCCATGAGAAAAATGAATTTTATTTTGTAAATTGAGGAGTAACTGCACTTAGGCAAATAATTTTGCCGCTGACCACACTCAGCTGTGATCACTGATGAGAATAAAGCCCGGTCACATCTGCATTTAAACAGCAAAATGTCGCAGAAAATTAACCTCATTATACTGGAATTGGAGCAATCAGTGGATTTGATCACTCATATATTACCATTACATCTGAGTCACAGCGCTGAACATCCAATTATCTGAAAAAAGAATTACCCGGCTATCTTGGAAAGGCGAACAAGGTCGTTCAATCATCTAATATTTTATATTTTCAGACACAGTAACATGTTAATACTTTGTTTGTGTTCTGAGTAAAGGCGTATGTCATTTCTAATTAGATGGATTAGGAAATATAGTCATAACTTCAGAAACAGGTCAACAACCTTTTTTGCAGATGGAATATTTTTTCTAATCCAGGTTGTTAGAAGAGTCTCAGATCATCGAGACATTTTGTTAAACAAACTTCTGGGTTTTCAGAGATGGCTGGGTAATTATTTTTTTGTAAATGTAATGGTAATACGAGAGCAGCACAAACTGACTAACTAGCCAACTAGCTTGCTAACAAACATTTTTCCCCAGGAACAGCGCAGGCTTTGAAGCCAATTTGACATAGTGGCCGAACCGTGTAATTACAGCCATGGCATCCGTCACATGACGCATACTGGCCCAAAAATCTGGCTCATCTGGGTGAGTTCTTTACAGTGGGAAGTGGCTTTTTTTTTTTTAACGCTGAGAAAACAGTGCAGACAATGTCCTTGTTAAAATGGATTAAAAAAATGCCAAAAGATTTAGGGTTAGGGTTATGTTGTGGTTAGGGTTGTGCTGAATTATGGGTTTTTGGTCCAATTTAGGCACTTTCTCAAAGATGTGACCGGGCCTTTATTCCCTCCATGTTCCCCATACGGGTCAGTGCAGCATGAGTTAGAGTAGAGGTACTCCTTTAATAGTATTTGAAAACAATCCAGCACCAGAATACTGTTATTTAAGCACCTTTTACGTCTACCCTCTATGTAACCATAATAAGTGTTACCGTGTGCTTTTCAGCATGTGATATCTGGACACAGAGAAAGGGGACATTCAGTATCAGATAGGTATACAACAAACACACCTCATGGGAAACACACTTTTACATTAACAAGCATGGTACACTTTACAGGTAGTCTCAAGGCAACTGTCTTCATTAAATGTTGGAGTTTGAAGTCAAACTGTTAAGTTTTGAAAAGAAAAAAACAACAACTGTATTTTCAAAAACTGTTAAAACTTATTAAAGTATAAAAACAATTTAATATTTTTAATTGCAACTATTTAATTTTCAAGCACCCAAATAATGAAAAACAGCTCACTGAATATGTTTTGAAAACCGGATTTTTTGTTTCTAAACCTCAAAAGATTTAAGTTTTTCTAAAGACGAAAAGTAAATTATCTCAACAGAAGATTTAAGATTGGCAAAGCGTGTTTTAGTTCATTCAAAAACGTTTTAGTTTGACTAAAGACTGACTGAAGACATATGCCTTGAAATTAAGAGTTATCTCAACTTCTCTTTTTTAACAGTTTTTACTAAAGCACAGTGACAGAATATGAACGTCAAGATGTAACAGCTTTTTTTAAATGAACAGCATCAATGAGACATATACAGTACATGAGGGGGGGGGACCTGAGCAGATGTCGTCACTCACCGAGTGCTGTTTGTGTAATATCTTTAAGGTGGAAATCCTGGGTTTGACAGAGCGATTAAACTCTCTCAGACAAAGAGAGAGAGGGGAGTGCTGCAGCTTGGAAAGGTGGAGGGAAAGGGGGTTGCTGCCCGGCGGGAAAGGGGATGGGGGAGAGAAAGACGGAGGGACGAACTGAAGAGAAAAAAGACAAGGTAGGAGGAACAGGGAGCAGAGGAAGAGAAGCAAAGGAAAGAGAAAATTAGAAGAAGAGGGAGTCAAAAAGAGGATTTCTGTAGTAAAGTGGATAGAGAGTTAAAGAGAGAACAAGGGGTGTTTTGGGGCAAGTCTGTGCAGCACAGTGGAATTAGAATTGGCCCCTGAGGGCAACAGGGTGGCGGGGTAAGACATGAGTGGAATGTGTGCTGAGTTTCATGTGTGTGTCTGTGTGCGTGTGTGCGTTTTAAAGCATTGTTATGAGATCGTGTGAGAGTATTTTAAACTTCTTCAGCAATCAGCAGGACCAAGATAAGGGAGCTGGTTTGTGCTCACTGTATGTATTTGACAGCTGAAGTTCTTTAAAGCTGTCTTCAATGTCTTCTAAAGCTCTCTACAATGTTGTCAACCCTGAAAAATACAGGTTTGTCCACAGTTAGCTGTAACATGACACCTATTAGTGTACTCAGAAATGTTGATGCAATTATTAACTGAAATTAAAACAGTTATTAAAAGGATAAGTCTGGTCATATTTATGTTCTTATGGCAACAAATCCTACTAACAAAGCCTGATACATCTTATTCCTCTGAGCCACACACTTCTATTGTTTGTCCAAAAACGATTAAAAACACATCAGTCAGCCACACTGTTGCACTGGGTAACATGTTTCTTTCTTTAATCCACATGGGCATTGTAGTTCATCGGTGCCATAAAAAAATCCCTTGCATGCAAAATGTGTACCAATCCCTGACTGAAAATAGTCCCTAACAGATGCATTATTTACTCCTGTTTGAGGAACGTTTGCTACAAACTGCAGCTGTTGCTGTTTAGAAATAACTGTGTTTTTAAAAATTAACTTCACTCTAGAGATTAAATGTCTGAAAGCACTGAGGTTGAAATAATACTTTGTTGGTTTTGGTCTTTTCATGGAATTTTCTGACAATAAGAAAAATATACAATAATAATAATAATATACCTTTTAAGAAACAATCATAATCTGCCGGTGTAATTGTCACCATTTAACACTTACATTTACAGCTTCCTATAACTATAAAGTATAATATACAGCAAAAACAAAGCAGTATTGGTGATGGTGCCACATCCCAAAATTATATAACAATATCAAGAATAAAGCCACCTGCAGACTCAATAGAGTAAAAAAAGATTTATCGACTATAAACTATGATGTTTCGACATTACCTCTTCATCAGGTAACTCAGTGTGTGACCAAGATGCAGGTCTTGCCCTATTATCAGTTACATATTGCATCTTATTAACAATGCTGATTTAAACACTAATATGTATAAAATGAACGTGCGTCATGCAATCAAATGTAAACTGGAGTGAGTAAATAAGTTATATGTAATTATTTAAATCAGATTTGTGAACATTAAACCATTTTATCTGTGTTTTTAGAGTGAATTAAATTTGAGAGTTTTTTACAGGTTTTAATTTCAACGTTAGAATATGTCTAAGGCTTCAATTTAAAACTGTGAAGCACTCTCATAATAATCATAACTCAATTATATGAGTGCTCATTATTGTTTCCAGGCAATACTATGTATGTTGCTTTTATTTCAAAATAAGAGCACACAATGTTTCAAGAAAGACTACCAAATCAACCTGCGTCTAAACAACCAGGATATATGGATTAGAAATTATAATTTTAGCCTGATATTAACTTGTTAACCCAGATTAGTTGAGCCACATTTGGAGAACAGGGCAGAGAAGACTTTCAGGTTGTCTAATGCAGAAGCAGAGGAGCAGGCAGAGAGGGGAAGGGCAGTGTCCTTGAGACAAAATATTCACTTATGCAAACTCAAAGAAGAAGAAAATCTAATGTGTGCAAATTTACCTTGTGCTTCTTGCTGAAAGGCCAAAGCTTGGCACGCACTTTGGGTGGGTTGAGGCTGGAGTCAGAGGTTGCTGGTTTGATTCCTTGGGTGTAGTCCTCAAACTCCACATCTGCAGGCCGCTCAAAACCAGACTTGTGCTGCTCTATGAACAATATCGAGTCCTGCAGGGAGACAAACAGTCCATGTGGGTTCAGAGTTACAAGCAGGTGTTCAATCGAGACCAGCCGGTAGTGGATATTTGAGTTTTGTAAGAATATATTAGGTATTAGTTTTCTAACATAAACCCATTAGTACTAAAGAGATGTACTGAGCAAGATAAAACAGCAAAACAGCAAACTTCACTGGAAATGACCCTCATTTACAGTGTGAGTGAGTGCTTAGGCTTTAAACCTAAAAAGCTAATGTATATAGAAAAAGAAACTCATTCCAGCGGTTTTGGTAACTAGCTGACTTTCTGACACTGAATCTGTTATCATCAGATCAAGTGTTTACTATGTGTAATATATGTTAACCTGTTTTCCATGTACTGAGACAACATACTCTATACAACAGAAAACATGCACAAAAATAGGTATGATACCGACACATTGCAAAATGCAAGTTCTAGATGTGTAGTTTCTGACTCTCAGTATGGAGCTTTTGTTATTGGAGTCACATACACTTGTATTTGACGCAATACACTGTCCTGCCAATGGTTTTACAGTATTCCACTGATCCACAGGAAGCAGTAACACATCAATGCATGCAGCCATGTGCCAGCAAAGGCAGGGAAGAAGAAGAAGACGACTGCAAGCAAATAAACATGGATGTCAACAATGCTGCATTTGGCTTTACAAACACGCATCTTGGTGAGCAACACTGAATGTAAACATAACGTTTGTTTGTTGACAAGAAAACTCCAAGGAGCACCTTTAAAGAGGTCAGCAGCATTATTAAAAGGAATAGTTTGACTTTCTTCTCAAGAGTAAGATGATGTGTGTATACTTAAAAATTACATAAAGCCTAGAAACACATGTATGGGACTGTTTCTTAGCCAGGTGCAGTGACTTCCTGCAGTCTCGGCTGTTTGCCAGTCTTGTTGCTTCTGTATACATAACATACAAAGACACGTATAGTCTAACAAGCATCTAACCAAACGTTTACCTTTTTCTCATCAATTTTCACCCCTGCTGCAGAGATTCCCTCTAGACACTTGGAGATAATGGGCAGCACCTTCTTCTCAATGTCTGAAAACTGGCAGTAGCCCTCCGCCATTCGCCGAATCCTCCGCTCATCCATGTCCTGCATTTTCTGTCCGACACACAACAACCTGCTTAAATATCATATACTATTCACACTGTCTGTTTATTATTGTATATTCAGTTGCATATGAAAACACTGGAGGAGGGTTGTATTTAGAAAACAATATAAGGGTGTGTTCGGTTTTAAGCAAGTGTGTGGGCTCTGCCCAGTTGTACTGCATTGTGAATGTGTGTGTTTATATGTCTTTGTCTCACATTGAAGATCTGCGGTATCTCTGAGTAGTAGAAGAAGTTTTGTTCCTTGTTGTATTTCTGGAGCTGTGCTGCATAGTCGCTCCTGCACTCCTCCGCTGTGTGTGTGCGGGAATGGGCATGCTGCTTGGCCTTCAGAGTGAAAAGATAGGTGGAACGATGGAAGAGAAAGGGAGGGGAAGATGAAAGGATGCGGGAAGGGGGAGAAATGAAGAGATGCAAAACAAAATGCAAAGTGGGAGAAATGCAGGAACAGATGTAGGGAGGAAGTGGAGGGAGGGATGGGAGACACGAGGAGGCGAAAGCAGCCACAGAGGGAGACAGACAAGGACAGTTCAAGGATTATGACTGAAAATATCTTAAAAACCAAAGGTGAAAAAAAACAGTGCTCAGTTGTTGTTGAAGGTAACGCGTGTGTATTTACTTTCTCGGCATCGAGTCTGGTGGCATTGAGGTCGTTCTCTATTTTCTCTGCTTGTTGTGTGGCTTTTTCAGCCTCCGCCCACTCCTTGGCAAAGCGCTTCTTAGTCTACAAGGCATGCACACACACACACACACACACACACACACACACACACACACACACACACACACACACACACACACACACACACACACACACACACACACTTTAATGAGTAGAGCTTTAGAAGAATTAACTTAATTATCAATTATGTAAGTCACGTAATTCAATCCCACTAGGTACTAAAAATGCAAAGGGACTGTCCACCAAATAATGCACATTACGTTAAAGGGTCAGTTAACACAAATTACAAACAATAGACAGATTTACTCATTTACCTCTGGTGGTATTCGGTAATGCAGATAGATTTAATTTAATTTTAATTTGGCCAGGGTTTGAGATGCGAGACATTTCTTCTGCCAGCCCCAGAAAAATGGAGGTGAATGGAATTAGGTTAGTGGTGTTTAAAGCATTAAAACATTAGAAGCATTTATGATTACAGATTACTAGAAAGTTAATGACTGCATTATTGTCTATTATCCATAGACCTTGCTGTGAACAGTTTATTTACTGTTTACACAGAAAGACAGAAAAGATGTTGCTGTTCAAGTCTTTTCAGTAGCACAAACCAGATTTCATTCCTCTCTTTGGACTGCAGAGGAGACAGAAATGTCAGATATTTCTAAACCTGAGAAAATAAAACTAAAGTGTTAAGACTTGAATTTATGGATCTGCAAATTTCTAATAATCTTCTTCAGTTATAGTTCATTTCACTCTTCACAGAAACAGCTGCTAGAAATGTCCTTCAGAGAAACCAAAAGATTATTACTTTTATAGAGTACATTTCCGAGCCTGTGCTTTTTCCCTTTTACTTGAGCAAAGAAGTTGAACCTGTACTTCTTCTTTTACCGCAGTATGTTTTAACACAAGTATCTGTATGTCTATTTGAGTAAAGAATGTGTACTGGTAGGATTGTATTTCCACTAATAATTAGTACTAAAATAAACAGTTCTTTGTCTGGAAACATTTCAAGAAATTGTTTTTATCTATCTGCATTACGAGATACCCCCTTTTTTTTTAATGAACAAACTTTAAATAACAATCATGTGATCCAAACTGTACAACTGTAAGCAACACGACTTACACTTTCTAGTTGCTTAAAGCTGCTCTCTAAATTCTGCTGGGCCTTCTTGGCATCAGATAGGTGCTGGGGAGAGAAGAGATTTAAGATACCACATCAATCTGCAATCTGCCAGCTACACCTATTGTCCCTTCTCTCTCTCTCTCTCTCTCCCTCCCTCATGTGTTCTCCCTCCATCTCTCACTGTTTTGCGTTCCTGTTTCAGATCCTGAAGGTATTTGGTGAGTTCAACACAAATGGCAGTGATCATGTTTTCGGCGATGAGCTCCCGTTGGCCGGCGTAATCGTTCAGCTCGTTCAGGATCTCCTGAAATGATGCGTGATTGCTGAATCTGCAGCAGGGAAGACAGACAGACAACAACCGTAACTAGGCAGGACAGGCCTGATGAGCTTTAGATTTCTCCATATGATGAAGCGATGTGCATTTGGCTCTAAAAAGTGATAGTGCAGTATGTATCTCAAGAGTTCGGAGGATGGTGTTTATTTGGATTTACATTATTTGGATTTTTCAGGACTTGAACGTCCACTCTTTGGGAGTCAACATGCCACTAAATCAAGTTTAGAATAACTGCCCTGCTCTCATTTTGGTTTGGGGAAGTTTATACACATGAAACTCCAGCCAAACTTGCATAAGATAGTGCTACATTTTCCAAACTTATTATTCATTCCTCATTCTCAAAATGATTTTCTGTTATACACAAAGCACTCACACAACTCACACTGAGTTTTAGCTACAGCTGATAAAACGTACAAGCTTAACTTTTAATTCCAGTTGTCACAATCCAAATTTGTCAGCTAGAAATTGCCTGTGAAATTGAAGACCTATTGTTTCACCGTATACTGTGATTTTGAGTGGTAAATCTTCCACTGTTATCATTCCTACTTTATATGTGCCCTGCAAGAATGGAACGCTTGACAGGCATAGCACCAGTAACTAAAGGAGTTTATTGAACAGTGAAATACAGTGGACAATATTTTGCACATTCTTGCGCAAACTGTTTAAATATTGTACATATTGTATTTTAGGACCTTTATAATATTTTTTCATATTATTGTCAATTTTCTTTTTTTCTATTCATGCTTCTTGACTTGCTTTCATCTTTTCTTGTACTATTTCTATTGTTATGATCCAATATATGAAAAGGTAAATTCCTTTTCCTGTATGTGAAAACCTACTCGGCAATAAACTCGACTCAGATTCTGATTCTGAATTTTATATGCAAAATTAAAGGGGGGCTGGAGGTAAAATAATGGAAACAGGACGTTTTATTGTTCTCTCACCTGCAGTCTTGCTCTTCCTTGCTCCCTCGTTTGGCATATTTCTTTGTTAGATTCCTGTAAGACAGTGGAAAGAGGCAGAGTGTCTTTCTATTACACACACATACATACATACATACATGCACAAGACACAAATACATTTATGTAAATATAAATGAACATTCAGAAACAAGGCTACAAAAACCGAAGGCACACCTGAGTTGCTTGGCGTAGCCCTGCTCTATCTCTGTCCGTTCCTTCACAAACTTTATGTATCGCTCCACCAGGTCGATCCCTGATTGCGTATGCTTGTCGATGTGATCATACTGGTCCTAAGAGAGGAACATAATAGAGCAACACATTTACATACATGTATATGCACACAAACACTGGAGGCATTGCTGCAGAAACAGCAAACCTCTAACACACAGCTGCCACATAACAGTCTAAATGTTTCTAGGTTGCACATTTTTCATGGTTTTGGCTCTGTACTCCGGCACTTTGGATTTTAAATGAAACAATGACGATGTTGAGGGTGGTTACATCAGTGTAGGACTTGAACCCATTTTTGTGCACAGTCCAAATTAAAGACAATGCAACGGTACATTGACCGTACACACACACACACACACACACACACACACACACACACAATGAGACCCACAAGATTTTTAAGGTCAAACTGTGTTACATTCTGGACAGTCTGTCACATGACCTCAGTGTTTCATCTACTGAAGACCAGACTGAAAGCGAAAAGCCTCCGAAACAAGAAGTGAAGCTGGCTGCAGTACAAGTCAGACAGAGAACAATTAAGGAACTATACTGTATGTGGCTTTTTCCACTTTGCTTGAGACGGTGCTGCACTATTACCTCAAGTACAACACTAGCAGTGGCTACTGTATGTGTACTGTTATTGCCAGTAACTTTAAATTTTTATCTTCATATTTAAATATTTATCTGTATTTATTTTGTACTTCTGCTGCTGTAACACCCAAATTATCTTATCTTATCTTATTTTAACATAACAAGTGTCTGCTGATGTCAGCACCTGGTTGATCAATCCATTAGTGGCCGACAGAAAATTATGACTATTCACGCTGTACACCCAGGACTGTATCCCCCGACATGGAAACAACTCTATTTGCAGATGATACCATCATAATCGGCCCGATTTAAAACAAAGATGAGACTTCATATGGGGTGGACGTCAACAATCTTGCAGAGTGGTGCACAGAAAACAACCTCCTGCTGCTCCGCAAAACCAAGGAGCAGCAGGAGGAGGATTGTTGATTTTAGGAAAAAGGAGGAAAAGACACACACCCCTGTTTACATCAGTGGAGCTGAGGTGAACAGTTTTAGATTCCTGGGAATCAACATCACAGAGAACCTAATCTCACACTGGTTAAGAATGCACAGAAACAACTGTATTTGTACATTATGTAGTTTCTGCCACTAAGGGGTCTCTAACATGAAAACAATAACAAAAGACGAAGTTTGATGACAGCATAAAGAATCATAGGATCACAGGAGGTTTCTACCGGGAGCAAAATTATCCGCAGAGGTCTCCTCCTCTCCAACACAAACCGACCCAGTGATTAAAACCGATAAAAACACTGAATAAAGTAGTTTCCCCTTAAAAATCTGTGTTTCTCCAACAGTGTTTGGCAGACAAAGAACATCCTGGAGGGCCTGCGAGCCGAACTGCTGCTAACGTAAACTGAGCTCGTTCCTCTGATAACTTAAGATCCAGATGTCTGATGACTAAAATCCTTCAACTGGTTAAAATATATAGTAAGCAACGACCAAGATCTAAAAACAACCACAACACTGGAACATGCGCAAAGATGATATGACGCCACTGACAGGCGACTGGTGAAACACACCGTTACCTGAATAAAATTATAGATCTCTGAATTTGAACATTCTTAGAAACATTTGGGATAAAACAACTCAACAAAATATATACCGGTAACATAGGCCTATATAGATTTTAATGTGGAAACGTTAGACATTATAACTTCAAGGAAACTTAACAAAGGATAATTCCTGTGCTGACTTCTTGTTAACTTTTACAGAGGAACGACAGAAAGCACCCTGACTGGAAACATCACAACCTGGCATGTGCACAGTCCAGGACGGGAGGACTTTGCAGTGGGTGATTAAAACCACCCAGAAGATCATCATCTACCCAGCACCAGGGATATTGGTGAGGTGCCGGTGCAGAGCCAGAAGGATACCAAAAGACAGCACCCACCCATCCACAGCCTGCTGACATCTGGGAAGAGGTACAGAAGCTTCCGCTGCCGTAACACCAGACTTAAAGACAGTTTCTTCCCTCAGGCTGTGAGAATGTTCAATTTATTCTCAACAAAACACTATTTTTCTGCTTTATGTTACTAAAAAGACTTTTTGTATATATTTTGTTTTATGAGCATAAAGGGAACTACAACCTGAATTTCAATAAACAACCCTGTGTTGTACATGACATTTTAAAAACCTTGTATCCTTGAAATGTATCCTTGTATTTTTCCAAAATGCCAAATATTGTCTAGTTCTACAGCTCCTCAAATGTGCGTATTTGTTGCTTTTCTTTGACTTCTGTGAAACACAACAGAATTTTGGGGGATTTTGACTGTTTGTCACACAAAATAGCATTTTGATGAGATCACCTTGTGTTCGCAGGGAAAGTGTGATGAGCATCTTTCTGATATTTTATTGACCTAAAAATGATATGCAGTGTATTTTTCATTTAACTGTGGTTTTCCAGTCTTTTTCTGCTTATTCTGTACATGTTCTTTATGTTGAAATTCATGTTTTTGTCTAACTTTCTATCTGTAAACTGTATTCAATATCCTGTCGATAAAGATGCATAAATTCTCTCTGCTTCCACCATATCTGATTTTCCTACACTACGGTGTGTGACAGAGAACAACGATGGCTGATAAAATATTTTTTAGAAAATAAACCAGAGATATACTGTAGGGCTGCAAGTAACAAATATTTTCATTACTGATTAATCTGCTCATTATTTTGATATTTAACATTTTTGCTTTAAAGTGACTTAAATGACTAATTCATCATTAAAGCGACTATAATTGTTTTTTATAATAAATTAAATGACAACAAGAAAACAACACTACAATGTAAAAGGGGTCGTTCCTGTGAATCTACAGAGAATTATCAGCTAAATCTGCAGCTTCTCTCTGCTTTATGGAGCTTTTTTTTTTATCAACTTTCAGCTCATTGTTTAGCTTTCCGGGCCACAACTTTACTGTTCTAGTTCCCTCTCACAGCTCTCATAGTTTCATTTTCAGCAGCAGGCGAATGTTTTCAGCAAAAAACGTTTGAATAACCCAGTGTGCACTACCTGCTGAGAACCAAACAACAGACTGGCTGGTTAACATAGTGGAGCATTTAACAGGTAAAGAGCAAGATGTTTCTCTCAGGAGACGGTAGAGACCAAAACTAGAGCTAAAAGGGTGAATATAGGACTTACATACATCTGGTGCACAGAAACATGAATCCAAATGAATGATAATGTTGCTCTTTAAGTGCTGGATGTGTAAATAAGCAAAAGTTTGCCTTATCAAATGAAAAGGTGCTGATACAATATGTCAATGTTGTGTTCACAATTTGTTTCTGCTGTCCATAAGTGATGACTAATTCATTGATAAATCGTTTCAACTCTACTGTGATTAATAATAAATATAAAAAATAATTTGCACTGTGTGAAATTGTGAAAACATGGCGGTTCAACATGGCGGACTCCATGGAAGGCGTAGATAAAAACTCCATCAAATGGCTCCCAGAGCAGAAGTTCACATCATAAAATGTCTTGATTCTTCCAACCAACAAAAACATAAATAGCTGGTGATTCATTTTCTGTTGATGGATCAGAAACAAGAATAACCCTCCACGTCACACACACACACACACACACACACACACACACACACACACACACACACACACACACACACACACAGTTCTCCCTTCTTTCAATTTCTCTTACACACAAAAAATACAAAGGTGTAACAGAGAATAAAAGCAAACTCTCCTTTCAACATTCCTCTCTCTCTCTCTTTACACACATCCTTGCCTTCAACACACACACACACACACACACACACACACACACACACACACACACACAGACACACAGACACACACACACACACACACACACACACACACACTTAAACCTGTTGGACAGGTAACATTTATCCTACTGGTTTGTATCGTAGTGTCAGGACATACAGTTAAGGTCTCACTGAAGACGAACGTCACCACAAAACCAAATGGTATGATTATATGATCACGTTCAGTCTGGACACACAAAGCAACAGGGTGGTTCTGTTGTTGTGTCCCTTGTGAAATACAAAGAAAGACTACACCTTTTGGTTGTTCGTGCATGTGTGTGTGTGTGTGTGTATAAAGGCTGCAGGGTCTTTTGGAGCCAGAGACATAGATATTGAGTCCTCAGAGGAGGGGGGAGCTAAATGGAGATCATACAGTAACACAGTTAGCAATGTCCTGGATACGAGAGAACTGGGAGGAGGCAGGGAAGGAAGAAGGAACAGGATTAGAAAATATAAGAGGAAGATGAAGTGAAATACACATTTGGCCAGTTAAAACCTGCAACAGGAAGGAGAGTGGAACGAGGCAAACAGATGTTGATGGGGATATTAAAGAGCTTATGAAGCACCTTTAAGATATATTACTGCATGCATTTACCACTCCTGTTGCTACGCCCCATTGCTTTACTGTAGTGCATTTGCATGTTTGTGTGAGAGGAGGAAATACTGATAGCGACACAGAAAGGGTTCAGGAATGAGATAATCATTAGCTCAGTGTGAACCTCCGCCCTGTGACTGACGGTCCCAGGGGCTTCTCCAAACCCTGGAACCAGTCGGACTAGTCCCACCCCTCACTGTGACGAAACACAGAAGCGTGTTTCCTGATCCAGGCTGATCTGAGAGCAGTTACACCTCAATCATAATGAAAGCTACAAAACAGGAATGAGTTACACCATCTATCCATACATCAGTCTTTAAGTTTGTGTAAAGCTCTTAGTAACTACTAGACTGTTTCAGCCATCAAAATGAAATCTGTAGTGTCTCAGCTAGTAAAGACTTTATTGGTTGCTAGGAAACGTGTAGAAAGTAATCAGCTGTGCAAACAGGAAGTTACTGTAGCATCACAATCTCAACCATAACTTTTTTTAACAGTTTTAGTGAGGAAGTGAATATTAGCCACCAACCCTTTGAAAATGTAGGTATCATTTTGTTTTATTTATATGCATTATAGAGAAATATAGTCTAACAAATGTGTTCATCATTTAGCAAAATGTCACTGATGTTTTGTGATTTGGGGTATAGTGTGTTATTGTTTATGAAATATAATTTAATATCTTCCCAGTTTACCTCAATATTAAACAGCATCTACCTATTCACCCATTACGTATTAGCACGCTAACGTTAGCTCTGTAAAGTTCTTAGTGACTACTGGCTAGTTGTCAAAAAGATTTAATAAATCTGGGTTTGCGGCATTAAAACTTACGAAATGGTTAGAAAAGAAACATACAATTAAGCAACTATTTTAATAATCTATCGAGCACAAATGCCAAACATTGACTGCTTCGTTCCAGCCTCTCAAATGTGAGAATTTCCTGCTTTTTGTCCAAAATGACAGTAAACTAATTATCTTCAGTTTTTGGATTGTTGATGAGACAAAACAAGCGTTACTAAGATGCCACCATTTCCTTGCATTCGCCACAGAGGGACCAAACAATTATGGAATGTTTTTATTAGTGTATAATGACCTGAATATAGGAATTGTTGTGTTTTTGTTACCTTAGAATAAGCCGTTTCTATCTATAGAGCCCATACACAGGTCACTTTTCAAGGAGTCCACAATGTTAAATCACCATGTTTCTGCAGTAGCCCGAATGGACAAACCAAACACTGGCTCTAGGGACTTTCGCTTTCTTTGTGAGTTTCACAGCCACTTTTAGTTTCTCCTACACACTTCACAGCCTGTTCTCATTCCCGGGTCATCAAATACAGGCGCGAGGGGTGTTCAGTCAGTTACAATCTGAAACTTCACCATTGGATGCCGCTAAATCCCACACACTGGTCCTTTAATCACAAAATAAATCAGGAAATGAATTCCTCATGAATTCAAAGTTTGCACTAGTTATGTTTGATGTAATGGAATAATCAAGCGATAGTTTCAGCTCTAGATACGATATGTTTTGGTTTTCCCACAATTAAGTCTGATTAAGCCACTTGTTTATCAGATCCCATCAAACCCACCCAAGCAGCAGCTGTTGAAGGATTTTGAATTTCAACTCTTTCTCAACAACAGCAGCATTAAACACAACAGCCTCACCCAGTCTGGGTTTAACAGTGGAATAATCTCAGAGGTATGTACTCAGACTTTGACCACAATCACAGCAGGATTTTCGGGAAATAAATCAGGTTTGCTATTCATCACGATCCATTAAACCAAAAATCATAAACAGTTCACGTCTGGATATTTAGTTTGAGCTAAAACACACACTGTACACACGGCATGCAAATCATCTTCCAAATCAGTCTGCGATAAAGTGGAGGTCTGAAATGATTGGCCTGTTAGTGACTAGTCGATTGTCAGAAGATTCACCGTTTTGACAATTGATTAAGAGTTTGTGGGGCAAAAAGGCCAAACTTTCTCTTATTTCAGCTTCTCAAATGTGAGGATTTCCTGCCTTTCTGTGTTGTGTGAGGTAGTAAACAGGATGTCATTGGGTTTTGGACTGCTGCTCGGACAAAAACAAGGAATGTGAAGACCTCATTTTTACTGATTTCTTACATTTTGTAGATTTTTGACAAAACAATTGATCAGTAAACTAATCAAAATAAATAATAATTGTTACTGGCGGACCTGGATCAGTTGCCACTCAAGTTCAGTCCCTTTACTTTAATACTCACTGACTCCACAGAGGGCACTGGTGTTGTGTGTGCGTGTGTGTGTGTGTGTGTGTGTGTGTAATGACTAATGGAGGTTGTCTGACCTGATGTCAGTCACTGTGATTCACAGCTGAGACACTGACCAGATGAAGTCATCAGTTAACAGAAATGAGCCATGATTTGGTGGACAGTCTGCCAGAAAACCTCAACGCTTCCTGAAGTGTTGTCACAAAGCAAAAAGCTTCAGGTTCAAGCATGAGAAGAAAAAGGTGGTGGAGTACACCTTTAGCTCACGGTAGATAAGGTCGCCAGAAAGAGTAATAAACCTCTTCCCCCTCTGCTTAAGATAAGGTATGCAGCTGGGGTTGCGAAATCCTCTGGCTGCACACTTTACAGAAAGACTCCTGCTGTTGTTTCAAGATTACTTAACCCAGGGCCTACCGTGGAAGGAAAACAAAAAGTCCCCTGTACATATTGTGTCGACGAAAACAATAAGCAGGACAGCCTACTCTTAAGGGATGTTATTTGGTAATGACTTCTCCTTAGAGGACTCCTCTTCTTCAGTGTCAGCTGTCAAACTTACCCAAAGATCCGTTCCCCAGTCCATGTCTGCAAAAAAGTTCAGATGGAGGAATCCTCTCGGTTGTTCTATGGCAAAGAAAGAAACAACCAGGTGGTGGTGGTGGTGGTGGTGGAGGAAGAGGAGGAATAGAAGATATAAAAACTCCTCTCGTTACAAAGATTCCACAAAACTTTGAGTCTCGAAAGTGGAGATGGCGGAGGAAATGTTTGGAGGAAGTCTACGCCTTCTCCCTGGCACGGACGCGGCTGTCTTGTTTCTTCCAGCCAGCGAGAGAAAAAAATATGTTCAGGCGCTTTTTCCTGAAACAAGTTTGGGTCCCAAAGAGAGAGAGAGAGAGAGAGAGAGAGAGAGAGAGAGAGAGAGAGAGAGAGGGAGGGGGGGGGACCGGGTGGGAAAACCTACCAGCGGCGTCTCTGTTTGTTTTATCTTAAAGAAGCAGCTGGAGGTTATTTTCCTCATAAACGCTCCTGAAAGCCGGAACCTTTAAGTAAACACATACAGTATTATTGTCTGGCATCACAACACTTCAGTTATAACGCTACACCTGAGGGAAAATAAACCGAAATAAATCATTAACTATACTGGACAAGTGTTGAATAAATCACCCATTTATTCCAGTTTTCAAGGACTGTGGTGGTTTTATTCATTCATGTTCAGTTACAGTACATTTACTCAAATACTCTTACAGGTGGTACAATTAGTAGTTTGGATCAATTTACTTTTACTCCACTTGACAATAGAAAACAAATTAAACTTCCTTTTTTTCTAAAATTTGCAATGTCACATTTTCTTCTTCCACATTTACATCTTTAATACATTTTAAACATTAAGCAATAAAATACCAGATTTACTAATAACTACTACTGCTGCTGCTACCAGTAATAATAAAGTTTATTTATATAAGATTTACCAAAACTAGAGTCTACCAAGCACTTTCCAAAAAATAATAAAATAAGAGACTAAACTAAATCTATTGGACATTAAGACGTGGCAATGTTGTCCCATTGGTCCTGGACAACAACTATTTGATGGATTGCCTTAAAATGTGTCAGATATTTATGGTCTCCAAAGGATGATTCTTAATTACTTGGAATTTTGTGAATCATGTCCATGTGATTCAAAAAAGCACTTTTTTATTCCAATTTATTGCACACCCATAGTTATTTAGCAACATTCACATTGAGGTTTTATAAAAAAAGCACATCTATCTATCTTATAAAATATGAGGCAGTGCAACTTCCCAAAATTATATAAAACAGTTAAAATGATCTCCACTTCCACTTCCACTTTCCACTTTCAATAATGCATAAATAATAATGTAACACTGCCAGTGGACATTCTGCATAATGACTAATTTCATGTTTGCTACCTTATATATATTTTGTTAAAAATACCTCGGTTCTGAATAGCTTTGACAAGTAAATAACCTGAATACTTCTTTCGCCACAGCTGATCCCTGGCCTGTTTGTACCTGTCCTGTATTAACATTACACATAGTCACAGAGCAGCAGACTTTCTTTTCCAGAAAACAAATTCCTGGTGACCTTTAAGAAACCCAGAAAATAATTCCACAACAGACAACTGTCTTTTTGTAAAAGCTCAAGTGAAATATGATATCACAGCTTTTTGTTCGTTGTTATGTTGTTGTTGTTTTTTTTACTGCTGTCACATGCTAATGGTTTCAAACACTGGGAATACTTTAGTAAGTAATATATCCAGGTCAGATCCAGTAGTATGTCCTCTTCTTTATCCAGTAACACTCCATGTTAGCCTACCTGTTGAGACCACACCTGTCTGTCAATACGAGGGCGACACCTTGTGTTTAGTTTACATGCACCCTGTCTGTTCTTATTAAAGTTTTAATGTCAAAGAGCATTTAGCCTGTGAACTTCCTCCTTTGATGATTTCTGAAGCACAAGAGCACAGAAGTATGTCACAAAAAAGTTTATCCTAATAAAAGGCTTTTTTTTTTTTTTTTCATCTCCAGGCGCCACCAGCAGGTCAAAGTTTTAACTTATCCTCTTAAATACTTCAATATTAGTATGATGGATCAGCACCGACTGTGTGCAGGCAATCTAAGTGCCCCAAATGTTGAATCCTTTGGTGATTCTTTTTCATTTAGCGCCACTAGGTCAGTTTATTAAATGTGTTCAATACTTAACACTTCTTAAAAACTAATGACACCACCATCAGCCTCAGCTGTACTGCAGTGCTGATGAGCAACCATACTAACGCTAAACTAAGATTGTGAACAAAGTAAACATATGTTGTAAACACTTTGTAAATAACTGCTAAATATCAGCATGTTGGAATTGTCAATGTGAGAGCATGTTAGTGAGCTGACATTAGCATTTAGCAATGCTATGCACATCCTCACAGAGCAATCAGCATTGGTTGTAGACTATTATCTTGTGGTTCTAGAAAACCCTACTACATTCTGTACCACACTAGGCTTACTATATATGATAATAATAACAACAGCAACAAAAATGCAGTATAAAGTTTATTTATATAAGACCTATCAAAACTAACGACCCCAAAATATTTTACAAAATTCAACATAACAAAAGAAGAGACTGAATAAACAGGAAAGTAGAGTATAGGGAGCAAATGCATTCAGCCTGTTGAACTCAAATATTCTGACTGATTTGCCTTTTTGAAAGAATAAATGAATAACTGACATTTCATATTTTTCTATACATATTGTAGGAACAACACAGGTGCTGGAGGTGCGGCTCCCCAACTCTCCCCACTTGATGGAGGGTGATGTATTACCATAATCTATTTAAGCTACAGCTAATCAGCTAATCAGTTAATCAGGTTAATGTGTGCATGAACACGTAGCAACTGATCTGATCTTCATGGCGATAGTCTTAAGGGAGTAGTTCCAGCCCTTCCATGCATTCCAAATGACATGGACGTTCTCAAATCCGATGGCACCATGAGGCGCGTACATCCCGTTGGGGTTAGCCTCGTGGCAGGCGTTGTACCAGAATCCACCTAGAAAATGCTGAGCACAGTTTTTATCCCACTGGTCCTGGTCTTTGTCAAAGGTGGTGAACTTCATGTTGTTGTTATTTACTAAACTGTCACCTAGAAATAAATATAAAAACAATGTTAGCTGAGTTGAATAGTTGAAACTCTAAAAAGTGCTCCTGCTGTATTACCATTTTGCCGGCGGAGGATTTAAGTTACGTTTATTTGTTTGGATAAGAATCTGAATGTTCACTTAAGCACAGCACGTGTGATTAAAACAGAGGATCCGTAACACTATGGAGGGAGATGGTTAAGGATCTTTACTACATGGAAAACATAACAAGGTTAAAATTACAAATATTATAAATATTTCTTCAACTAATTTGAGCTTGAGACAGTTAAACAATTCACCTGGATTTCTTTTGTTATCATTTAAATATAAATACTGTATAATGGTCTTTTTTTATTTCTTTATTTTTTTATACAATGTATATTTAAACATTTTCTCTGAGTCCATGGATGAAACTCATTATTTATCCCTGTTCATGGGAACTATGTGTGGACATTGAGAGGTGCCAAAACCCACAGACTGCACCTTAAAGACATATGCCTGTGCTGTGTTTTCCGAACATGAGCATGCACTGTGCAATTTTACTTGTTGAAAGGAAATAGAAAGTTGAATAGAGGATCCAATCTGTTAAGTGTAATGAAAGCAGATTAAAGAAGATAAAAGTAATTTGCTGTGAATATTTTAACATTTTCAGGGGGGAAAAACATCAGGTAACAAGAACATAGAGGGCAGGTGCATGCAACCATTTCCTTCTGATTAATAAAAGAGTGAGAAAATTTTGTTGGAACAACACAGGTGTGCATGATGTGAAGCATGGTGGGAAGACATGATGTGCAGACTCACATGACTGTGGAAATATCAACACTTTTAGGGCCAGTGGTGGTGAAGGTCAGAAAAGGGGTGAGTATTTTTTAGAATATTTTACACCCCTTTGTACCCATGTAATTTTGGTACAGTCCCTTACCAGCTGAACACTCTCTTACCTTCGCAGACTGGATTATCTACTTTCTAAATCATAAAGGTAAACAAGGCATCTCCAAATAAAGGGGCTAAAATGAAGCTAGTATTTTGGAAAACACTTCTTTCTTTTTTTTACTGAAAGAGCATTATTGTTTCATTTTTCATTCATCTGACAACAGTTCAATTTGTCTCTGGAGAACCACATTTTCACTGGAATCACAAAAATCAATCCAAGCTGTCATTATTGTTTTCTAGCCTGTTAGTCCAGTATTACATTCAGCTCTGTAAGGATACAACAAAAACTTAACTTGGAAAATAAATTATTTAAAGACACTGTTTTTTTGCCCCTGGCCCATTTATTTATTTTTTCTAATTTCTTAATCCTAAAAAAAGCCCCAAAAATGATAAAGGAACCCTTTTTCATTCATTATTACTTACAGTACATCCATCCATTTGTCTTGACATTCAAACTTCCCAAAGTAAGATCCACTCAGTGATTCTCACCTGCTGATCCGCCAGTGAAACTGCCCACATGAAGCTGATACCCAGCGTTCTCAGTATCGATTGAGAAGGAGGAATATTGGGCGAATACCTTCCCTCCCTCCCAGTCCTCCATGTCAACCCGCAACTCATTCTTCTTCCTCATACTCAGCAGGAGGATGTTTTCCAGGCCTGAAAAATGTGCACAATGATCTGGTTCGTTTCACCTTCTGCTCCAATTCCTCTTATCATTTACATGTTTTAACCTCTTTTCCTCTCAGTCTCTCAACCTTCACTTAGTTTAAAATCACACCTTATATTTCTTCTCGCCTCAGCAAATTAAGATGCAAAGCAGCACAGTTTTTAATGTATTTTTCCCTTGAAAACTCACCAAGCCAATATTCTCCGGCCACCTTCCCAAATCCAGTTTTATAGTGACTCCAGGGCCTGAAGAAGCTTTCAGTCCCATCGAGCCTCCTCTGAAATACCTGAGAGGGAGAATCGGAGGAAGAGAGAGAGGTTAAACATTTACTTATTTATGTATTATCAATTTAAAGCCCCAACAAGGAATTTTCATTTTGTGTTGATTCTGGAGCCCCCTGTGGACAAAGTTGGAAATATTTTCACTGCCTCATTTCATTGATTTCAAGGGGAATAACTTTATAAATTTTTGAATCAACCAGGTGCTACTTTGAGGCACACAGTCTGATGTATGTTCATGTTTAAGATGATAAAATCTGATAAATACGAGGTGTACTGACAGTCCATCTGCCTCCGTCAGTGTCCATGTCACAGTAGACCTGCAGGGGTGTGGTGGGACCTCCAGGATAGATGATGTACACCCCACTGGAGGTGGTGTTGTCATGGCGATAGATGTCATCACAGTCGATGGGCAGATAAAACTGGGGGTCGCAGTGAACTGCGGCTGTAAGAACCAGCAGAGCTAAAAATAATGTTGCCTGGATGTGAAAGGAAAGAGATTACAGTGATTACCTGCACTTTTAGATGGATATCTCCACTCATTTACTTTTTGCTGCGTTTAACGTATTACAGCTGTGCTGTGTTTATTATTAATCTGAACTATAATGTACCTGTACATCTATTTCCTGTACTGTTGCTGTTTGTTCACAGAGTTCACAGGTCTGAAGTCTGCAAATGTGTCCTACTGGTACTGAGAAAGCCCTGTTAATATGTAACTGAGGAAGAAAGTTCACATTTTACATAACCTAAGGACAGGGACGCCCGGGTTCGAATCCGACCTGCTGCCCTCTGCTGCGTGTCATCCCCTCTCTCTACCAAACTATCCTGTTGATCTTTAGCTGTCCTATCCAATAAAGGCATGAACAGGCCAAAAAAAAAACTTTAAAAAAAGAAAAGAAAAAGACAAAGAAAATGGCAGCAGCGATGTTTGTCATGTAATAAAATAATTGGGGTTAAATATAAGAGCTTGCATTGAGTCTGTTTGAGCTCTTACCTGCATCTTCATCATGGAGAGGAGGGTTCACAGCCGAGTTGTACTCTCTCAGGTCAGTCTGTTGAAAACAATCTTGGTGGGAGACCCTTTTAAACAGTCCGCATGGGGCGTGTTTGTGGAAGCATGTGACACTGACAAAGTTTGCTCACACAGATCTACAACGTTATAAGAAAGAAAGAAAGAAAGAAAGAAAGAAAGAAAGATTTAGAACTATATTCCTGGCAGTATAGCAAAGGTGATAAAACCTGATTAAACATTTAAATAACACTAACAATATAATCAGAATATTTTAAAAACATTAAACATTTAAAAATGCACTGGTGGAATTTGTACGCATGACCTCAGTATTTATAGTCCATGACTAACATTCAGAGAGTATTCCTTATCTAGTTACTCATTAAACATTTTACTCATTTTACAGCGGAATTTAAAAGCAAAACAAGAATAAAATGCAATATTTTACAAAGATCTGCTGCAGAGTCTAAACAAACACAATCACAAACAGGTAACTTCTAGTAAGCACAAAATTGAGGAAATTCCTATTTTATTTTAAAGCTCCATACTAGATCCTGTAGATCCTGTCCTGTGTGGAAAGCCCATAATGACACCATAACTGACTGAAGTTGTGAACCCAAAAATCATCAAGCAAAAGTCATAGGAATAATAGTGTTGTGTGTAATAGTGTGATAAAATGGTATCTCAATATCTGTGTGTGCATGTCTGAGCATGTATGTGGTTTTTTTAATCTTTGTTCTTCTTTAGTGATACTGATCAAATTATTTCAACCACGTCATTTTTTTTTACACTGGCAAATACAGGTAAACATTGCAGATATCTCCTCTTTTCTACTTTACACTTCTTAGGGTAGGGTAATAGTTCTCGACCAAGCTTCAATATGTCCTCTTTAAGTCTTAGGGAAGTTATTGATACTCTTCTTTCTCAGTTGGTGACCAAACAGATGTTAATATTTATCAACTTATAACCTTATAAAAAAAATCTTGGAATAATTATTGATGAATAATTTTAAATAAATGGTAAATAAATCCTATCTCTCTTTGTTTCCTGTGAGTCTGGATTAGTCTCTGCATGGTATCTTTTCTGTAACCTCCCTGGTTTTGAATGACTCTGCACTAGCCTTAGATTGCAAAATGTACCTCAAACTATAAAGTGTAAAAACTGTGTAAAAAAGGTATTCTGCATGGTTCAGTCTTAGATCCAATAATGTTCTTAGTTTTATATTGCATGTGCATAGAGAGAGTGCCTAAGTATAAATGCCTCAATATCTGGCTGGACAATAATCTTTGAGCATCATATTAACACACATATTACTAATTAGAGAACAATATTTGTTTTTTTGTACAGAAATTAGAATTGCTTCCTTATTTACCAGAGAAAACAAATTGTTGAATCAGTTATTTACATCTGCATTGGATTATGGGGATGTTGAAACTGCAGCCTCCACATTGCAGTGAACGAGGAGATGTAGAAGTAACCTCATCGGCCAACCACTCAACAAACAACACGGAAGTTGATGGTTTGACTAACTGTGATCAGGTCGACACTTCAGCCAATAGTCTACAGTCTGGTGTTTCTGATGAGTTTCAAAAATGGCACAACCTTTTAACAGGTTATGAGTTAGGAAACTCTTGCCTTCAGAAATAGTACTATGGGTGTTTTTTGGTTGGGCACATACAGGTTAGAGGTGAAAGCTAAATGTATATTTTTTCTAATTTAATTATGTAAAAGATCTATGCTATTAAATGACAATTACTTTAATAAATTTGATTCAGAGCAATTATATAATTAAATAAAATGTAATATCTTGTGTCCATCAGGTCAAATCCTTTGTTCAGCTCAAACTTATGACTGTAAATGTTGTAAATTGTAGAAGCTCCTTCTTCACTTGGTTTTCTCTGCAGGTGGGTCTCCTCCTCAACGGCTTCATCATGAAGTTTTTCTTCTGCCGAGTTCACCAGCAGACATCCAGCAGCATTGTTGTCTACCTGAAGAACCTGGCAGCAGCTGACTTCCTGGCTCCGCCCTCTTCTACCTCAATGTATGCCAGCTCATGTGCTACATTGCTGCAGGTAGGCCAGGGTGGCAATGTGGCATTGTAGCAAAGGGCTGCAGGTTGGATTCAAACCCTCGGCTGCTGCAGCAAGGACTTAGCCTTGGTACATGGGTTGCCAGTTCTATGAGGTGAGCTATCATCCTTGTAATACAAAATTGTAACAAAAACTGATCTTGTAATCACAATGTAATAACTGAAAATAATACCTGCAATAATACAAAATTGTGATATAATAACTGGTTGTAGCATAAGATAACAACTCAACTTCATGGTGGTGCTAGAGGAAGTCATAGGAAATAAACTGCATCGAGTGCTGCTTGGGTGTCAAGAAAAGAAGGGGGGTGTCCCTCTGGTGCTCTTCAGATAGGGGATCCCACTAGTTTAGAACTGTAAAAAACAGTATTTAAGTTACTCATACTCATAACAGTTAAAAAACATTCCTATGCATTTCAGCCATTCAGGCCTTTATCAGGGCAAATTCAAAATGGTTGCCTTTGGCCTGTTTCTTATATCTGTTGGCAAGTAGTCACATGATCAGTATGGACAGGTAAAGTCACATGACAGACCTTGTTCAGCAGAGGAAACCACCCATTAAAAAATGGACAGCAACAGATAAATAGAGAACTATATACTCAACGTCTTTCACTATATCAAGGCAAGATTGCACATGGTGTTTTCAAAGGACTCAGTGGCCTAGAACACAGCCAACATCTTACAACACAGGGGTTATACATTTGTTGAGCTCAGGAGCCGGAGGAGGGCTTTCTGGGCACCTGCCCCCATGCCCTCTGAGCACAGTGGTGGGCCTCTTGGGCCTGCTGGAACTTTGTATTTGCGCCTATCCCCACGTGCATCCTGACAGAGGGAGGCAATGACTCGTCCCCTAGGTCGATTGTGGTAAACCAGTCACTTTAAAAGATGGCTTGTCAAACCCTCAACACATCTTGCAACACAGGGGATGAAAATGAAGTGTACACATTAGCTGTAAATCATGTAGCACCAACCTGTGGGTTTGTGTCAACTCAGCCTCTGACTGAACTCTGAGAGAAACTTTTTCTCTTTTTTGTTCTTTGTTCCAGTTCCTATTCTTATATATACATGTTTATGAAGCAGATTCATAAAGGACCAGGACAAGCATAAAGTTTTAATTTTCAACTCACAGGAATTTGTCAGTTAGCAAAATTAGTTAGCAATAGTGTTGTTGTTGTAGTATTGTGGACTGACGACTGACCATTAGCCTACAGCATGGCTAAAAGTGTCTTCAGCTGCATCTGTGGGCCTGTTCATCGGAACTAGACAGGAAGATATAGTAGTGTGTATCTGTGTGTGTGTGAGTGTGACAAGTAGGTGGTTTTTCTTGGTATATTTCTTGATGCACTTAAGCAACTGAAGCCATGAATACCACATAATTCTGTTTCTGCTGATGTTCTTCCTCTGTTAAAACTGTGAGGGAGGAAGTACAGTGAACAGTCTTTCTATCAGACATCCTCACTGACAGGCACAGACAGGTAAACGCTGCAGATATTTCATCCTCTCTTCTTTGCACTTCTGATTTTATGCCGACATTTAAATGTTAGACATTTTTATATCTAAAAATCACCAGTCATTATCACTATCATATATATCAGTTCAGCTGACCATTGAGTAGAATGATTGAGAGTCGACGGTGCATTAAGGATACAAATTTGACCAGTTATTTTCTACATTGATTTAAATATGTGAGGATATTTGGTTTGAAACCATCCACTGGTTTATGTTATTGATATATCTTAATGTTTTGGTCAGGTTTAGAATAATTCAGCCAACTCAAGTGTGAGCCTATTGTGACATCACCTACTGGTTTGTGAAGTACAGTTTCGTAGTCTTGAGTTTGGCATTATGTTCATCGCCATGACAGTTTGTCTGCGAGTTGACACTAAAAAAATTTTCTGAAACAATTTTAAGTGAGAAATAGACAACACAGTCACAGAATCTTGATTCATATTTGATCTGCCTAGTTTTAAAATTAGATCTGAGTTTTGTGCGGTGCGATGGACGAACTCACTGACAATGATTTGTTAATCAAAAGGTAGCCACACCCTAAATCATACCCTGCTTATCGACTATTTTACTCTAAATTGGACCATTATTTAGTAAATGAACATCATAATGTATGTGGGAGAAGACCAGTCAAGCACACTGATGGCGTAGGGCCTATTGCATGGCGAGGTCTGCTGACGCACTAAGGTATATCCCCGTTGTGGAATCTGGCGTTGTTGGTGTGAAGCAGCAGGATATGCTCAGTCTGCCAGGTGTGATCAGAGGTCACCATACGGGCCTATCGCGTGTCTGTGCCCACGTCTGGGTGTAATCCAGCTTTGTTAAGTGTGAAACCACGGCGCATCCCTTCACATCTTCCTTCAATAATTCAATTTGGGTCAAGTAGAAATAAGGAAGAAAAGAGGAGGAGCCACGAGCTGTTTTATCATCTGTACTATGTAGGTTAGATACAACGCAGCAGGCGGCAATAGCTTGCAAGGCAACAGCTGCATTGACAAAGCAGAGGGAGAGCTGGGAAATTTTGCAGCTTAAATAGACCACCAGATTGGAAGGGTGCGCTTGGTTAGTGATTATGGAATAAGGCATGTCATGTGTGTATAGCAGCGCAGCTCGAGCTGACTGCCTGAACTAGCTTGCAGGCTTCGCTCCATTTATGCACTGAAGTTGTGCCCCTCAACATGCACGAAACCCTGTTACCAAACCCATTTAACTTAGCACAGGAAGATAAAAAACCGTCACATCACACAGAGGAAATAAACATCATTACACTATTTCCTAACACCATGGGTAGACCAAAGATAAGTCCTCTTTTTACATATTTTTTCATCTTTGCTTGGTTCTGTCACTCTAATCAATGCAAGTTATTCATATTATCAGAATAAGACAAATATTGAATTTAACATCCCCCTTGATCGTGACATAATCCCAACTTGACAAAATATGTCAGAGCTATTTCTTACATTTTATGTATTTGTAGTTACCTACTATCTACCAAACAATATCCAGTTTTCAGCAGGCTAATGAAACAGTATTGTAGCAATCAATATGATCCTTTTGCACCTTTTGATCTTTCATTGAAAAGAACAGTATTCATTTGCCACATTTATGTAATGATCTGCAATCAAAAGTAATCCATTCTACCCTGTTACTCTAATTTCAACTCTGTTATCATATAATTTTATTAAAATAATTAATTTAAAAGTTTTACCTAGTGTCCTTTTATTAGTTTGAATGATTATAACATCATTTATTTGATGTGTGACTATTTAAAAGTTGGGCAAGATAGATTTCAAAAGTTGCTTTAATTAATATAAGTGACGTCTTATGTGAAACTAAATTAGCATTCAAAGTCAGTGTGACTTTTTTACTTTATTAAAAAACATATTTTGAGATATACTTTTTCAGGTTCCTGAATATTGGTATTGGGATTAAGGATAGCACACAACAAACATTTGAGTTCTCCATTCTCTTATTCACCATGTATTGGTTGGATGCAATATTTGTTACAAATTGGCCACTAGTTGTCGCTTTAGTTGCAAAATCATAAAATATGATTAGTTATTATTCATCTATAAAGTTTTAATAAAGATGCTTCCATGCTATATTTCTTCCATTTTATCACAAAACTCATCTTGGTAGTTGCTCATGAAATAGCTTTTTGCTCCATATTCCATTAATCAGACATGAATTAGTAAAAATGTTATTGTCTTTCATTGCACCCTATACTTGGAATAATCTGCAAAAGGCCTTAAATTTGGACTGTCTGCTGCCACTATGGCTGTTCAAAGGCCTTATTTTAGATCCCATTTCTTAGTTTTTTGTAAATGTTTTTAACTACACTATAACTGTATCTGTTTATTACTCTTGTGTTTTTTTTCTTTTATTCTATTTTATACTTCATTGTATTTATTCCTTCTATATTATTATTTACTCCATTGCAGTTAATTATCCTGAATTTAACTTTATATATCATACATTGTTGTTTTTATTGTCAGCTGTTTTGTCTGTTGCCCCTTGTGTTTTATCTTGACCCCATTGTAAATTCTCTTCTGTGGTCTTTTAAGGTAAAATAAAGATTGTGTAGATCAACTGGAAAAATGAGTGAACGAGGAGAAGTAGAAGTCACCTCTTCCGTCAACCAGTCCTCAGTTACAAACCATACTGAAGTTGACGGTTTGACTAACTGTGATCAGGTCAGCACTTCAGCCAACCCCTTCTTCATAATAGTCTTCAGTCTGGTGTTTCTGGTGAGTTTCAAAAGCAGCACAACCTTAGAAGACTCAGAGGCTCAATGTATATTCACCCTTTTCTAATTGACTGTAAAAGATCTATCCTATTAAATGACAATTACTTTAATACATTTGATTCAGAGCAATTCAATATTTAAATTAAATGTAATATCTTGTGTCCATCAGGTCAAATCCTTTCTTAAGCTGTAAATGTTGTAAATTGTTTTAAGGCTGACTTCACCTGCTTTTCTCTGCAGGTGGGTCTCCTCCTCAACGGCTTCATCATGAAGTTTTACTTCTGCCGAGGTCACCGGCAGACGTCCAGCAGCATTGTTGTCTACCTGAAGAACCTGGCAGCAGCTGACTTCCTGCTCTGTCTCTGTCTCCCCATCCGCATCGCCAACTATGCCAGCAACACAGTCGCTGTCCGCCTGGTCCAATGCAACTTTGGCTCCGCCCTCTTCTTCCTCAACATGTACGCCAGCATCATGTTCATGTGCTACATTGCTGCTAACAGGTAGGCCAGGGTGGCAATATGGCATTGTGGGTATACAGAGTGGCCTGTCATTGGCTGTGATCTTCTTGAGTTCCCATTGAACTTTGAAGTTGGTAGATCTTGTGGCACAAAAATAGACTTATAACTGACTTCACAATTTTATCAGTGCAAACAAAAATGCATCAGTTTCATGGTTTCTAGTTTTATCAACACACAGGAAACACAATTGGACACAAAGTAGTGTTCCTCAGACCAGGAATGCTCTCATGAGTACTACTTCAATGCCAAGCATATCATGTACTCAAATTATTGAGTTTTGTATTGACAGCAGCCTCTCCTCTCTCCAGGTATCTGAAAATTGTCCGAGGAACTTCAGGAACTCACATCCTGCAGACGGTGTGGGCTGCCCACATTGTCTGCACTGTAACCTGGGTTTTACTTCTGGCCATGAGTAGCACCTTCATCATCCTGTCGTTCCACACCCAGAAACCTTTGACCTCTGTCCCAGTGAACTGTGAAATCTTACGCAGTGGCCAGCTCATCTCTTTCCATAAAGTCATGCACGCCTGCGCCATCTCCATGTTCATCTTTTTCCTTGTCTCCCTGGTCTTCTTCTACTATAGTACCTCCCGCAGGGTATTGCTGGCACAGAGAAGCCAGCCGGCGTCCTCCAGCTCCAAGAAGCTTGTAAAGTCACACAGGAAGATGTTAGTGCTGGTCTGTGTCTTCTGCTTTTGCTTCGTCCCCTACCACCTGGTTCGCCTTCCCAAAGCTTTCCTGTGGAGATATTGTTCATGGCGCAAGGTTTTACACTACCTGATGGAGGTGAGCATCATAATGTCAGTTCTCAACGTCTGTCTGGATCCGCTCCTTTACTTCATCTTCTGCAAGGCGTTCAGGACCCAGCTTAGCCAGAGACTGGGGTCTAGAAAATGATAATGCAGTGTTAGCTGCCAGTAATGTCATACATTACACGTTGTTTTTTTGGGGGGGTTTATATATTGTGGGGGCTAATATTGCTATTCATAGCTGAAGGGTGACGGGAGAGCGGGGATGACACGCAGCAAAGGGCGTCCTTGTAATACAAAATTGTAACAAAAACTGATCTTGTAATCACAATGTAATAACTGTAAATAATACCTGCAATGATACCAAATTGTGACATAATAACTGGTTGTAGCATAAGATAACAAGCCTGGCTGTCAACTTCATGGTAGTGCTAGAGGAAGTCAGAGGATTCATTGTCTGAAAACCAGGAATGTCTGTTCAAAATGTTGTGCTGATCCATCAAGTATGTTGAGATTGGCATTACAGGAAAAAGTCAGGTGATCACCAAAGTCAACAAGTCTGGAACAAAAGTGATGTACCACACGAACAATTTAGCTATCCCAACAATAACTATTATCTTAACGTACAGTGTGTCAGTGTTTTTCTGAATGTAGCTGATTTCAATTTGAAGTTCTGTCCTTGAATACATGTCACATTTTTTTGAAGTTATCTGTTGATGCTTGTGTAGCTGGCAATAATGGTCCATCTTTCTTACATTCTCATATCTTTCTCTGTCTTTCATTTAATCTTAATCTCTGTGTCATACTAGTGGTGAATACATTTCTATCTTCAGTCACAAAATAAATTGTATGGAGTGCTGCTTGGGTGTGAAAAAAAACACAAAGCCCTCCTCTGGCTCCTGACCTCTCCCTTGGAGGGAGGAGCTAAACAAATTTATAGATGTTGGCTGTGCTGAGGTTTTCAAAGCAACTGCTTTGCCACAATCAACCTAGAGGATGCATATTTTCAGCTACCTCAGAAGCAGAACAAGCTTCCGGTCAGGGGCTCAGTCGCCATCTCCTCCTCCTCCTCTTGATCGGATTGGTTTCTCCCCCGAGGATCACCATCGCCGGTTCCGGAACACGACGCCGGGACCCACCTACCGTCCTTCGTCTACGCTCAGCAGCTGAAAAAGACACTGCTTCCAGGTGGCTACAGCCGGGGGAATCCGCCAGCGATGGGCAGATGCTGGAGGGGATCCCAACCAGAACCTCAGAGTGGATGCAGTGTCACAGACCAGCAAATTTAGAGGTCACCATCACCCTAGCGGAGGATCATTTGGCTGTAAATAGTAGGGACCAGGCTCCAGAAAGGCAAGCCCTCTGCATCCACCTGACCAATACCGGCACCCTGCAGAAAATTTTCACACCCTCACCTACCCAACAACAAGACACATTTATTCTGCCTTCCCCTTTCCCTCGCTCTAACCTACCATCTTTTTTCAGGCTCCAGACACTACAGGCACTGCTCTCGACCCAGAGAGGGTCCCTCAGGTGTCGGGGCAGCATTGTTGGAGGTGTGGGCAGCCTTGACACTACTGCAGGGAGTGCCCCCTCATGGAGGTCAGTCAAGTGACCCAGGTTGCTGGCCTACCAACACTCTCCCACCTGCGTTCAGTAAGGATTCAAGGGGGTATACATAAGACAATGGTGGATTCAGGCTGTATGCAGTCTTAAATTCATCAGAACCTGGTTAAACCTGGGGCTTTGGTGAAGGCATCATAGGTAGATATTAGGTGTATGCATGGGGATGTTCACAGATACCCGGTTGTGCTGGTGGAAATTAGACATGGGTAAAAAGCATAGTGTTAAGTCTGCGGTTAGTTCCCGCTTGACCAAGTTGTTGGGTCTGGAAACTGTTTTCCAGGCGGCTCATTATAACCCAATGGTGGGTCACATAGGGTATGACAAAACACTAAATCGGATAATTGCCTGATTCTATTAGCCTGTCATTCGGGGAGATGTACGCTGCTGGTGTGCGTCTTGTCCCGGATCTCAGTTGGTTAACCAATCAGCCATCCCAAGAGCGCCTGTGCGTCCATTACCACTCAATAAGTATGGACCTGTATTGGCATTGACCTCATACGGCCATTTCACCGGAGTGCACGTGGATATTGTTTTGTACTAGTTCTGGTGATTTATGCAACTCGATATCCAGAAGCAGTGCCTCTGCGCACAATCTCTGCAAGAATATTGCACAGGCACTGTTTCAGGTCATCTCCCTAGTTGGGATCGCAAAAGAAATCCTAACAGATCAACTAACTCGTTTGTGTCACGCACACTTCTGGAACTGTATGGATTATTGGGCATCAGGTCAATTCGGACTAGTGTATAGTCCGTTTCTCTGGTGACCATGGTGAAAGAGAGAGCTGAGTTGGGGCCCGAGATACCAAATTCCACAAATCCTGCTTTGCTCCATAGTGATGCCATCTCACACTGTCCTAGAGAGCAGACGTTGCTATGTTGCAACAGTGTTATGCCATGTGTTTTCCCCCCTGCCAGGATGCACAAATCTTTTTACACTTCTTTTCGGGTTGTTTGGTGCCCCGGCCACCTTCCAGCGGCTCATGGACCGTGTCCTGCGTCTGCACTCTGCGTATGCTGCCGCCTACTTGAATGATGTTACTATCCATAGTAACAGCTGGCGGGAGCATATGCAGCGTGTGGCAGCGGTGCTCGAGTCGCTGAGGCAGGTTGGGCTCACTGTCAACCCAAAGAAGTGTGCAGTTGGACGGAGGGAGGTAAGGTATCTGGGGTACCACTTGGGCAGTGGGCAGTTGCATCCTCAAGTAGATAAGACAGCAGCAATTGCAGCCAGCCCACGGCCCAAGACCAAAAAGGAGGTGAGACGGTTCTTGGGGCTGGCATGTTGGTAGGTTAGGCCGGATGGCTACCCTGCCTAAGTCGGGCGGTGGGGGTATGTGGAGATGGATGTGGTTTACACTGCAGGAGAGAGAGAGGTGTGGGGAATGCTTGTGAGAGCAGCGCCAGGTGAGTTGATGATCTCAGCTGTTACTCATTACGGCTTGCAGAGAAAGGAGCTAAGATAGGCAGGCTAAAGCAGCTTAAATAAGGGGCCCTGAATGACATTTGCCAATTGGATGCTTGGAGGGAATCAGCTGAGATCAGCTGATGTAGCTGGAATTGAGAACTGAGCTTGATTTGTGGCCTGCCTGAACTAATGCTGTGCTTAATTAGTGTACTGGAACTGAGTTGGCCGCCACACACACATCAGAGGGGGGAAATCATCATAGACTTTTGAAGAAGGCAATATCAGCCAAAAAGCTGAGTTTTGTGTTGAGGGTGTCTGCAGCTGAGGAAAGAATAAAAGTTGTGTTGATTAATTGACTTATGGTGCTTGCTTGTGTGCTGGGGGAACCCACGGTTGTAGACAGACTTGCTACATGTACATTAGCTGTAAATCATGTAGCAACAGATTCAGATAAACTCAGCCTCTGACTAAACTCTGAGAGAAACTTTGTTTTGTTCTTTGTGCTATGTACTTCTAGTCTCTCTCCCTTGTGTGTGAGAGAGAGAAACAAGTAGGTGGTTTTTCTTCGTATTTTTTCTTGATGCATAGCTGAAGCCCTAATAACCACATCATTGTGTTTCTCTGTGAGAACTATGAGGGAGGAAGTACAGTGAGCAGTCTTTCTATCAGACATCCACACTGACAGGCACAGATAGGTAAACGCTGCAGATATTTCATCTTCTCTTATGTGCACTTCTTCTGATTTTATGCTGACATTTAAATGTTAGACATTTTTATATCTAAATTATTTTAGATGTATTATCACTGTCATATATATCATTTTAGCTGATCAGAGTAGTAAGTAGAATGATTGAGAGTTGACGGTGCTTTAAGGATACAATATTTGACTGGTTATTTTCTACAATGATTGAAATATGTCAGGATATTTGGTTTGAAACTATCCATTGGTTGAAGTTTTTTTTGGCCTTTTATTGCCTTTATTGATAGTGACAGCTGAAAATAGACAGGAGAGGGGGGCAGAGAGAGGGGATGACACACAGCAAAGGGCCACAGGTCGGATTTGAACCTGTGCTGCTGCAGCTACTCTGTTCATGGGTCGCCAGCTCTACCGACTGAGCTAATCAGGCGCCCTATTATTGATATATGCTAATGTTTTGATCAGGTCTAGAATAATACAGCCAACCTTTAAGTGTGAACCTATCGTGACATCACCCACTAAATGAATAAACAAATACAGAGCTCTGGCCATCAAGCACACTGACAGTGTAGGGCCTATTGCATGGCGAGGTCTCCTGTTGCAATAAGGTATATCCGTTTTGTGGAATCTGGCATTGTTGGTGTGAAGCAGCAGGATATGCTCAGTCTGCCAGGTGTGATCAAAGGTCACCATACGGGTCTATCGCGTGTCTGTGCTCGCGTCCGGGTGTAATCCGTGCTGTAATCCAGCATTGTTAAGTGTGAAACCATGGTGCATCCCTTCACATCTTCCTTCAATAATTCAATTTGGGTCAAGTAGAAATAAGGAAGAAAAGAGGGGGAGCCAAACAGCCACTGTTTTATCATCTGTACTATGTAAGATAAATATGTAGGATTAATAAATATATTAATTAATATATGCTCCCCAGCTGAGCTCGGCCAAAGTGTGGTTTATTGTGTGTATTACAGCCACAGACAGTCAGTCGTGAAGTCTCACTCGGTTGGAGGGCATGTGGGCAATTTTCAAAAGCCTGTTTCTGTTTCACAGCAGAAGGGACTTTCATCGTCTGTCCCACCCATTAAATGATAAATAATTAATGCACAAAACTAAAAACCTGCGCTTGTTATCTAAATTCTACTTTTTGTGAGTAAAGTGGTTGAAAAAGTGGTTCCAAAATATTATTTAAAATATAAAATAGCTCTCAAGCACCCTCTAAAATGGCATAGCATTTTTCTCTTGTCCCACCTTCTTGATGACCAAATTGTTACAGTTAAAATAAGTTTTAAATCTACGTTTTTGGTTTAATTTTGTTGATATATGTCTCTATCTCATATTTTAAATAATAGTAATTATGCACTGAAGTTGTGTCCCTCAACATGCATGAAACCCTGTTACCAAAACCCACTGAACCTAGAACAGGAAGAGAAAAACAAAAACAAAAGATAAGTCCTCTCTTCTTTTTTTTACATATTTTTTCATCTTTGCTTGGTTGTGTCACTCTGATCAACGCAACCCTGTTATTCATATTATCAGAATAAGACAAATGTTGAATTTGACATCCGCCTTGATTGTGACATAATCCTAACTTGACAAAATATGTTAGAGCTATTTGTTACACTTTCTTTATTTGTAGTTACCTACTATCTACCAAACAATATCAAGTTTTCTTAATCCTAAATTACTTTCTCAACTCAAAAAAGTTTAACCTAGTGTCCTTTTTATTAGTTTTAAAGATTATATGCATAATTTACTTGAGCAAATATTTTTAGACTTAAATTAGTACAACATAATGTGTGACTATTGAAAAGTTGGGCAAGATAGATTTCAAAAGTATTCAAAATGAATGTGACTTTTTTACTTGGTTGGTAAAGAATTTATTAAAAACTATATTTTGAAATATACTTACAGGGATTAAGGATAGCACACAACAAATAAAACATGTCATAAAAAGTGTACCTTTGAGCTTGAGCTGGACGGATCAATTTATTGCGTGTCATTTGAAATTCATGGTAAAGTAATTTTTGGTGACAGCCCTGTGGTGGCAGCTTGCAGGGCCATGTCCTCCCTCTGTCAGGCTGTGTGTAGCAAAAAATGTGTCGCAAGATGTTGGCTGTGCCGAGGGTTTGATAAGCCATCTTTCAAAGCGACTGATTTGCTACAATCACCACAGAGGATGCACTTTTTCAGATCTACCTCAGGTTCATATTTGACAGCAGAAACCTTTGAGTCCTCTATCCTCCCATTCGCCAAGTGTTGGAAAGGTCTTTGCATCCTCAACTACCTGGACAAAGGAGATTGATTCAGTCCCAACCTCCTTCTGTCCACGGGCCAAAGTGTCAAGCACAGTATATTAATCTTCTTGAATTGCAGGCTGTTGATGAAGCTCTTTCGCACTTCCTGCCAGATAAACCACCAAGTGTTGGTGAGAACAGACAGTACAGTGGCAGCAGTGAACAAGGGGGGCCTGGTGTCAGACTCCCTCTTGACGACATAAAGATGAGCTGTGGGTGTACCTTCCAATGCACAGCCGAGTCGTTATGCAAAATTTGGCACAAATTGGCCACTAGGTTAGTTGCAAAGTCATAAAATACAATGAAATATTTTTTCCAAACTACTTTTTTTTTTTTTACCGAAGGTTTTCTAATGTCTGCTTTGCTCTCAACACCTGTGACTTGGATCGCACGCAGGGGCCTGCAGGCTCAACTTGCACCAGGTGTGGCTTGAACCCCGCTAATGCCTGCATGCAGGTCTAGTTTTATCTGTGTTGGATTATGGGTATGTTGAAAGCTGCTGCCTTCACATCGAAATCACTGGATGCTGCCTGTAGCCCTAAGGTTTATAACTGGTGATCCTTGCAGCACCCGCCTCTGCCATTTTTACCAAATGGTGGTCTTTAGCGTCTTTAGCTGTGTGGCAGGCCCAGCATTAGTTATTATTTATCTATAAAGTTTTAATAAAGATGCTTCCAGGCTATATTTCTTCCGTTTTAACACCAAACTCATCTTGGTAGTTGCTCATGAAATAGCTTTTTGCTCCACATACCATTAATCAGACATGAATTAGGAAAAATTTTATTCTCTTTCTTGGAATAATCTGCAAAAGCCTTAAATTTGGATTCTCTGTTGCCACTATGGCTGTTCAAAGGCCTTATTTCAGACCTGGTATCTGTTTATTATTCTTGTGTTTTTTTCTTTTATTCTGTTTTATACTTCATTGTATTTATTTATTCCATGTTATTATTTACTCCATAGCATGTTAATTATCCTGTATTTTAACTTTTATATATCAAAGATTGTTGTTTTTATTGTCAGCTGTTTTGTTTGTTGCCTTGATTTACATCTTGACCCCATTGTAAATTCTCTTCTATGGTCTTTCAAGGTAAAATAAATGTTGTGTAGCTCAACTGGAAAAATGAGTGAACAGGGAGAAGTAGAAGTCACCTCTTCCGTCAACCAGTCCTCAGTTACAAACCACACTGAAGTTGACGGTTTGACTAACTGTGATCAGGTCGGCACTTCAGCCAATCCCTTCTTTATAATTGTCTTCAGTCTGGTGTTTCTGGTGAGTTTCAATAACAGCACAACCTTAGAAGACTCAGAGGCTCAATGTATATTCACCCTTTTCTAATTGACTGTAAAAGATATATGCTATTAAATGATAATTTCTTTAATACAATTGATTCAGAGCAATTCAATATTTAAATTAAATGTAATATCTTGTGTCCATCAGGTCAAATCCTTTGTTCAGCTCAAACTTATGACTGCAAATGCTGTAAATTGTTGTAAAGCTGACTTCACCTGCTTTTCTCTGCAGGTGGGTCTCCTCCTCAACAGCTTCATCATGAAGTTTTACTTCTGCCGACGTCACCGGCAGACGTCCAGCAGCATTGTTGTCTACCTGAAGAACCTGGCAGCAGCTGACTTCCTGCTCTGTCTCTGTCTCCCCATCCGCATCGCCAACTATGCCAGCAACACAGTCGCTGTCCGCCTGGTCCAATGCAACTTTGGCTCCGCCCTCTTCTTCCTCAACATGTACGCCAGCATCATGTTCATGTGCTACATTGCTGCTAACAGGTAGGCCAGGGTGGCAATGTGGCATTGTGGGTATACAGAGTGGCCTGTCATTGGCTGTGATCTTCTTGAGTTCCCATTGAACTTTGAAGTTGGTAGATCTTGTGGCACAAAAATAGACTTATAACTGACTTCACAATTTTATCAGTGCAAACAAAAATGCATCAGTTTCATGGTTTCTAGTTTTATCAACACACAGGAAACACAATTGGACACAAAGTAGTGTTCCTCAGACCAGGAATGCTCTCATGAGTACTACTCATGTACTCAAATTATTGAGTTTTGTATTGACAGCAGCCTCTTCTCTCTCCAGGTATCTGAAAATTGTCCGAGGAACTTCAGGAACTCACATCCTGCAGACGGTGTGGGCTGCCCACATTGTCTGCACTGTAACCTGGGTTTTACTTCTGGCCATGAGTAGCACCTTAATCATCCTGTCATTCCACACCCAGAAACCTTTGACCTCTGTCCCAGTGAACTGTGAAGTCTTACGCAGTGGCCAGCTCATCTCTTTCCATAAAGTCATGCACGCCTGCGCCATCTCCATGTTCATCTTTTTCCTTGTCTCCCTGGTCTTCTTCTACTATAGTACCTCCCGCAGGGTATTGCTGGCACAGAGAAGCCAGCCGGCGTCCTCCAGCTCCAAGAAGCTTGTAAAGTCACACAGGAAGATGTTAGTGCTGGTCTGTGTCTTCTGCTTTTGCTTCGTCCCCTACCACCTGGTTCGCCTTCCCAAAGCTTTCCTGTGGAGATATTGTTCATGGCGCAAGGTTTTATACTACCTGATGGAGGTGAGCATCATAATGTCAGTTCTCAACGTCTGTCTGGATCCACTTCTTTACTTCATCTTCTGCAAGGCGTTCAGGACCCAGCTTAGCCAGAGACTGGGGTCTAGAAAATGATAATGCAGTGTTAGCTGCCAGTAATGTCATACATTACACGTTGTTTTTTTTGTTTTTTTTTAATATATTGTGGGGGCTAATATTGCTATTCATAGCTGAAGGCTGACGGGAGAGCGGGGATGACACGCAGCAAAGGGCGTCCTTGTAATACAAAATTGTAACAAAAACTGATCTTGTAATCACAATGTAATAACTGTAAATAATACCTGCAATGATACCAAATTGTGATATAAAACTGGTTGTAGCATAAGATAACAAGCCTGGCTGTCAACTTCATGGTAGTGCTAGAGGAAGTCAGAGGATTCATTGTCTGAAAACCAGGAATGTCTGTTCAAAATGTTGTGCTGATCCATCAAGTATGTTGAGTTTGGCATTACAGGAAAAAGTCAGGTGATCACCAAAGTCAACAAGTCTGGAACAAAAGTGGTGTACCACACGAACAATTTAGCTATCCCAACAATAACTATTATCTTAACGTACAGTGTGTCAGTGTTTTTCTGAATGTAGCTGATTTCAATTTGAAGTTCTGTCCTTGAATACATGTCACATTTTTTTGAAGTTATCTGTTGATGCTTGTGTAGCTGGCAATAATGGTCCATCTTTCTTACATTCTCATATCTTTCTCTGTCTTTCATTTAATCTTAATCTCTGTGTCATACTAGTGGTGAATACATTTCTATCTTCAGTCACAAAATAAATTGTATGGAGTGCTGCTTGGGTGTGAAAAAAAACACAAAGCCCTCCTCTGGCTCCTGACCTCTCCCTTGGAGGGAGGAGCTCAACAAATTTATAGATGTTGGCTGTGCTGAGGTTTTCAAAGCAACTGCTTTGCCACAATCGACCTAGAGGATGCATATTTTCAGCTACCTCAGAAGCAGAACAAGCTTCTGGAGAATCTGCTGGTCCGGTCAGGGGCTCAGTCGCCATCTCCTCCTCCTCCTCTTGATCGGATTGGTTTCTCCCCCGAGGATCACCATCGCCGGTTCCGGAACACGACGCCGGGACCTACCTACCGTCCTTTGTCTACGCTCAGCAGCTGAAAAAGACACTGCTTCCAGGTGGCTACAGCCGGGGGAATCCGTCGGCGATGGGCAGATGCTGGAGGGGATCCCAACCAGAACCTCAGAGTGGATGCAGTGTCACAGACCAGCAAATTTAGAGGTCACCATCACCCTAGCGGAGGATCATTTGGCTGTCCATAGTAGGGACCAGGCTCCAGAAAGGCAAGCCCTCTGCATCCACCTGACCAATACCGGCACCCTGCAGAAAATTTTCACACCCTCACCTACCCAACAACAAGACACATTTATTCTGCCTTCCCCTTTTCCTCGCTCTAACCTACCATCTTTTTTCAGGCTCCAGACACTACAGGCACTGCTCTCGACCCAGAGAGGGTCCCTCAGGTGTCGGGGCAGCATTGTTGGAGGTGTGGGCAGCCTTGACACTACTGCAGGGAGTGCCCCCTCATGGAGGTCAGTCAAGTGACCCGGGTTGCTGGCCTACCAACACTCTCCCACCTGCGTTCAGTAAGGATTCAAGGGGGTATACATAAGACAATGGTGGATTCAGGCTGTATGCAGTCTTAAATTCATCACAACCTGGTTAAACCTGGGGCGTTGGTGAAGGCATCATAGGTAGATATTAGGTGTATGCATGGGGATGTTCACAGATACCCGGTTGTGCTGGTGGAAATTAGACATGGGTAAAAAGCAGTGTTAAGTCTGCGGTTAGTTCCCGCTTGACTTGACTCCCTGTTTTTGGGCACGAATTAGCCTGGGTTTAATATATTAATAGGGCAGTGTGTGGGAATGTGTTCAAAACCGGTAGGAACATGGGATATGTGTGCTATGCTCAGTGGTGACACAGGGTTGTCCGACACTGCAGAGGGGGAGTGGGAACTGGTGGTGACTCCACATGAGGCTCCCTCTGTTGCACTCCATGGAAGATTTTCCACTTGAGCAGTGTGGTGACAATACTCTATGCTTTGCCTTTGACCAAGTGACAAAAAAAGTTGGTGCGCCCTGATGCAGCGGAGACATATCCACATTTTACATTGGTTAGGGACAAGCTATACAGAGTAAATCGTGACAGTCAGCAGAGGAAATGACCTAGTTGTTGGGTCTGGAAACTGTTTTCCAGGCGGCTCATTATAACCCAATGGTGGGTCACATGGGGTATGACAAAACACTAAATCGGATAATTGCCTGATTCTATTAGCCCGTCATTCGGGGAGATGTACCCTGCTGGTGTGCGTCTTGTCCCGGATCTCAGTTGGATAACCAATCAGCCATCCCAAGACCGCCTGTGAGTCCATTACCACTCAATAAGTATGGACCTGTAATGGCATTGACCTCATACGGCCATTTCACCGGAGTGCACGTGGATATTGTTTTGTACTAGTTCTGGTGATTTATGCAACTCGATATCCAGAAGCAGTGCCTCTGCGCACAATCTCTGCAAGAATATTGCACAGGCACTGTTTCAGGTCATCTCCCTAGTTGGGATCGCAAAAGAAATCCTAACAGATCAACTAACTCGTTTGTGTCACGCACACTTCTGGAACTGTATGGATTATTGGGCATCAGGTCAATTCGGACTAGTGTATAGTCCGTTTCTCTGGTGACCATGGTGAAAGAGAGAGCTGAGTTGGGGCCCGAGATACCAAATTCCACAAATCCTGCTTTGCTCCATAGTGATGCCATCTCACACTGTCCTAGAGAGCAGACGTTGCTATGTTGCAACAGTGTTATGCCATGTGTTTTCCCCCCTGCCAGGATGCACAAATCTTTTTACACTTCTTTTCGGGTTGTTTGGTGCCCCGGCCACCTTCCAGCGGCTCATGGACCGTGTCCTGCGTCTGCACTCTGCGTATGCTGCCGCCCACTTGAATGATGTTACCATCCATAGTAACAGCTGGCGGGAGCATATGCAGCGTGTGGCAGCGGTGCTCGAGTCGCTGAGGCAGGTTGGGCTCACTGTCAACCCAAAGAAGTGTGCAGTTGGATGGAGGGAGGTAAGGTATCTGGGGTACCACTTGGGCAGTGGGCAGTTGCATCCTCAAGTAGATAAGACAGCAGCAATTGCAGCCAGCACACGGCCCAAGACCAAAAAGGAGGTGAGACGGTTCTTGGGGCTGGCATGTTGGTAGGTTAGGCTGGATGGCTACCCTGCCTAAGTCGGGCGGTGGGGGTATGTGGAGATGGATGTGGTTTACACTGCAGGAGAGAGAGAGGTGTGGGGAAGGCTTGTGAGAGCAGCGCCAGGTGAGTTGATGATCTCAGCTGTTACTCATTGAGTAATCACTCTCTCTTCTCTTAATGCAGTTCAGTCAGGACCACTTTTGTCAAAAGCACTTTTATTTCCAAAGCAGAATGTTACATTTGGCGGTATGCCTCTGTTCTGGGACCTCCTTGCCCTTCCACGTGTCTATGTGGAAACGTTTAAGACAAAGAGAGCAGCAGCAGAGACCCCTAGGGTACAGAACAGAGCAAGTATCAATGGCAATCCACAGTTTTAGAGAGACTTGCTACATGTACACATTAGCTGTAAATCATGTAGCAACAGATGCACCAACCTGTGAGTTTTTGTTAAACTCATAACGCTTATTCAATGGTATGACAACAGTAAAATCGGGTGAACTCAGCCTCTGCTGACCAGAGAAACTTAGTTTTTTTTTCTTTGTGCTATGTACCTTGTGTGTGTGTAACCACATCATTCTGTTTCTGCTGTTGTTCTTCCTCTTTGAAAACTATGAGTGAGGAAGTACAGTGAACAGTCTTTCTATCAGACATCCTCACTGACAGGCACAGACAGTTGCAGGTATTTCATCTTCTCTTCTTTGCACTTCTTCTGATTTTATGCAAACAATAAATTTAATTTAAGTCATTATCACTATCATATTTACCAGTTCAGCTGACCATTGAGTAGTAAGTAGGATGATTGAGAGTTGACGATGCATTAAAGATAGAATATTTGACCAGTTATTTTCTTCATTGATTTAAATATGTGAGGATATTTGGTTTGAAACCATCCACTGGTTCATGTTATTGATATATCTTAATGTTTTGGTTAGGTCTAGAATGATACAGCCAACGCAAGTGTGAACCTATCGTGACATCACCCACTAAATAAATAACTAAATACAGAGCTCTGGCCGTCGAGCACACTGACGATGTAGGGCCTTTTGCATCGTGAGGTCTGCTGACGCTCTAAAGTATATCCCTGTTATTCTCAGTCTGCCAGGTTTGATCAAAGGTCACCATACGGGTCTATTGCGTGTCTGTGCCCACGTTTGGGTGTAATCCAGCATTGTTAAGTGTGAAACCACGGTGCATCCCTTCACATCTTCCTTCAATAATTCAATTTGGGTCAAGTAGAAATAAGGAAGAAAAGAGGGGGAGCCAAACAGCCACTGTTTTATCATCTGTACTATGTAAGATAAATATGTAGGATTAATAAATATATTAATATATGCTCCCCAGCTGAGCTTGGCCAAAGTGTGGTTTATTGTGTGTATTACAGCCACAGAGAGTCAGTCGTGAAGTCTCAATCGGTTGGAGGACATGTGCAATTTTCAAAAGCACATTTCTGTTTCACAGCAGAAGGGATTTTCATTGTATGTCCCATCCATTAAATTATAAGTAATTAATGCACAAAAAACTAAAACTTGTGCTTGTTATCTAAATTCTACTTTTCATGAGTATAGTGGTAGAAAAAGTGGTTCCAAAATATTATTTAAATAATATGACCAAATTGTTTTTGGTTTAATTTTGTTGATATATGTCTCTTGTAATCATCAACATATTTTAAATAATAGTAATTATGCACTGAAGTTGTGTCCCTCAACATGCATGAAACCCTGTGACCAAAACCCTATGAACCTAGAACAGGAAGAGAAAAACACAGTCACGTCACACAGAGGAAATAACGTCATCAAGCTATTTTCTAACACCATGGGTAGACCAATGATAAGTCCTCACTTCTTTTTTTAACATATTTTTTCATCTGGTTGTGTCACTCTACTCAATGCAACCCTGTTATTCATATTATCAGAATAAGACAAATGTTGAATTTGACATCCCCCTTGATCGTGACATAATCCCAACTTGACAAAATATGTTAGAGCTATTTGTTACACTTTCTTTATTTGTAGTTACCTACTATCTACCAAACAATATCCAATATAGCTATTGATAGCTGAAGGGTGACGGAAGAGGGTGGGAGAGCGGGGATGACATGCAGCAAAAGGCTGCAAGTTGGATTCAAACCCTGGGCTGCTGCAGCAAGGACTTGCCAGCTCTATGAGGTGAGCTATCCAGTCATCCTTGTAATACAATATTGTACCAAAAACTGATCTTTTAATCACAATGTAATAACTGCAAATAATACCTGCAATACCAAATTGTTGTATAATAACTGGTTGTAGCATAAGATAACAAGCCTGGCTTCATGGTGATGCTAGAGGAAGTCATAGGATTCATTGTCTGAAAACCAGAAATGTCTGTACAAAATGTTGTACTGATCCATCATTGGTATTGAAGTCTGGTGATCACCAAAGTCACAGTATTCCAGATTCAGTCTGGAACAAAAGTAGTGTACCACCAGAACAATTTTCCTATCCCAATAATAACTGTTATCTTAATGTAGAGTCTGTCAGTGTTTTCTGAATGTAGCCTATTTTAATTTGAAGTTGTGTCCTTGAATACATGTCACATTTTGGATATTTTGGTGGTTGTGGGAGTAAAGTTACCTGTTGTTTCCTCTTTCCTGTTCTTCTCCTTTGATCTCCTGACCAGCTGCTTGACTTTAACCATGTCATTATGGTTGATCTCAAACATGGAGAGGAAATCTCAATGATGAACCAAGAAAAGGCCAATGATGGTCCATCTTTCTTCCATTCTCATATCTTTCTCTGTTTTCTCTCTATGTCTTTAATTTAATCTTAATCTCTGTGTCAGACTAGTGGTGAATACATTTCTGTCTTCTGTCACAAAATAAACTCCATCGAGTGCTGCCTGGGTGTCAAGAAAAGAAGGGGGGTGTCCCTCTGGTGCTCTTCAGTTAGGGGATCCCACTAGTTTAAAACTGTAAAAAACAGTATTTACTCATACTCATAACAGTTAAAAAACATTCCTATGCATTTCAGCCATTCAGGCCTTTATCAGGGCAAATTCAAAATGGTTGCCTTTGGCCTGTTTCTTATATCTGTTGGCAAGTAGTCACATGATCAGTATGGACAGGTAAAGTCACATGACAGACCTTGTTCAGCAGAGGAAACCACCCATTAAAAAATAGACAGCAACAGATAAATAGAGAACTATATACTCAACGTCTTTCACTATATCAAGGCAAGATTGCACATGGTGTTTTCAAAGGACTCAGTGGCCTAGAAACACAAAAAAAGAGAGTAGAGAGTACAGAGAGCATTCCTTATGTAATTACTCATTAAACTTGATTACTCATTTCACAACACAATTTAAAAGCAAAACAACAATAAAACATTTGCAAACATTCACCCAATCTACTGCAGAGTCCATTTTAATTTAAAGCTCCATGCAGTAGATCCTGTCCTGTGTGAATAGGCCATAATGACACCATAACTAATGTCCAGACACAAAGGCACCTCTGTAGCAATACTGGAATTTTCGTGGTTATTTTATTTTAAATAGTTTATTTTCCATAGGTTAGTGAAACTGTATGTGTAACTCAACGTTCCCCCTGTGGATGTGAAGACCTTCCCAACACTTGGAGCATAGATAACTTAGGTTAGGTTTCTAACCCAAGGTTTCGTAGGTGAACCTGAGGTAGCTGAAAATATGCATCCTCTAGGTCGATAGTGGCAAAGCAATCGCTTTGAAACCCTCGACACAGCCAACATCTTACAACACAGGGTTTATACATTTGTTGAGCTCCGCCCCCTGAGGGAGAGGTCAGGAGCCGGAGGAGGGCTTTCTGGGCACCTGCCCCCATGCCCTCTGAGCACAGCGGTGGGCCTCTTGGGCCTGCTGGAACTTTGTATTTGCGCCTATCCCCACGTGCATCCTGACAGAGGGAGGCAATGACTCGTCCCCTAGGTCGATTGTGGTAAACCAGTCACTTTGAAAGATGGCTTGTCAAACCCTCAACACATCTTGCAACACAGGGGATGAAAATGTAGTGTACACATTAGCTGTAAATCATGTAGCACCAACCTGTGGGTTTGTGTCAACTCAGCCTCTGACTGAACTCTGAGAGAAACTTTTTCTCTTTTTTGTTCTTTGTTCCAGTTCCTATTCTTATATATACATGTTTATGAAGCAGATTCATAAAGGACCAGGACAAGTATAAAGTTTTAATTTTCAACTCACAGGAATTTGTCAGTTAGCAAAATTAGTTAGCAATAGTGTTGTTGTTGTAGTGTTGTGGACTGACGACTGACCATTAGCCTACAGCATGGCTAAAAGTGTCTTCAGCTGCATCTGTGGGCCTGTTCATCGGAACTAGACAGGAAGATGTAGTAGTGTGTATCTGTGTGTGTGTGAGTGTGACAAGTAGGTGGTTCTTCTTATCATATTTCTTGATGCACAACTGAAGCCATGATTACCATCATTCTGTTTCTGCTGATGTTCCTCCTCTGTTAAAACTGTGAGGGAGGAAGAATAGTGAACAGTCTTTCTATCAGACATCCTCACTGACAGGCACAGACAGGTAAACGCTGCAGATATTTCATCCTCTCTTCTTTGCACTTCTGATTTTATGCCGACATTTAAATGTTAGACATTTTTATATCTAAAAATCACCAGTCATTATCACTATCATATATATCAGTTCAGCTGACCATTGAGTAGTAAGTAAAATGAGTGAGAGTCGACGGTGCATTAAGGATACAATATTTGACCAGTTATTTTCTACATTGATTTAAATATGTGAGGATATTTGGTTTGAAACCATCCACTGGTTTATGTTATTGATATATCTTAATGTTTTGGTCAGGTTTAGAATAATTCAGCCAACTCAAGTGTGAGCCTATTGTGACATCACCTACTGGTTTGTGAAGTACAGTTTCGTAGTCTTGAGTTTGGCATTATGTTCATCGCCATGACAGTTTGTCTGCGAGTTGACACAAAAAAAATTTTCGGAAACAATTTTAAGTGAGAAATAGACAACACAGTCACAGAATCTTGATTCATATTTGATCTGCCTAGTTTTAAAATTAGATCTGAGTTTTGTGCGGTGCGATGGACCGACTCACTGACAATAATTTGTTAATCAAAAGGTAGCCACACCCTAAATCATACCCTGCTTATCGACTATTTTACTCTAAATTGGACCATCATTTAGTAAATGAACATCATAATGTACGTGGGAGAAGACCAGTCAAGCACACTGATGGCGTAGGGCCTATTGCATGGCGAGGCCTGCTGACGCACTAAGGTATATCCCCGTTGTGGAATCTGGCGTTGTTGGTGTGAAGCAGCAGGATATGCTCAGTCTGCCAGGTGTGATCAGAGGTCACCATACGGGCCTATCGTGTGTCTGTGCCCACGCCTGGGTGTAATCCAGCTTTGTTAAGTGTGAAACCACGGCGCATCCCTTCACATCTTCCTTCAATAATTCAATTTGGGTCAAGTAGAAATAAGGAAGAAAAGAGGAGGAGCCACAAGCTGTTTTATCATCTGTACTATCAGCATATTTAAAATAACAGTAATTATGCACTGAAGTTGTGCCCCTCTACATGCATGAAATCCTGTTACCAAACCATTTAACTTAGCACAGGAAGAGAAAAAACAGTCACATCTCACAGAGGAAATAACACTATCAAGCTATTTCCTAACACCATGGGTAGACCAAAGATAAGTCTTCTCTTCTTTTCTTTTTTTTTTACATATTTTTTCATCTTTGCTTGGTTGTGTCACTCTAATCAATGCAACCCTGTTATTCATATTTAGAATAAGACAAATGTTGAATTTAACATCCTCCTTGATCGTGACATAATCCCAACTTGACGAAATATGTTAGAGCTATTTCTTACATTTTCTTTATTTGTAGTTACCTACTATCTACCAAACAATATCCAGTTTTCAGCAGGCAGTAACAGCATTGTAGCAATCAATATGATCCTTTTGCACCTTTTGATCCTTCATTGAAAAGAACAGTATTCATTTGCCACATTTATGTAATGATCTGCAATCAAAAGTAATCCATTCTACCCTGTTACTCTAATTTCAACTCTGTTACCATATAATTTCATTAAAATAAACTAAAATGACTTTCTCATTTCAAAAGGGTTTAACATGTGTGTCCTTTTATTAGTTTGAATGATTATATACATATTTATTTGAGCAAATATTGGAAAATAAATACTGAAACTAAATGATTATTCAAAGTGAATGTGACTTTTTTACTTGATGGTAAAGAATTTATTAAAAACAATATTTTAAAATATATTTTTCAGAAGTATTCAGAGTATCAGTAACAGGGATTAAGGATAGCACACAACAAATAAAACGTGTCATAAAAAGTGTACCTTTGATGCTTGAGCTGGACGGATCAACAAATTGCGTGTCATTGGATGTCCTGACTCTGTCAGGCAGCGTGTGGCACCAAAAAATGTTTAGCCCCTGTGTTGCAAGATGTTGGGTTTGATAAACCATCTTTCAAAGCGGCTGGTTTGTTACAAACAACGTAGAGGATGCATATTTTCAGATCTACCTCAGGTTCACCTTTGACGGCAGAAACCTTTGAGTTCTCTATTCTCCTATTCACCAAATGTTAGTTGTGTGCAATAAAAATGTTTTCCCGATCTCTGTTCGGCTCTCAACACCTGTGATTTGGCTCGTGCGCTGAGCCTGCAGGTTCAACCGATGCTGTCTGTAGCCCTAACGTTTATAACTGGTTATCCTTTTCTACCAAAGGGTTGGCTGGCTGTCTTTAGCTGTGTGGCAGGGCCAGCATTAGTTATTATTCATCTATAAAGTTTTAATAAAGATGCTTCCACACTATATTTCTTCTGTTTTAACACCAAACTCATCTTGGTAGTTGCTCATGAAATAGCTTTTTGCTCCATATTCCATTAATCAGACATGAATTAGGAAAAATGTCAATCATTTTCAATGCACCTTATACTTGGAATAATCTGCAAAAGGCCTTAAATTTGGACTGTCTGCTGCCACTATGGCTGTTCAAAGGCCTTATTTTAGATCCCATTTCTTAGTTTTTTGTAAATGTTTTTAACTACACTATAACTGTATCTGTTTATTACTCTTGTGTTTTTTTTCTTTTATTCTATTTTATACTTCATTGTATTTATTTCTTCTATATTATTATTTACTCCATAGCAGTTAATTATCCTGAATTTAACTTTATATATCATACATTGTTGTTTTTATTGTCAGCTGTTTTGTCTGTTGCCCCTTGTGTTTTATCTTGACCCCATGGTAAATTCTCTTCTATGGTCTTTCAAGGTAAAATACAGATTGTGTAGATCAACCGGAAAAATGAGTGAACGAGGAGAAGTAGAAGTCACCTCTTCCGTCAACCAGTCCTCAGTTACAAACCACACTGAAGTTGACGGTTTGACTAACTGTGATCAGGTCGGCACTGCAGCCAAACTCTTCTTTATAATAGTCTACAGTCTGGTGTTTCTGGTGAGTTTCAAAAACAGCACAACCTTAGAAGACTCAGAGGTTAAATGTATATTCACCCTTTTCTAATTGACTGTAAAAGATCTATCCTATTAAATGACAATTACTTTAATACATTTGATTCAGAGCAATTCAATATTTAAATGAAATGTAATATCTTGTGTCCATCAGGTCAAATCCTTTGTTCAGCTCAAACTTATGACTGTATATGTTGTAAATTGTTGTAAAGCTGACTTCACCTGCTTTTCTCTGCAGGTGGGTCTCCTCCTCAATGGCTTCATCATGAAGTTTTACTTCTGCCGAGGTCACCGGCAGGCATCCAGCAGCATTGTTGTCTACCTGAAGAACCTGGCAGCAGCTGACTTCCTGCTCTGTCTCTGTCTCCTCCTCCGCATCATCAACTATGCCAGCAGCACAGTCGCCGTCCGCCTGGTCTACTGCAACTTTGGCTCCATCCTCTTCTTCCTCAACATATACGCCAGCATCATGTTCATGTGCTACATTGCTGCTAACAGGTAAGCTAGGCTGGCCTGCCATTGGCTGTGATCTTCTTGAGTTCCCATTGAACTTTGAAGTTGGTAGATTTTGTGGCACAAAAATAGACAATTTTATCAATGCAGACAGAAATGCATCAATTTCATGGTTTCTGGTTTTATCAAAATACAGGAAACACAATTAGACAGAAAGTAGTGTTCCTCTGAGCAAGAGTGCTCACATGAGTACTACTTGAATGCCAAGAATATCACATACTCAAATTCAAATTCTCAGGTCAAACAGATAAATACCCAGTTTCCATTGAGGGGAGCAGTAAATGCTGAACTTCATACTGTGGCTGTTATTTATTGATGCCAACCTCTCCTCTCTCCAGGTATCTGAAGGTTGTCCGAGGAACTTCAGGAACTCACATCCTGCAGACAGTGCAGGCTGCCCACATTGTCTGCACTGTAACCTGGGTTTTACTCCTGGCCATGAGTAGCACCTTCATCATCCTGTCATTCCACACCCAGAAACCTTTGACTTCTGACCCAGTGAACTGTGAAGTCATTCACAGTGACCAGCTTATCTATTTCCACAAAGTCATGCACGGCTGCGCCTGCGCAGTGTTCGTGTTTTTCCTTGTCTCCCTGGTCTTCTTCTACTATAGTACCTCCCGCAGGGTGATGCTGGCACAGAGAAGCCAGCCGGCGTCCTCCAGCTCCAAGAAGCTTGTAAAGTCACACAGGAAGATCTTAGTGTTGGTCTGTGTCTTCTGCTTTTGCTTCGTCCCCTACCACCTGGTTCGCCTTTCCAAAGCTTTCCTGTGGAGATATTGTTCATGGCGCAAGGTTTTATACTACCTGATGGAGGTGAGCATCATAATGTCAGTTCTCAACATCTGTCTGGATCCGCTCCTTTACTTCATCTTCTGCAAGGCGTTCAGGACCCGGCTTAGCCAGAGACTGGGGTCTAGAAAATGATCATTATTATACATAACATTTTAGCTGCCAGTAATGTAATACAACATTGTAACAACAACTGCTCATTTAATCACAACAAAATGACTGCTAATAATATAATAACATAATTACATAGCATAACTGTGAATAATTTAAGAAAGATTTTGATAAAACCTAATAATGTAAAACAGAAAAACTGCCTACTGTGTAATAAACAAGTGTAATAAAAATGCTTAAAAATTGTGAGCAATGTTAAAAAAATAAAACAAACAATGTATTAACTGCTTATACTAAAATAATAATATAATAATACAAATGTTACATTACAATTTCCGTGGTTGTTATGTGTTGTAATTATGTGTCGAGGGGATGTATTTAGATACAGCTGTGCTTTAATCTAACATCAGCATACTAACCTGTTCTCTATGACTAGCGTTTAGCTGTATGCTGCAGTTGATAACGAGTACTAAAGCACAGTACAGCTAAAGCTAATTGGGGCGTCATTAGTTTAGTGTTGGACTAATAAAAAGTCATTTTTTTATCTGAATGCTGCTAGAGGAGAAGTTTCAGCAACAGTATTATCGAAACAAAGGTGTATTGAATCTGCCCCGAATCAGCGCTCTTATAAATAGGAGTAAACATTGCTCTGTATTCTCTGCCACCACCTACACCTGTGTTCCCTTGTGCTTCTCAAGTGCATCTAAAGTGAGTTATTTCTTTGTCAGTTTGATAATGTCACGTATTTGTTTAGCTTTATTTATGACTAATTACAGTGTTTAACTGATGTATTGTTTGTGTTTAAATATTACTCTTTGTTCAGAGCTAATGAGAATTTGAGTTTAGTTTGATAATTAGGAATAGTTAAGATTAAGATGAATGAATTTATTACTTATGCTGTACATGTTTCTGTCCGTGTAATTAATTCAGACCCACTACTTGATGAAGTTAAAGAGAAATTCATGTCAGAATAAAACTCCTTTTTTGTGGAATCTGCTACCTCAATCACACTAATTTCGGTTATTAATACACCAGCAATCTCCAATTAAGTTATACCTAAAACAGATATTACTACTCAGGGGTGTAGCACAAAATTCTGAATCCTGTACATAGCCATTGTCTATGGGCAACTCTCCAAATCTATGGGTATTCATTTGGTATCTTTGTGGGTGCACCCACACATTGGCCCTGTACATACTAATATTTTACATACATAAACTTTTTCCCCCCAGTCTGACACCCGTGGCTGCACCAAATGTCAAAGTCAAAACCACAAATGTCAACCTCATGGTGGCGATAGGGAAAGTCATTATGACTCATTTAATGTAAAGCTCTATACCTGAATACATGTCACTTTTTTGTTGTTGGTGGTTGTGTGAGTAAAGTTACCTGTCTTTTCCTCTTCCCTTTCTTATCCTCTGATCTCCCAACCAGCTACTTGACTTTAACAACGCAGTTATTGATGACTCACAGAGAGGAAATCAAACCCAGTCTTCTGAATGATGAACCAAGAAAAGGCCAATGATGGTCCATCTTTCTCCCATTCTCATATATCTCTCTGCCTTCTCTCTCTGTCTTTCTTTCCTTTAATCTTAATCTCTGTCAGGCTAGTGGCGGTGCATTTGGTTCAGAGGAAGAGAGAGAAAGAGGTGTAACTGCTGGTTTTCTGCCAGGTTTTGTTCCTGTCGACATATAATCCATGTTAATAAATGGCTCTTGAGGTCATCACAATGTAGCCGGAGGGAAAATAGGAGAGATACAGAGGCAGGCAAAAAAACTAGGTTTCTGTGTGAGCTTTGAACAGGGTTTATGCAACCTTACTGTTAACCCTGTTTATATTTTTGGAACTGTGTATATTTTGGATACTGTTTATAGTTTATATTTGCCATCTTTCCTACTTTCTCCTGCAACTGCTACAAAACAGTTTCCCTTGGGATGAATACATTTCTATCTTATCTTATGCTGATACGATATGTGGCAAAAAGTCTGTGGACATTTCACCTAGACATGGCTTTCTAAAACCATGGGCATACATCTGCTGTTATAACAGCCTCCACTCTTTAAGGAAGGCTTTCCACCACATTTTGGAACCTAGCTGCAAGGATTTTCACTCATTTGCCACAAGCACATTAATGAGGCAGAGTACTGATCCTGTGTGATAAGGTCCGGCTCGCAAATTGGTCTTCTAGGTCATCCCAAAACTGTTGGAAGGTGGTTGAGGTCAGGGCTCTGTGAAGGACAATCACGTTATTCCAAGACAAACTGGATAAACCTTTCGTTTTGGACGTGGCTTGGTGCATGGGCTCATTGTCATGTTGGACTTTTGGAAAACATCTGCATTGTTATTGCAGTTCCCTGCTTTAAAAAAACAAATTGCACTATTTTCTTTTTTAACATGCAGAGGAGGTAGCAGTAATATTTCAGCCCAACTGGGTGGTGTCTGCTGACCTTTATTCATCTCAGGCTGTACACAACTTCCAACTTGGTTAGGGCAACCTGTATGTGGACTGAGAGGCATAACCTCAGGCAAAAAAAAGTTCACAAATGACTGACTACACAACTGCAAAACTGAAAGCTGACTCAGATGAAAATGTCAACATTTTTATCCTCTCCTCTCTACTCTTATCTGTACTATGGTGACTGGACAGTAAGAGGACAATGTTTAGAGAGATTTTAGTAAGAAAATGAACCTGAAACCTTGAAAACAAAGACAGCAACCTATTACCAGAACTTTTAAAAACCTTGTCTTAGATGCTTGGTTCTTCTTTGCTTTTAAGTTAAAGATATACACCATTAAACAGACAAACCTCCTTTGTGCTGTTGGATAGGCGAGTGAAGTAAGCAGCTGCAACAAAGACAAGTCATTTTCAATGAAGAGAGTAATTTTCTTTCACTTCTAGATGATCATTCAACCCTGTCTCCTGGAAATTACGTTTATATATCGCTAATTTGTTTTGCCAATTTGAGAGAAAACATCATTTTTATCTGGATAATGTTCACAGCGTGTTTTTGGGAGATACTTTAGTTTTTTACCACATGGACAGAAAGCATACAGACCTGGTTGGGGTGGATGGTGGGGACACAAAGTGGAGGACAGCAAAGACAAGCACTCACATCCTCAATTCCTTATGTGGCATAATAATAATAATAATAATACATTTTATTTATAGAGTGCTTTTTTAGGAACTCAAAGACACATTAGTTAAAAAAGGGGGGGAAAAAAAGGTAATAAAAACAACCCACACTATATATATATATATATATATATATATATATATATATATATAACACTCAAACATTAAAAACAATTCTGAGGAGGTGGGCATAAAGTTATGGTAAACTCTCTTGTATATCAAGAAACTGTTGTCTTTAACACATCTTTCTCTTTTAAGTGAGTATTGTGAATGCTTAAACATAACCATAAAAATACTGTCATGCTTTAGTTGCTACAAGCAAGAGTATTGCAGGAGTAGATACTATAAAAAAAAGAGATGTGTTGTCAGTCATTGTTTTGCTGATACATTCAATACGAACATTTTGAAACTTGTTGTTGCAACTTAGAGACAAATGGAGAGTGGTGTATTATGAGTCCACACACTGATGGAGAATTCAGGGGGCACTACTGAGATTAGTCAGGACCCAAAACACGGTCCAACACAGTAAACCTCTTCAGAGTTTCTCACATGGTGATGCCTTCATTTTCTGTAATCCTTTTTGGCTGTGTGTTCTTCTGTGCGCCATTTTGTTTCTATCCACTGACTCCAGCTCCCAGCATTACTAAAAAGGATCTGAACACTAACCCAGAGGTTAGTTAACAGCGGTGTCCAGTGGTGGCCTAAAAGTCAGTAAAGCAAGCTTGTGACCTGGAGGTTGATGGATTCAATCCCCAGACCAGCAGGATAAATCTGTGTGGGGAAAGTGAAGCAGTGCTCGCCCTTCCCTCATTACCACCACTGAGGTGCCCTTGAGTAAGGCCCTTAACCCCAAACGTTCTAGTGGAGCTGCTGTACAAACGGATCAGGGCGTTCCTGCAAAAGAGAGGCTTCCTCTCAGTGAACCACCATGAATAAATAAAATAAAAACAAAAATCTGGTGTTTATTTGCTGTAGTTGTCCTTGTTGTACTGTGACAACACATCTGTTTGAGTATTCAGTCAGCAGCACTAACACCAAGTCCTGGAAGTACCTGTAACAAGAGCAGAACTGACTGTGGCTTCACATTGGTTTTTTTACACTTGGTTAAACCTGCATTAACTACTTTTTTGGCCACTTGGGGTAAGCAGGAACGAGCTGTAGACACAACATATCTTCTTATTAAGTTGTTATGGTGAACAGTTGTCTATTTAGCAAACAGTTGTCTATTTATACAGCCAGTAGATAGCGAGCAACATTATCACAATCCAATATTTACTCTCTATCTCCACCAACTCATGAAAAAATCCATTTATCTTTATCTGCTAAATGCTCAACTATATTCACCAGCTAAAGGCTGTAAACAATGTTTTTGCCCCAAACTAGATGGAATTAACATAAAATTTGCATGTCAGCAAAGGGGAGACTATAAATACCCATAGAACCAATTTTCGTTCAGATATCTTGAGGTCAGTGTTCAAGGGATCTCTTTGAAAATAGCCATGGGATTTTTTCCACGCCAAAATTAGCCCCCTTCACCACATGCTAGCATGACATGGTAGCAATTGATGTGTTAGGTCTAGTTTCAGAAGACACCAGTATCTTCACTGTAACTTTAAAATGGAGTCCGCTACAGCCTCTGAACGACGGGCGAGTGCAAGAGGTAAGGAGAATGGGGTTGCACTTGGGGTGGCCAATCAGATTTCAGGTGTAGCCAGCCCCACACCTCTGTGACTTCGTTCCTATGGGCAACACCTTTCAGTTACACATAGTTATCCACTGTTGATATAAACATATTGATTACTGCAGATTCAAATTCCTCCTTTCTGGGCCAATACATATAAAACAGCCCCAGACCCAATTCACATAAAAGCACTTTGAGCCATACTGCATGCTATAGTGTATTATTATATAAATTAATTGGTTAACTTTTTTTTTATAAGATAGAAGAATAATCACATTTGCCCCCTTTTTTTAAATGATTTAAAAATCTATGTTTGTGTCACAGAAATAAATGTGGATTTATTTGTGTATACACTCCCAAAATACCCCACTCAAGGTCAGAGTGTGTCACAGGGACCATATGTTCACTGTTTTTAGCTCTGCCTCTTCTGTGCCAAAGACTGAGGGCTGAAAGGAGCCGACATGTTGTGCGTTTGGTTCATGCAGTTATGAATGAGCAGCTATAACCAGCACAGATGAGCACACATTAACAGATGTTATCAATGAAACAATAGGAGGAACCCTCTGTGCTGCAGCATTTCTCTGCACCACTGGATGGCACTGCTCCTCCTCCCCTCTCGTCAGCCTCCCTTCACCACTCCCTCCCTCCATGCACTCCTTTTCTCTCTCGCCCTTTTCCTGCGTCTCCTCATCTCATGTAGGAGGAAGATTAGAATCGCCAGAGAGCACAACGAGGATTACCAGATCGATATCGGAGACAATCTCTTTCTCCCATCTCTTTTACATGGTCTATCCCTCCATTTCCCTCTCCTCTCTGCCTCTGTCACTCACTCGCGCTCCGTGGTTAATTTGTGTTTTCACCCTCTGCCCTTCAAGTCACTCTTTGCTTCTGGGTATATAAGGGTAAAACGAGAGGGTGGAATGGGGGGTTGGACAGATAAAGAGACAAACGTGCACAAAAAGAAAAAGACAGATACAGCTGAGATGAGAGATTTTGTTTCCTTTCACTGAGATACTATTGATTCACCACGACCTGCTTTCACACACAGTCATAATATTCAATGCTGTTAATTCATCACACAACACCGGCTAAGCTGAGGCTCCGGGAGAGACGACATAACCCATTTCATACACGGACACAGATTCATAGCTGAGTGGCGATGATAAAAACACCTAGAGGTATTTTTCTGTCCTCTCAGACAGACTGAGGCCTGAGGAAGAGAGGAGAGGAGAGAAGAAGAGAGGAGGAAAAAGACAGAAATAAACACAGATACACACACACAGGTGCACAGATCCATACCAGTTTAAAATAACAAGTGGAACCGAGGAGGCTTGTTTGTCCAGTTCCCTGGTACACAGAGAGGTGGTAAATGAAATCCTACAAAAAGAAGATTAGTCAATAAACTCAGGTAAACACTTATAGATATAGTTGTGTGTGTGTGTGTGTGTGTGTGTGTGTGTGTGTGTGTGTGTGTGTGTGTGTGTGTGTGTGTGTGTGTGTGTGCATGTGAGAGAGGGGGGGGAGAGAGAGGGACTCATCTTTTATGTATGAGTGTTTGTTTAGCTGCACTTGCAGCTGTGCCTGGGTTACTTCCCATCTCAGTCACACACAACTGACTAATAAACCTCCTCACAAAGTGTAAACACACCTCTAGAGACACTCCAGTTCAAACTGTCTGAACGCCACTATATTTACTATATATTAAGTCCAGACAATTAGTTCAGAAACAAAAAAAACAACAACATGAATTTTGGTGCGTTTATAGGTGTGTAAATTTATAAAAAAATACAACATTCTCATTAGGTTTGGTGTGGCTCCAGGTTTTTCACCTGAATGGACTTGCAATGCACTTTAATTTGCTTGTTTGTGCATTTTTGTCAGCGCACAGTGAGTGTGCGTTTGTGCAAGTGTGTGTGTGTATTGGCCACCTCCTGGTACAGAGTTCTTTCTGGGACAGTGCCCCTCACAATCATCTGTTCCTGACCAAACACCCATTTCCTGTGTCCAACTGAGATACAAGCTGGCCACACGAGCACGCACGCTCTCCTTCTCTCTTGCATAATCAGTCAAGTAAAGTCTGCCAAAACTCATGGCCGAATCAGCAAATCCAAATATCAAAAAGACTAATGTGAATAACATACACACACGCGGACACATACACACACAATTCAAACATGACTCTACAGATGTGTGTGAGTCTCATTGATATGCGTGAGCGGAGGCGTGTTATTGGTTCCTACGGGCTCGTTTGGGGCTAATTAGAGAGAGTAATGAGATAAGAGGAGTGGGAGAGGGAGGCGATGCTCTGATGGATGTGGGGAAGGGGACGGCATCTCAATGAAGAGAGACTCCCAGGGAGGGAGAGAGATCAAATTAGAGGATGAAAGGGAACAAGAGCGAAGGTAGAGAGGATGGAGTAATGCAGAGAATCAATAATGTGGGCTGAAAGGGAACCTCGGCGCCCAGGGGCAAACGCTCACGACAAAACAGATCATCTCAACTCTGCTGCAGACGTGTTCACTTAAACTTGAGTCGTGTGCATAATCACAATCAATTATTTATTTCCATGTCTGTCCCTGGCACTTAACACTGGCAGCCATATAGTGAGAGTCTGTCTGTGTTAGGGTCAGATCAACAATCATAATATGTATGTGAACAAACACAGAAGTAGTAGGGCAGAGTCACATTCTGCTCGAACTTACATTACTCAAAAGGAATTGTTAGTTAATACGCTTATTTGCTTTCTTGCTGAGAGCCGCACATTATTTAATAACTTAAATGTAATATATTTTCACTTTTAACATTATGTAATAAACAGAAACAATAAATCATTACATATTATGGTGGTTATTACAAAAATGTAGTTGCACTTTCTATGATGAAAATGTAATAATATGGTGGATTATTTAATAACTGACCAAAATGGATCTTCATCTGTAAACATATTTACATAAATCAAACTTCATCTTACAAATACAAACTCAGTGACTTATTCATGTCAAATGCTGACCTGCAAAAACTCATTCATGCTTTTATTTCCAGCAGGATCTAAAACTTCCACATTTTTGTATTAACCACCACAATATGTAATAATTTAAATTAATAAAATGATATGATTAAATAAATGTGGGATAATGTGTTACATATTGGGTTCACACTGTTTAAAATAAGGCAGATTTTTTACAAAATGTGGGTGTTCTTACATAATGAATTTATAATTGATTACATTTTGCCAAGTTATTACATAAATCCTCCTGGGACCCAGTCCAATGATTTGTGTCCTCTGTAGTGGAGATATGGTTCACACGAATCACCTTATACTCTATCAATCCCTGTTGTACTGTAAAGAGCACATTCTCGACTTCCCCGTCATATATCATTTGATAGGCTGAGAACTTCCTCTTTCTTTCTTTTCAAAATGGACATTTTATAGAGGCAAATCCAATATTGTTTATCTTTTGTTACTATGATGACTATGATGTTCTTGTTTATTACCATGTTAGGAATTATATATTTAGTTCTGAAACAGCACACGGCTATAATGAATTTTTGTTTTGAATTGAATTGCTCTTTTATGAATGTCAATTGTAGTGGACACCAGGACCATCTTTGTGTACTTAATTACTTCACATTGTTGTAGGAGAAAGAACTGAAGTAGAAAGGATTAGCAGTATCTTGTAAAGACAAGATAATTGAGGGAGATACAGATTTAGACCTGTCAGATGATGAGAGAGACGAGGATGAGTTTGAAGCTGTGACAGAAGAAGATGGTGAAGAGGAAGAAGAAGAGTAAGAAGATGCAGGAGGCTCAGATAAGCAGAGAGATACAGAAACAGACAAGCACGAGCAGTAAAAGACAGCTACAGGAGTAGCACGTATGTTTTATTCTGTTCCAGTGATTGATATTCATGGTAAAAGTACTACAAATTCTATTTTTACAATGAATAGATAATTCCATGTAGCGCACACAATACAGACACAGTGGTATCCCAAGTGGGGTTTGCTCAACGAAGTTTGTCCTTATAAGTATGGTAGGAGACCGTATGACGCAGCTTTATGATTACACCACTCAATGGTCTGTTATTTCTGAATAGCAGACTGTTGCTATGGTTGGACAAAATCATATTTAAATGAATATTGAGATGATCAATTTTCAATGTAATAAGGGGGATAACTCACAGCGAGCGGGTCAGTGTTGCTAAATAAACCCCTTCAGGGAGATTCAAGACCTGCATCACCCTGTTAAGGTTTATTTCTTACCAATGACATTTAAACTGTTACATTTTGTATCTTTTAGGTTTAGATGCTATATAATTTTAAATAAAAACAAACCCGAAAAAGTCTAAATCGTAAGATGTTTTTAACCCTAAAAATGCAGTAAAACACACAAAAAAAGAGAAATTGGATGACTTGAATATTTTCCTTGGTTCCCAGGAGGTGCAGTGCAGTAGGTTAACATACTGAAAACATGTGTACTTGATCCCAGAGCTTAACAAATCTGCTTCATAAATGTACTGAGAGTACACGTTCAGTTAATTTCAGGTCAGAAGAGGGAAGAGGAGAGAAACTGGAGAAAAATAACAGAAAGAACTGGAGTTCACAGGCTGAGCTCTGCACCAACACACAGACACACTCCCACACACAGTTGGTGAGTCAGTTTCTAGCTAGCTTACAGCTGATGTCGGTAACGTTGATCCACTGGCTGTTACATTACATGGACAGCACAAATGGTCCAACAGTCAAAGGTTTGAGAATAAAGCGAGATGAAAATTCTGAGTTATTATAATTTTTTAATTTTTAATTTTTGCTTTCAATTCTGTTGTAAAGAGTGGGTTTTCTAGTTTCAGTGTTTTTTAAACTATATCAGATTTCACAATAGGTATTACAGTACAAACACACTGACTGTACACAATATCGTTTCAGTTAGTTTTTGTTTTTTTTGGTCTAGTTTTTATTGTGATTTCAGTTAAATAAAATCTTGATCTTAACCTTGGTCTGAACACATCATTACAATTTAGATCTTTCTTCTGTGTAATAAACAAACAAGATAAAAAGTTAATTGAAGTTTTATATGTGCTGTAGGGTTTTTTTTTTTTTTTTTTTTTTACCTTTGGAGAGAGCCAGACTAACTGTTTCCATCTGTTTCCAGCCTTTATCCTAAGCTAAGCTAACTGCTGCTGGCTGTAACTTATCTGATTAATATAAGTATTGATTTTCTAATTAAAACTCTTAGCAAGAATGCAAATAAGTTTGCTAAAATGTAAAACTGTTTCTTTTAAAACAACATCACTGAGTCAATCATCTTTAGTTGCAAATATGAGAACTGGTAGTCCTCCTCTAACTATTCAGGTTAGCAGATTAAAAGATATTCAGTGCCTTTACTTCTGTGTTGTATTGTACTGTACTGTGTGTACAGACTATTGAGTGTCAGTGTTTCATGAAGCCTCTCGACAAAACCCTGAGGTAATACAAGAATATGATTTTTGGGCTTTTAGTGGTATCATATGAAAATGTATGCACTGCAGTCTGGTCCATCTGCTTTATATTCATTTGTGGTTCCTTATACAAGGCTGAACATATTTGTATGCGAGACACAAAAAGAAACCTTCATCATCATCATCAGTCATCTGAAAGGAGAATACTGTTGTCTACACTAAGTTTATGTTTCCCCGGTGATTCTGCAGTGCAGTCTGTGTGTAGTTTGTTTTATGTATGCATACCGTTTACATTGTCATTAAGGTTTTATTGCATTTAAAATTCAAGCTTTGCTGATGGAGCAGTTAATCTTGGATTTAACTTTCCTTACAGCTCATTACAAGACGCCCCAAATGTGGCTTCACATATTCAAGGTGACGTCTATTGCTTGTTTGATTAGTTAGGTTGTAACATAAAGGCACAACAAAATCAATCAAACCTGAGAAAATCTTGAAAAATTGGTAGAAGCCAAATGTTCTTGTCTATAGAGAGTCCTGTGTATAGAGAGAATTACAACCTTTACCGTGACCTGTTGTAAAAAGTTTTCCCGGTCAGAGGTCTGATTTAAATAACAAATAGCAATAGTAGTAAAATTAACTCACCTATAACGGCAAGTTGCAATGTGAGGTGCTGGTCTGACCATCAGGGGTAATTTGGGGACACTTCGACAAGTGGACAGGAGAAGAAGAGGATCGAACCACTAACCATGTGATTAGAGGACAACCAGATCAACCAGGTATTCTCCTTGTTGAACTGTATATGATGTCAAAAAGTAGGCCTGGACTCCGCCATGAGAAACAAGCTGAAGATGAAACACTAAGATAAAAGTATGTCGCTTCTGAACGGCAACAGCAATTAGACAGGATAACGATTTAAACCTCGTGTGCCAATTTCTTACTTAACCGCTGCAACATTGCTGATTTACATCACCGGTACCACAAAATTCCCAAGTGCACCACAAACCCTCAGGCTCAAATGAATGAATTTGGCCAACCAAGCATCAGCGAGGGTCGTCATTAAGCAGTCTGGGTTGGATAACACCCACAGTTTCCCACTGAGGTCCCTGAAGAGATAATCCAGGTGACAATAAGTGACAACAGCAAGTCTGACAGCTTTGTGAGTGTCTATGTGTATGACTGAGTGATGGTTTACTATTGGTAGTGCAGCTTTATCCTAATTGGCTGGTCTCCCCTCCCCAATGTGCTCTGACTTCTATTAATAGAACAGCAGGCGAGCCCGGGTGGAACCTGATGCCTCCCTTTTCTTGAGCAACAGAGAGGACCTTCACATCCTCTCTGTTGCTCGTTTGCTCCCTACTTTTTTCCTCCTTCTATGATCATGGGGGATAGAAAACTATCTGCCTCCTTCTCTCTCCTGCCCGTGTTTCCCTCCTAGTATTTCAGCCTGTGTCCTTGTTTAATAGACTGATCCCTCCATCATTAATTAAACATGATCACAGGCCACGTGTCTCTCACTTCGCTCGGATCTGCGTTTAGGCCACACATCCCTCTGCTCTTCTGTTCCCTCTCTCCCGTATCAGGATTTTTATTTCTCAAATAAAGATCCTACACTCTACTTGTTTTTCATCTGTCCTTCCTCACTTTACCTCTCCTCATTCTGTTTCCTTCTCTTCCTCCTCTGTGCCCCTCAGGTGGTCTCTCTTAACAGCAGTAAATTATTCATCAGGCTGATATCCGCCCAGGAGACAAAACCAATGGATAGATGTACAGATAGAGATGAATAAATAAAAAGGTAAAAATGATATATCCGGCGTCTAGTTCAGCATTTTGTCCGAGGATGTGTGTGTGTGTGTGTGTGTGTGTGTGTGTGTGTGTACGTGCACAGCGTGTGTGTGAGTCACTGTGTATCCCTGTGTGGAAATCCGGTGGGTCTTCCGGAGAAGCATTTCCACGATGCAGAAAATCGGAGCCAATGATGGTGATAGATGGAGAGAAGGGAACCTTGCAGCAGGAACCGGGCCAAACCGTCTGGGACCTCGCCAAAGACAGCAGGGAGGTGGGCAAATAAAGAAGTGAGAGAGAAATAAAGGCAGAGAAGCACAAAGGGATGGAGGGAAATCAAACTAAATTGTCAGGGAGCCTATGCAGTCTGTCACTGCAAAGTGAATCCAGCAATATACTCGCTTGTGAAAGCAGTTAAAATGTGTGCCAACTTGTTATGTAACATGTCTGCAAGGATAACATCACAAACTGCAATACTAGACGTGGACTTGTGTTTAACTGTGTGCAATAGGCTGCAATGAGATAACACTGAAGGAAGAATACACCTTTAAATATATTTTAATATTGTGTTGAAATTTGGGAGTGATTTTATTGTTGGATTTTTAGATGACCCAAAATAAGGGGTTTTCTGTAATGTTTCCTGGAAAGAGATGTGTGATGGTAATTACAGGGACAGTGGGGACAGTGTTCAATAGAAAAATTATAATCACTTATCAAAACACAAAAAGTGCTTCACAGAAAGAAAAATGAAATAAAATACCAACATGAATGATAAACTAAATGCTGTAAAAACAATAAATAAATAAACAAATTATAAACCAATAATAAAAAAAAAAAAACATGCCGCTCAAATAAATAAGAATATGCTTTCCGAAAAGACTTGACGTTGAGTCAGACAGACTTAGGTCCTTGGACAGTTTGTTTCAGAGCCTCGCGGCCCTGATGGCAAAACCTCTGTCCCCTTTAGTTTCCAGCCTGGACTCTGAGGATCTCAAACTACGCTAAGGGTTATAAGGGATTAAAAGGTCTAAAATATAATCTAGAGCCAGGCCATAAAGATCATTAAAGCGAATCATCAAGATCAATTTAACAACAAACAGGTGGTCAATGTAAAGAGGCTAAAACCAGTGTGATATGGTCGTACCTCTTGGTTCTGGTTAGAATCCTGGAGTTCTGAATATTCTGTAGTTGTTTTTAAAGTTAAATAATAAAGCTAAAAGCATGTACAACAATTTTCTGCATCTTTAGAATTTAGAATATATTTTATTTTTGCAATATGATGAAAACAAGGTTTGTGATTTGTTGCCCAAAACATAAATTGCTGTTAAACATGACACAGAGCTTTCTTGCAAAAGGCTCGATATGTTGTAACTAGTAGGCAGTATTTGTTTTGTGATTTTTTGGGGCCCAGTAACAAGGATTTCTGTTTTATTAGAATTGAGCAGAAGAAAATGTGTCAACAATCAGTTTTTATCAGTCAGGCAGTCTTGTAGGGAACTCAGCATACTGAGGTCAGTGGGCTTAACAGGGAGGTACAACTGTGTGTCATCCGCGTAACAGCGAAAAGAAAGTCCATGTCTTTGGATGACCCAAGGGAAGCATATAAAGACAGAACAAAATTGGTCAAAGAATTGACCCTTGAGGCACACCGTAATTGTTATGGGAAAAAGACGACATGAAGCTGTTAATGGAGACACAAATATTCATATTTGACAAATGTGATGAGAACTTATGAGACTTTTCGGCCAATCGAACGAGTGTTTTTGTGAGTGCACAGCAAGAATGTATAATTTCTCTAAAAGGCAAGCAAGCAATTCAACATATATGAAAAATAAAGTTTCCAAAGATTAATAATAACAAAATTTACTTGGACTTAAACCGAGCAGTTCTTTAAAGGAAATTCCTCTTGAAATTACCAACGAACCAAATAAAATGTCTCTTTTGTTCTTTTATTAGCACCAAATTACATCGTTTTTACAGGAAATCCTAACCTTTATTTAAAAATGATGATCCAATGGAATAATACTTTACAAACATTATACATAAACTGTTCTGATGGTGCATCAAAAGTGCATTTTCATATACCTGCAACTAATCAGTCACAACTGTCACAACTTTACTGTTTTTGTTTACTGTCATAGACACAGCAGGCAGTTGTTTTCAGCTAAAAAATGTTAAACACCAACTGTAGGCTACCTGCCCAACACCAAACCACAGACATACACAATTACTGATTAGTTGGGGAACGTTTATCAGCTAAAGAGCCAGATATTTCCCTCATGAGTTGGTGGAGACCAAAAACAGAGCTAAAAGAAAGTAAATATTAGACTTATATTCATCAGGTGGCCAGAAACATATGTGTTTCTGCTGCCCCCAAATGGCCAAAAGATTTTGTGATTTCAGGTTTAAGATACAATAACATCACTGTGGAGGTGGGTGTGGTTTACACTCAGCTGCAGGAGTGTGAGAGCTGTGGAGATGGCTTGTGAGAGCTGAGACCACCAACTCACCTGGTGCCCCTTTGAATAATTACTCTCTCTTTTTTAAATGCAGTAGTGTGCTGGACCTGAGATTGCTGCTGCACACTCACCAGGGAGGACTGCTAGAGTTATTTGTTGTGGACTTTGGAAATAGCTAAAGAAGCGGAGTATTTTTGTGTTGACAGTGTGTGCAGCCACAAAAGTAATACATTTGTGTTTGTTAATTGATCTGTTGTGCTTGGTTGTGTCCTGGGGGAACCCATGGTTGCAGAGAGACCTGCTACAATCACACTTACAGTACGTCCTGTGAATATTTGTTCCATTCACATCAATTGAAGTCCATACTACTGACAAAATCAAGCATACTCTTCCTGTTTCTGTGTGGTCTAGCAGGTCAGAGTTCAGCTTTGACCTGTGAATATAAAGTTGACAGTGTGTTTGGAAATTTTATTATTCCAGTGGTGTGTCATCTTTTTTTTGCACAATGTAACTACAATATTTAACCATGCAAAATAAATCTTTCTACAATCTGCAGCATCTTTTAAGTCTGTTATTACTCTGCTAAGTATTTATTTATTACCATCATTGAAACAGTCACAATTTCTTTTCAGTGCTGATTGAGGGGGAATTTTGTTAAACAGATGCTAATGTGAGTAGCACTTGTTGCAGATGTTTATGAAGTAACCCATTTCTTTCAAGCCTTACAATACGACCTTAATGCGTTTGTATAAGCGTAGTAATTCCCTTATGGTATGTGTCCACAAGATAAGTCATTTTCACGCTTCCAATTCATTGTCTGTGTAATCAGCCGTGCAATGCATTCTGGTAGTGCTGCTGTGCATTTTGAGAGACGGCGCGTCACGTTGCCTGCTCCTCATTTGCATAAAGTAGATGTCAAGGCTACTTTATGGAAATCAGTGGCCTTCACCACCTCTGGAAGCTCATAAAAACCTTTTGTACTAGCCATTGTCAAACTAAAACACAGACAGATTCAGCAACTGCATGGCTTATTTCTTGCTTAGAATGTTTTCAGAAACACATTTCCGTGAACTATTTTCGTTTTACAAGAGGACGTTTCAGAAATGTAGCTTTCAGAAAGCGTTTGTCCAAACAAGTGCAGCCGGGAAGTGTTTGCACAGGTAGAGGGTGTAGCTTTTTGTTGGTTAATATGACTACAAGCATCTAATACTGGGAAGCCGTGTGACCCTGTGCGTCCAAAAGCACCCCTGTGGACACGTACCATTATTCTGGTTATAATCTACAAATTATTGTTGCTGTAAAGGAAATGAACAGGTGCAGCAGGTTCCCACCTGCTCTCTTTCTCTCACGACCGTGGCTGGAAATTCAGGAAATCACACACTGAAGAAGAAGTCAATGAAGCAGGCTGAGGAAAGCTGGGACTCTTTAAATTTTGTGAACTTCACAGTTTACTGACACATGAGATTGGATTTTTCCCTCAGGTATCCAGCTTGCTAATGCGTCTGCATAGATAAGTTTTGATGTCTCAAATTAGGTAGGAGAAAATCAGTGGAGGATGTTGCGTCGTATCTGGTTTTCTAAGCAGTGACCCATACTTGAGGCAGTTAGACACATCATCACAGTCACCATGGCAACAGAATAGCCATTTGTGATGTTTCCACAATTAGATCCACATATAGCCCAGCCTCTTTATCATCCTCCATCGTTTTCTATCGATCCAGTGTTTCATCTCATCATCAGACCCCTGATGTCTGTTACACCTGCCTCTTCCTCTTTGTGTCTGTAGGTCTTTGGTGTCTATGTTAATGATGTGCCGTGTGTATCTGTGGCTGTATATGTTTGCATATGAATGTATGTGTGTGTTTTGCTAATCTCTGGGGAGGCTACCCTCCATTTTCAGCTCATCATAGCCACTTCCATATAATAATGAGCAGGTTAACCTCTGCAGATGCGCTTGACCCAAACTCAAAATTATGTTCCCTGAACTCAGATCATCCATAACACTGCTCGGATCTGTTAGAAACAATAAAAAACACCATTACACAAAGAAAACTCACAATTTAGACTCCAATCCTATGAATGTGACTTCCAATCTCTAGTCAAAAGACATCAAAACCATCTTTCATGTAATGTGACTGTGTGGATTGTTTCAGCAATGATGCCTGTGTTAAAGCTACAAAATCTAAAAATGTAAAGATTATTGGCCTTATTGGTTATTGTTCTAACTTTTGATACCATTTTGCACACTGTATACGGTAAATTCTCAGATGTGTGTTCTCATCATCAAATGTCAAACACCGGTCAGAGATCAACGTGCTGGACATTTGTTTCTCTGAGCCTTAAACCTGGCAAGGACAACGTTTTGGCTGACGTGTTGTCACGCTTTTGAGTTTTTAAATGTTAAACTTGTTTATGAATAATGTGGATAGATAGTAGACATTTCATTCTTTCCCTATATTACATCATTTTGGGTTGGAGTCAGTGGTGTAGTTGGTGGCTGCCGTCCCTTCCACTGCCGCCGGTGTACATAATTAAGTAACGTGTCTCATCAGAGAAATGCTTCTCCCTCTACACTCTGAGAGGGAAGAGCTCGTAACTGATGGCAGTGTCATTGTTGTCAGACAGTTTTTTCTTTTTAACAGAGTTTAATAATGTGCTTAAGTGTGCTTCTTACTATTAGCAATACATATGTTTTATTTTGAGTAACTTTCTGATGGGTTTCCTATTTGTTTTGCAGTCTCTGTCTGAGACCATACTTGTTGTGTAAAAGGTTGTAACACAGAACAAAAGGAGGATCAAACCTACATTCTGTCTACACACGCATATATGCAGACAGACATACAGGTTTGTGTTAAACACAAGGTAAAAACCAAACTTCACCTTTCCACTCTCTCCCTGCTCCAAAACAAAGAGGACAACAGTCTCGGAAAAGTTTGACAGTAAGATTTAATGAACGAACAACCATGCTGACTGAACACTTCCACGATCACATCACAAACCCAGAATATTTCCATCAGGTCCGCCGTCATAGCCCGAGGTTTAAAGCGAGCTGAAATTCAGTTCACGAGCCGCTTTTCTTTTTCTTTTTTTTTCTCGACAATTCGACCTCAACTTCCAATATCACTTCTTGAGACACAAGTGGAATGAAACGCAACAGAATATGGATGAGCTCAAACTGTCTGACTTTCTATCAGCGGCCCTGTTTCAGAGGCAGTTAATTTTCGTCTTTGCTGTGATGAATACTCTTGTCTGTGACCTTTAGACATGTGTTCGACAACCGTGTATTGTGTCTAGTTATTAGCTCAGTGAGCTCTTGCAGTCTAGGAGTCATTCAAATTCAAACACAGACTGAATGAACATTGTGTGTGTGTGTGTGTGTGTGTGCGTGTGTGTGTGTGTGTGTGTGTGTGTGTGTGTGTGTGTGTGTGTGTGTGTGTTGTAAGTTGCAGTACCCTTTAACGACTCATTGCATCCTCCTCTACTACATTCCCTTTTTTTTTTTTTTTTTTACAATTTCCTACGTGTCGATTTATCCGTCACTCCGGATGACGTGAAACAATGTGACATTGTAGAGAACCTGGTGTCCGTTGTTCCAGGTGTACAGCGCTCTTTCTCTGGGGTTGTAGTCCATCATGCTGATGTGGGAGTACTGGTTGTGGAAGGGGATGTCAGTGTACTCGTACGTGGAGGAGTTGGTGTGGTAGGCAAAGTGGACCTTGGCCCCGGCCAGGTGGGAGTTGGTGACATACAGGGTGCCGCAGATCATGAAGGCCTCCCCTGCGCTGCGCTTTGGAAACCCGGTGTCCCAGCTCTGAAGGACTTCCAGTGAGCGAGAGTCCAGACGACTCACCTGGAGACAGAGAGGGAGGGTTGGTCACAGAGAAACACAACACCATAAAACAACTGATTACAGAGGTGTGCAGCTTTCGCGTAAAGCCTTTATACTTCTGCATCAAACCGACTGTGTGCACGGTGTAGGTACGACATAGCCTCAAAGCCTGAAGTGCACCTCCCCAGTAATACATCTACATGTCGCAGCGACTCAAACAAATTGTGACTTTGTGTGTGCATTGCCTGAGAATGAAAACCCAGATGAGTTAATAATGCTGCTTGAGAATCCCGTGTCAAAAATACACACACACACATTGTCAGACAAGTGTATCCTCAAACACACACAGACAAACAGACACACATGGGATGCTGCCTCGCTGCATGACATGCTCTTGTCTGTCCCCTCGTATTCCCTCGTCTTATTGTTTCACAGGCAGTGGAGGGGGGAGGAGGGAAACAAGTAAAACACCAGACAGTTTGTGGAGAGAGATGGGAAAGAGTTTCAGTTTCAGTTAAAACTCAACACAGTGCCATAGAAATCCCACCACCAACTAGTGTTTTGGTGGTGCTATTTGCTGAGCACTGCAGACACACCAGTGTAAGTATAAATGCTCATAACAACATAGGTAACTTGAGTAGGCTCGATGTTGAGCTTATATACAACTATAAATCTTAAGCAATGTTGAAATTTCCTGTTTTTATAATCCCATGTTTATGCCCCCATTGATGGACGGAAACTAAGTGTATTTAATCACACGTTGAAGGCTGATATATTGGTCGACGTTATTGTAAATATATCTATATTGGCATATATGCCAGCCGATGAGCACAAACAAATGCATTTTTAACGTCAGTGTCCTGCTCTCCAAGTGCCCTGCGAGTTTTATCCTGCAGTTTTTTCCTTGTTAAAAGAATTTTTCTTTGGGGTTTAATTTAGTTTTATGAATTGGATGAAGCTTTTGTTCAGCTCTTACACTTCCTATTTAATTGCAATTTATTGAAACCTGTCTGTCACTCACACAGACCCACAGACACACACACACACACACACACACACACCAACGTCTCCTCATACTGGGTTGTAACAAGTGTACAGTAAAAGAGAAAATTAGCTGTAAACTTTATATTAAAATCATGTAAGGAAAACTGCAATACACTTGCTGTTCATTATGATAGATGACATTATTCAACCCAGCAATGTGTCTCTGTCAGCTATTTAAATGGATTTTTTTTTTTTTTTACTGTGGCAGTTTATGAATTCTGGAAAGTAAAGCAAACCTGCTGACAGCAATAACTTCTGATTAAAACAAACATCAGTGGGTTTAGATGTAGTTTAAGTCATTCAAGATTAAATGTCTCTCATTCAAATAGTGTTAAAAAAAACATCTTCATATTCTTTGCTTGTTATTTTGTTTAGTTATCACAAGAACACACACACACACACACACACACACACACACACACACACACACACACACACACACACACACACACAGTACCATTATGTTTCCAGCATTTGGGATGGAGGTATAGACGGCCCAGAGTCCCATCTCATCAGCCATGAGGTCGATGTCAGAGGATCCTCCCCAGCTGTAGGGAAATGTGTTGTTGTACCCGGCTCCACTAAGACTGCGCTGGAGCAACACACTGCGAGAGCGGAAATGGTACTGAACCTGGAAACACAGAAGCATACATTTCTCACTCTGATCATCTGATTTTCAAAAATGCTACTTCCTCCGTCCAGCCAGTCTCCTACCAGGATGTTGCTCTGGTGTTTGTTGTAGTAGAGCGACCCGTTGTAAACCACATGTCCGGTTCCTGCCCAGGGGTGGGGCAACAGATGCTGCACAAAGTTCTGCCCTTTTGTGAAATCCCCCATGGTTCTGTACTCCAGCACACGCCTGCCCTTATAGTAGCCGTCCATCGACCACACCTGGTGGAGGAAGAGAGGGAAACAGATCTTACCTCCAGGATGCAATATTAACACTCACCAAGCATTAATCCTGTTAAATGTGCAGAGAGATCCATAATGGTCACATGCCACGCTTTGCAGTAACTTGATTAGATAATTACATGGTGTTTTTGGCTGGTACTCAAACTCTGTCCCTGTTGGCTACCGCACACCTTCAGCCAATGAAATCAAGTCAAATCAGTGACGGCGAACCGAAGCGGCTGTCTAATCACACCATAGCAACCGTAACTAGTCACAGCAGGTCTGTCCAGCTTTTGATTATTTCTCCACATGCTGAAGAGGTGTGCGTGTGGCTGAAGTTTAGATGGCTGTGCTTATTAAATTGCTTTTCCTAAACAAAAAATACTAAAGTATACCTCCAGTGTAAGGGGCAAACGTTGGCATGTTTTGCTAACTAACTTACCACTTACGGACCTGCAGCCTTACTCCCAAAACCAAGGAACAGGATTACAGGTTAAAGTAGAAAACCCACTCTGTGGAGGCTGGTCCTGAATGCTACTGTATAAGTAAATGCTTACAACTATTCTGATAATGGATTCAGCATTAAGGTGATATTTCATGTTTTCAGCCTCTCAAATATGGATAGTTCCTTTTCTCTGTTTGATATCATATTAAACTGAACTTTTGGGCGTACAAAACAAGACCTATAAGGACATCACATTGGAATCTAAGAAACTGGGATAGACATTTTTTAATACCATTTTATAGACCAAACGATTAATTAATCTGGAAAAATAATATGCAGATTAATAGCTAATTAAAATAATCGTTTGTTGCAGCACTGCACTTGTTACACAATATATTGTTACTGTATGTTTGTCAAGATCTTTCTCTTGTACATGAAACATATAGTGTGAAAATATGATCATTAAAGCATACATCAAACATCTGTGTTGCTTGTCCAAGTAGAATATATTCTATTCTATAAACAGCATTCAAACACAGTTATGATCCATCCACATAACAGTCTGATCTTGTAGTTTTCCTTATCATTATTGCACTATAATACAAGAGATAACTAGCTCGACCCCACAATAAAACAACAGTGCTGTTTCTTTATTTCCATATCTTCTACTATTAATCTTTTTGCCTGAGACATGAAGCTTTAGCCTTTTTCTTGTAGCACATTTTCATGTATGCAGCCATCAGGTGAATATTTAAGACCTTGTTGCTTGTTGAAGGAAAGAGTCAGCTGGAGACAGAGTTTTCAACCCACACACAGTTAACGTTAATTAGCTAACAATTGCAAGCTATTGCTAATAAAATCCACTAGATGGTTTTCTGTTTTCACTGGAGGTGAAAGAGAAAACCATCAGAGATCCCTGGAGAAACAGACGAACTGAGAACGGGAGAAGATGAGGGGGAAGAGATGAGATGGGAGGGAAATTGAGTGTCGACAGCATGGAGAATTAATTACCCAAAGAGGGACGAGAGGTGAACTAGATGAAAGAAAAGAGCAGAGAGCGTTAGCGAGAGAGAGCATTGTTGGTGAAAAAGACTCTCGTTATTCTCACTGCAAACAGAGAAAAGTAGAGAGGGCAGAAAAGAAGGAGCAGATGAAAAGGATCTTTTTTTTTTCATGGGTCAAAGAAAAGAAAATCTCACTTGCATTGGTAGCACCATTTTTTAAATTACAGTTAATTTGTAGTCGCAATATTCAAAAGTCCTATTGAATTAGAGACTTTCAGACAAAGGTAACTGATTGCAGTGATTCTGAGGGACTTCAATAACACAATGTTTAATTGAGACTCAGCTTGTGGTTTGCAAAGACAATGAAACAGACTGATTGCTCTCTGTCTCTACCACCAACACTCTTCTCTCCTCTAAATATTTCCCATTCCTCCCTAGTTTTTCTCCCTGCTCCACCAGCTCATCTGATGAGGCTTTTTCTGTTTTAATTCCCTTTAAAACAGTGTTTGAAAGGAACAGGAGTCCCTTTGTTTTCTGGCAGCTGTAATCTTCTTGCGTTTGACAGCACCATTTGCTTTATATAAACAAGCTCCAGACGCTGATTATATAACAAACGGTGAGTGCAAGAAAGTGAGTGGGGACTTTTTTAGCTGTTTCTTGAACTCGCGCCTTCCCATTCAACTTACAACGATTCTCCCATTAAGAATAGGTTTGGATTTTTTTAAGTCTATCCTAACACAATACTCACATGCTGTGAGGGGATCACTTTGTTTTGCTCACTGCTCTGTAAAAGATAGAGATCAAAATTCATAGTTCTAGTTCTTTCTCTTGTAAATATTTGCTTTTTAGTTCAGTGCGTTAGACAAACCAAGTGTTTTTCATTGGCTTAGGTCACTTTCACATCTGTAGATATATATATAAAAAAACGTATTACATATAAATTACACCGGCATACAGTGCTGGTGCAGTAAAAGTCACTGAGCATACCAACCTTTGAAATAATGTTCACAGTAATTATGAATATGGAATATTGAATATTTTTTCATCTGTGTGGCCTTGGGTTGAAAATTCTTAGCTGCAGTACTCTATAATACTGAATAACATTATTTTATCTAATGTTTTACATATGGTGGTATTAAAAAAATATCGAAGCATCGATACATTTGATAACCTTGCCTTTTAGTTCTGGTCCAGGTTGTGTTCACAGTAGCTTTTTTTTTCTTCTTTTTTTTTTTACAAACAATCCAACAGGATTAAACACAAAGTCATGTGGAGTGACAAGAAACTCATTGACAGAACCGAACTAACCGAACACACCTCTTTTGACCCAACCACAGTGGACAAGTCAGTGGGAAACACTATTTGAAGGAAAGAAATACTCTCCGGAAAACAGAAAAAAGGAATATTTTTACTAAAAAAGACCCATTCAATTTGTCTCTCTCAACTCAGACTGCTACAACCTCATGTTGTCTCACAGCTTTCGTCCTTTATTTGTTACAGTGGAGTCATGCTAAGAAAGGATCACTTCACGGTCAGTATGGAGAAGAATGATTTCAGCAAACAATGACACTTTAAAAATTCAAATCTTTACTGTCTACCGCAACATATCTTGACCTCCTTTTCCCCCACTTCTCTCTCTTCCCCTCTGTGGTTTTTTTCTTTGTCATTGCCTCCCATGCTTCTTTCATCCCATCCTGCTTGTCTGTCCCGACTGTTGGTCTTTTGATCAACCTTCTCCCGCTTCCTCCCAACTCTCTTTGTTTCTTTCCCTTTCTGTCCACCCACTCTTTCATTTTCCTGTCTCCCTGCTTCACACCGCTACACCAAGGGGCCTCATTCTCCTTCTCCCTCTCTCTCTCTCTCTCTCTCTCTCTCTCTCTCTCTGCTCTTCCATCTATCTCATCCTCTCTCTCCCTCTCACACTACAGCAGAGACATCTTGACAGATCAGGGGATATCCACACCTCAGCAGCTGTTCTCAAATACAGCGACAGGTGTGTGCATGCGCGTGTGTGAGTGTAAAGTATAATGCGTGCGCGCACACACACACACACACACGCACACACATTGACACACTGATGAGCTAATGAAGAATTCATAAATGCCAAACTGGGACCCTGTGCAGACACTGTAGTCATGGATACCAAAGGATGTATGAGAATGACTTTACTTACAGTTTGTGTGTGTGTGTGCGTGTGCCTGTGTGTGTGTGTGTGTGTGTGTGTGTGTGAGTGAGAGCGTTTGTGGCACTTGTTCCACACAGCCTTAACTGGTAAGATACAGGTTGTCCAGCCTGGAAACGTATATGATTTTATTTAAGAAAGTAACATGTACAAATAAAAACAGAATTATGTTTTCTGGTTGGTAGGGGATGTTTGTGATGCTTAATAAAAGCAACCGTGTAATCCTGACCTTATGAAATATCAAAGGCTGCCAAGGTCATCTACACGTACATGCCGCGAGTGTGCACAGACATCACGCTTTGGATCTGTGTCTGTATTCCTTACAAGAAAAACTCCTGTTATTAGGAAATTGATGCAATAACTGCATTGTTCTACAATCAGTGAGTATAATAATTACGTACAATAATTAAGTACACAAACAGCAACAACATCTGTCAAGGTCACAAAATCTTGCTTTTTATGCATCTTTTTGTGTTTTCATTCAGCAGCACCACAGATTAAAAGAACACTAAGCCGTTCAGCAGCCCACTCTCACACAATATATGAGGGCGTTCAATAAACACCGGCACTACTCTGTGTGTTTTGAAAAACATTCAATTGTAAAGTAAAGAAAATGTCATTTAGACGATGTTTTGTAAAATGTGAAAGCTGGAATTTGCAGCACTTGGTCTTTTGTACCTGCAGTTGGGTTTTTCATCAGGTGGCCAGAAACCTCCAATGGGACGGTAATGCTCCTCTGTGTCTGCTGGATGTGTTTTTAAAGCCGCTCCTTTTCCAATGATTGTTTATGGGGAAAAATGCTTTTTGGGGCCAGCACAGGAGCGGCTGTAAAATGCTGAATAAATGTTTTCAAGCATGACAAACACTCTGAAAAGACTGTTTTATCACAATGTCCTCACGCAGAAGTAGAAGGAAGCCTGCAAAGACTTTATCGCCAGATGTGCCCAACAAGCAACTTTCATAGAGTTGAAAAGGGCACACTTTTTCGAGGGGAGTATCCAGTTCTCCTTAAATTTATCTTTGGTTTACTGGGAACAATACAGGTTTTTAACACATATTATATATTCAAAAAATCAGCTCTGCAAATGTTTTATGAGGAAGGAAATGCATCTGACATGTTTGTTAGGCCTCAAGGATACGCACAGTGCATTTTGTTAAGAAACCCTAAACGTAAACATAACTGTGTTTGTTTACAAGAGAGCTCCACAGGGCTCCTTTAAGCTTGATAAAAGTGATTTCAGCAGATTACAGCTTTTTATAGTTTCACTGGCTTATTTATCCAGAAATAACATTTACTGGATTTGTATAAAAATGCATAACTTGTGCACTGCTGAATGTCAAACTCGGATTCAGGAACATCTAGTACACAGCTCTAAAAGACAGAGACAGAAAAAGCCTCCTATTCTTGGGACAGAGATGCAAACACACACAGGGACCGGGAAAGAGACCTCACCCATAACCTTGTAACTGTAACAACAGTCACACTGGTAACTGGGAAACAGAAGGCAATAACTGGAATACTGCTGCTGTGTATAGCTTCTTCTCATCACCAGAGAGCAGCTCTAATAGGGAACAGGCAAGGGTCACCATGGCGATATAAATCACACCTGGCAACTGGGAGACAGTCGCCTTGACAACTAGCTTAATATGCGCTCCCTGAACAGAGTGTGTGTGTGTGTGCGTGTGTGTGTGTGTGTGTGTGTAGGAAATTGGTGAAGCTTGTAGAGAGTGAAGACAGAGTGCACACAGGAGTCATGTTAAAAGTAAGGCAGAAAGACAGAAGAAATACATTAAGAAAAATATAGTGCTACCTTGTGACCACATTCATAACACCTGCTTCACTTGTCACGTACACACATCCACACACACACACACACACACACACACACACACACACAGTACACCTACTCTGCTGTCAGAGCTGGGAATCATGGCGTCAGTCATCCAGGAGCCAAAGCGGGACCCCGAAGCTCTCACGGTGATCGGGCTACTAACTGCAGTCAGGCGGCCGCAACCTGTTAACAAAAAATGGACATAATGTGTTCAATCTGCAATGAAGATCCAAAAAATATTGAGTTTTATACATAAAGCTTATGGAAGTGAAGAGCAGCAATAGTTTCATAGTTTCACATTTGGAGTGAGTGATGTGGCCTGTCAAGTTCACCTGCCACAAGTCCCAACTCAATTTACCAATATTTCATGAAATCTTCAAAAATAAAATACTTTTGCCCCAAGGTTGAACTGTGAAAGGAAGTCGAATTTGAGAAAAGTTTAAAATGTATGTTTGAAAGGTGGCTGTAAAAATGGGATTTGCTTTTTTTATTGACCATTGAACTAGCAGTTATAATGGATTTAAACAATGACATATTTCCACAATAACAATATCAAAACATCTACGTTCTGTTTAATCATAGGCTCAATAAGTGATTGATTATTATTATTATTATTATTATTATTATTATGACATTTTCATCAAAATATACCAAAATAACATTACTTCTTCTTGTTTCAATTATGACCTTGTCAAACTCATGTTAGAGCGCCTCCCTACTGCTGTTAGAGCAATAGGTTTTGGAGTAGATGGAGTTTAATTAAAAGTAATTTAATTTAAGTATTTTTATTGTGAATTTCTCCCCCTTGTGCTTTGTTTGATTGTTTGTTTTTGTTACATATTTATGTGTTCATGCTGGGACAGCAACATAAGATAAGTGTCTATTTACTTTTACCATATGTATATGTTGCTCTCTTGATATAAGATAATTTAAGATTTAGACTTTATTGACTCCCACACTGGGGAAATTCACTTGCTACAGCAGCTCCAGATATAACACAACAGGTACGAAAGTCGACATTTAATACAAAATTGAATAGAAAAAAATAGAATACAGGTTGTATGTACACTATATGCAGCTTTTATATAGATGTGATTGATGTGGAAGATTGCACAGGTTACATGCATTAACACTATGTAATCTATTTCATTACTTTTAAAATTAAAATTTGTATATGTATATCCAGACATTTCATCTTAATTTCTCTCTCATAATAAACCACATACACATGAAGTGAAGCGCCCCGTAAAGCGCTGCCTGCTTCCTTTCAGCGCCCATGTTAACCAATTGGGCTGTTCATCTGTCCTATTTTTTCTGCGTGCTGCAAACCAGAGAGCATACTGTCGGCCAACAAAACCCATGAAAAAAAACACTGACCATAGCAACGCTGGAGTTTGGAGTAATTAGGGATTGAGGATTTGTAGGAACAGAAACCAAATGGAGGCGGAGTAGACTCCTGGCTGGCTGAAATGTATACTAATTACATGTTATACACAGGTTCACAAACATTTCAGTAGCTGCTTTATCTGAATATTGGTTTAGAAAACCATTTGACTTGGATTAATCCATATATACCTTTTATTTTTTTATGAGAGAAATGTGTTTTGTTTAAGGTAGATACTTTCTACATGGATCTGCAATTGAAAATGCATTTAACATCAATGGTTAAAAAGTAACTAATACTCAATAGAGAAACCGGAAACTAGGGACAGTCCTTTGGACGGAGTCAAACTAGCTGTTGGCTGCTGAACCGGGAACGTGGACTTATCCTCCTCGTCCTCCATTTCATGTAATCATCAAAAAAAAAATATATAATTTAATGCTACTGACATCATCCTTCTGTGGTTAAGGAGCATATTCTTTAATATGAATAAGCAGTTTCCCCTCTTTACTACATGGAGTGTACATAGTACACGTACACAGTGTATATTTCCATTAAGAGCGTGTTTTATCATTAGACCCAAGTCTTAGTGGTGCATTCAAGGGGGTCGTATTTCTATGAAAAAGAGTTTTGTTAATTTTGAACGACCCTTCATTATTTTACTCTTGTTTTTCAAGTTTCAAAGATGTCCAAGCACATGGAAGTTACTTTTATATTGTTTTAGTAATTCATTTTGTTTTCAAGTCCATTTTTTCAAAACTACCTCCTAGGGTTAATCCCCTTCCATTGGCAAAGGAGGAACTAAGGTGGACATATGAAAAATGAGAAAGCCCCCATCTAGAGGCACTGTTGTGTTTGTGCATACTGGACTAATGTAAAAACATTGCGGGTTTTGCCAATAGATCCTCATAAATGTTACACACTGGACCTTTAAAGGGTTATTCCAGCAATTTGGTACTTATTTCCATTAAATTGAGGGACCTCCAAGAAACAATTTTAAAACTCACCGGTCAAAATTGGTAAAGAAGAGGCAGAGACATTCCTACTTTTAGTCCAAATTACTGGTTCCTTGCTCCCGAAATGCTGGATTCTACAATTCCCATCATGCAAACTGGTAAATATTCAATGTCAAGGGCAGCATAAGTAATACTTTTCTGTGTATTACTAACCCTCCAGCACATACCGAGTTTGTTCATGCAGCTGTGCAGCCTGGTCTCCAGCAGTAAAACCCTCTGCTGAAGCTCCTCGTAGTCGTACGCTCCTATCTCTTCCTGAATGGCTGTCAGGATGATTGACAGGTTGAGGAGCTCCAGTCGCAGGGTGGCCAGCGTCTGCAGGTCCAATCTGTACTGCTCCACCACTGACAGAAGGGGCCGTAGCTGAGACATCTGGCCCTTTAACTCCTGTGGGTGCAATAATAATAAGTTAGAGAGAAGACAGGGTCCACACTAATGTGGTTGAATCTGATAAAGCATCTGTTTCTCTCTCTATTGGGTGAGGTAACACAAAGTTAAGCCACTGCAGTCATTGTGTGACTACTTTGCTGTGAATGAAGTCTGTCTCGGAGTAGACTTCGAAGTTGATTTCCATTCAGCTAATTATGCTTATTCCCATCTTCACTCCCCATCCTGCAGCCTGTGATTCAGAAACTGATAGAGTCAGGAGAGAGAAGGCTTCCACAGAAAGCACAGGTATAATCTATGGGGGTTGTTTTTTGTGAGCAGTGCAGGATGTGCCGCACACAGAAATCAGTTTTATGGTTTCATGTCCGTTTAAGGGGTCAACCACAAACACATATTTGCTATTAGTTGAGGTTGCTCCTTCACCATGTTTAACTCCGTGCAAAGCTAAAATACAGATCTGCTTTGCCACCGGAAGCAAAGGTTTTATTCGGCCGCTTCACTTACATTTTATGCAACATTGGCGAATATTCACCAATGTTGAATTCAGAGGAGCAGCTGGTCTATTGTGGCAATAGCCTTACTGTAATATTAATGTTATTGGATGATTTATATTCTGTAAATTAGTGAAACTACGTGTGGAAACAGGAATAAAAGCACCACTGGCATCTCTAATGTTATTCATTATTCACTGAATAAAATGATCAGATGTGTGAATAATCTGAATGATGAATGAATCATAAAGATTCTCTTGCAACTTTCTGTCCCTTTTCTTCATTCATTCTTAATTTTCGTCTTATTTTCCGTTCATGTCAGTGCATTTTGGCTCATTTAGGAATAATATACCGTTATGTAATCCTATAAAGCCGCACTGTCATTTATCATTGTCCTATAATATCAGCATGAGCCTGAAAAACCAGACTCAAGGGCTGTCCACACCAAGAACGTATTCACTGATGAACAACAACGTTGTATAAACATTGGCCACAAAGAACACACTACACACTCCAGCTGTGTCGGCAGCTTAGGAAAATGTATGATGACCTGTTACTGCTGTACATTGTGCAAAAAACAAGAAAGCAAGGATATCAGTTCACAAAATACTTCACAGGCGAGAGGAGTTAGGAGGATGCAACTGTTGGAGTTATTGTTGTTATAAAACTATTTGTTGTTATTTTTATAGATTTCTATCTATACCTTTTGGTGTTATTCCTATCACTAAAACTCTTTTCTAATAAGTACAAAAAGGGTTTCCACACCCAAATCAATCAGATTGTTTTCAATGACAGTGGACTTCAGTGTGGCAGGTCTGATAATATCTCTGACTACAGGTAGCCACCTGTTGGTAATACGTTGATTTACACTCATTGTTGAAAAGTTAAAAAGACTGAATTAAAGCACTATTGCACAATGAAGTTGGCAGAGCCAGAACATCTGTGTATTTTCTTCCCCCGTCTTTACAGATCCCCTCCAGACATTATTAAAATAGTCTGCTCGGAACAATTAGGTATGATTGATACGTTTTTTTCCCACATTAAAATCGTTAAAAAGGCATCTACTCCTTTTACCTCATTAAAAATTCCAGAATCTATGAATATTACATTTTTGTTAATTTCCTGCTGGACACAAGATGTCTCGTACTTCACTTTAAAGTCCATTCGCAGTGCATGTGCACTGGTGGCTTCAGGTTTCTACATCACACAGAAGTTGCATAATGGACCAGGACCACCTCAATTGCCTCTTTTCTCTCAATCTGTCCAATAAAGCTGAACACAAATCTTACAAAACAAATCTGAAAGGAACAATCTAAATGATTTGGATGTACATTCTGCACTCCAGCTCTCTCTGTTTTTTTCCTATGATTAATTATTTGTACACATTTAACAATTGAGATTCTGTGCGACATGAGTAACTGCCATCTCCATCTTCGCGTCTCTTCCCCACATCTCTCTCTTGCATATCTGTCATGTTAGCCAAATGGAACGGATCCCCAGAAAATGCTGGAGGGACTACATATCCCATCTGGCCTGGGAACGCCTCACAGTCCCACAGGACGAGATGGAGGCTGTGGCTGGAGCACGTCTGGGCTAATCTGCTGGCACTGCGACCCAGATAAACAGTAAAATGGATAAACAAGTCTTTTTTTTTTTTGTCTTTTGGCCTCCTATCCATAGTTAAAGATTTAAATAGCCTCACACTGGAGAAAGTGAGCCAGTATGGATAGAGAGGAATGCTATCAGTTTGGATGAAGATCAATATTTACTGCATGAATTACATATATGACACAGCTGGAGGAGGTTGCAGCAGGAGGATAAAGGGTTTTTCTTATATACCCCTTTTATTTATCTTTTTTAGCCCTGACACTTAGATGTCTTTTCACCTTTAAATCCCCAGAAAAAAACTGTTTGCTATGTAGAGAGAGGAGTTGGATGTGATATGGAAAAAAAGAGACGGATTAAAAGAAGTGTCAAAAGCGAAGACAAAAACCTTTATCGTCACCTCAGAACATCTCATACCCCAGCACACAAACACAACAACAAATCCAGGACAACAACAGGCTTGGCAGTCAGTCAAACACTTTGTGTGTCTAATCTCTCTGCTGCTATCTTCAAATAAGGACCTAAATACATTTCTGAAATCACTTCAAACATTTTCTGAAGCTGACCTTATATGTGTCCACTTCATCCTCACTGATCAGTATTTGCATATAATTGTAAGTTCATTAATATGTATTAAAATCAATCTTGACAAAATGCTGAAAATGTCATTGCTTGTTAGATGGTAAACACTTTACCTGGCTAATCCCTCCCCTGCCATGTTTCCTCCTTCATCGTCACCTCTCTCTAATCTCTCCCCTCCTGTTTCACTCTTTTATCTCTCTCCCTCTTTCTGCGTAACCTTTACCTCCCCTTATACTTCACTTTGCTCATTCCTCTCATCCCCCCCACCCACACGGAAAAATGGTATATGCAATCAAATATTTTCTTTTTCTCTATTTCCTCCCCCTTTATCCTCTGCCTCTCTCAAACCTTAAATCAATCCATCTATCTTAATCCCTCTGTTTGACCTCCCCTCCTGCATCTCCCCTGTTCCCATCCCTCCATTGGTTGAAAATACTGTTTAGTTATTGATAAACTTACTGTAGCTGTACATCACATAAATATGCACCAGTTCTGCCTCTCAGTGCAAAGGCAAAAGCTTATGACAGTGAAAACCCCCAAGGAGCAACAAGCGTACACACACACACACACACACACACACACACACACACACACACACATAAGCTAACTGCATAAAAACTTAAAAACAGACCCTAGAGCCCCATGATGTTGTTAAGAAGATGCTCGGCAAAAGATGAAAGGCAGAATGGATTCATGGGGGTGTGGAAATTCTCTCTGTTTGGGGATGTACTGTAAGGGGTAGTCTCTCTCTGTGTGTGTGTGTGTGTGTGTGTGTGTGTGTGTGTGTGTGTGTGTGTGTGTGTAAACATGTTGCTCCATGGGTGTGTCTGTTTGTTGACCTCCTGTGTAGCCTCTGTCTGGTTCATAGAGCATCTCATGCTCTTTAAATATTGGATATATTATTTTACTATGTTGGGTTTATGAGCTTTAACTTACATTTTTAAGTTATAGGTGGGGTAAGCGATTCTAGAGAAATCCAATACTATGATAAATATGTTATAGTGCAGTGGTTCCCAAAAGAGCTATCCATTAAAATATGTCAGCAGCCAAGGGTCGTCTGTTTACTCAAAGACAGAAAAGGAAAAAAGGTTGGGAACCATTGCTGTAGTGCGAACAACCCAGAAAGTAATGCAACTAACATTAGTGATGGTGTGGGTTTGTTCTGTGCAGCTGACGTGCAGAAAGGACACGTTTTTTCCCAAAGCGAGCACACCAGTTCCAGACAGCAATACTGACAACTCTCCTGCTACTATAGCTGAGATCACAACAACAGCATATCTTGGCAAACTAGAAAATAAACTGACTGACTGTGGGCAAGTGAGTTAACATTATCTGACACAAAAATCCACAAAACCATTTGCAGAGCCAGGACTGTGTACAAACACAGTGAAAAGCCAGTGGACTGTGATGAGATGTGTGTTGAATTTGAAAAAAAGAGTATTGCATTAGGACCACATCACCTAGAATCACTTACCCTACCTTTAATATGTGTTATGTTTGCATTTATTTGGTATTTTAAAGGAATAGTTGTGGGACATTTTGGGAAAAGAAAAAAGAAAAGGCAAGAAGTGTCTGTACAGTAAATGATTAGCTAAAGTTAGCAGATTCCATGCAACCAACAAAGACTCCAGGAAGTTACTACTCCAAGAAATAATGCCACACATAACCCCCTGTAAAACAATGTTTTTACACTTCATTTTTAATGAAATTCACTTCATTCAACAGATTAAATTAATAACACATAATGTGTTAATTAGTGAGATTAAGAGGTGCTGATTTTATTACCTCGTTGGACAGAGCTAGGCTGTTTTCCCGCTTACTATCATAATGCTAAACTAAGCTGTTTGTCACATGTCTGAAATTGAAAGCCTGCAGGTAAAGTTTGATCAGGAGTCAGGATCAATTGTAGGATCAAGTCCAGAAGTGAATACGTCTCAGTGAAGGGAATGACATTTGATCTGACTGTATCATTAAGCTGTGCCCCCTTAAAAATGGTCTGCCCTTATTGCCAATAATTCTATTGTGTCGTGTTATTTCGGCCTGATGTGAGCCTCTGGCCGAAAATGTTTTAGGAACCCAGCAAGTTGGTAATTTGCACATCAAAAGACATCCAGACGTCTACTTTGAATAAGGGCTAAATTTGGTGGAAAATGACTATACTTTAATGTGAAGCATGTCCTAACTACAGACTGAAATACAGTCATTGAAATGCAGTTGAAACGATTACATGTGCCCTAGATATCTAAAAAACTTTTCAGTCAAATTTAGCTCACTTTTCACACTGATGTCAAACAAGACACAAATCGCCAAATCAGTGCTTCCTGGGAAAGTTACACGCAGGTGTAGACAGTATTCAGGGTTTTAGTCCCTCTGAGTGTTAGTGTCATTAGGAGTCCTGAGCAGCCAATTACAGACATAAAACCAGCAGTGTCACAGCTGATTTAACTGTTCAGATCATTCGCCCTTCATTCCTCAGATACACAGCCTTTCATTCTCTGTAGCTCTTGAGATAATCTCCCGCTTGCCTGCTGGTTTGTTGTTGGCACAGACGCCTGCCAGCGGCATCATGGCACAGAACACCGAGCCTGATGAGATTAGGACTCCTAATTTAAGAAGTGAAATACATTTAGATTTCCCTCAATAAAAGGCAATACTTATCCAGTAAGGTAATCTTATCTTCTTTTCTGCAAATTCAAAACACGCCAAACTGAAAAAAATGCATGTTGTACATAAACTCCCCTTTTCTGTGCCAATATTATGTAAATTTCATCATTAATATTAAAGTGACAGACTCATTCCAGACAGATTTTTTTTTTCCCGGACAGCTCGAAGACTTAATGTGTGCAGTGATGCTGCAGTTTTGCTGGCACCTTCTGTGCAAAGCTGTGTGACACTTTTACACAGTGGACACGAGGCCACTGAATTGACAGCTTCAAGACAAATTTTGTCTCCTTTATGAAAAATGTTCGCATGTCTGAGTGCAGGCAGAAAAACTTCAGCTTGGCATGCGTGAAATCAATGTTTTCACGCCAAAGGTTATTTGCTCCCTACAGCGACCGTCTTACACTGTGTTTCTCTTTGTGTGTGTGTGTGTGTGTGTGTGTGTGTGTGTGTGTGTGTGTGTGTGCGTGTACCTGCAGGCCCTTAGCTGTCAGAGTGCGGGGGTTGGCCACGTAAGTGTGTAAACGTCCGTCCACTCCTCTCAGCAGCGGCTCAGTGTCACGGACGTACTGCAAGTCTCTGGCTGTCCGCAGGTCTACCACCTCCATGGACTGACTCACATTCTGGACCTAAAACAACACAAATCATATGGTTCGTATCAGGAGTGATTATTGTGAGTAACCTGCATTGTCAGAAATGCACATGATTGGTTTTGGCTGTTGTCTGATTACTGCCACCTGTTATTTGTTTCCAAACACCTGTTGTATGCCTACCAATACGACTGTGCGGTGATGTGATGGAATACTTAAAGGGTTGGTTCACCCAAATTCTAAAAAGATAAATGTTCTTACGTACCTGGTATCTAGCCATGCAGAGAGTTTTGGTGCATCTGCCCAAGATGTATCCATCTGTGAGATTTCTGATTCCACTACGCATTTCAAATTGTTCAGACCCATCAGCGTCACAGCATCGCTGTTAACAATCTGTTATTTTTCGGCATTTCATTTTCAGTTAAACTTTATAGCTAACTATGTGGCAGGCAGCATTTGAATGGAAAAAGTTTAATTTACATCACATGAGACAATTAGCCAATACATCTTCCGAAAGCAGAATTTACTGCTTCCTCATAGGCTGTGGTCACACAGTGTATGTGGCTACCATAGACTGTATACTTAAAAAATAAACATTTTTATTTTATTTTATTACATGTTTGATGTTACTCGTACTACGGTCCTGAATTTTTGTTTCAGTTTGAGATCATTTGAAACAGCTTTTGTGTTTTTGCATCCCAGAGGTGTTGTATGACCTAAGTGAACTTTAATTACTGTCACTGTGACTTCATTATTTAGAGATACTGCAGCAGTTCTGCTTGTTATAAATCAACAAGATTAAGAGTCTACAGCCTACCTAGCGGCTCTTCGAGGTTGTACCTATCTTAGTCTCTTAGTTTAGCCTTTTGGAATGCTCTAACATTTTCACACCAGCCATTTTGACATGAAATAGTAGGGTATACGCAGGTGTTACTGACACTGCAGCAGAGACCTTCCAGTGAGCTCAACATGCACAATAGCAGCTCCCTGACTGTTTATTAGTATCATTGGTAACACCTGTGTTTACCCTATTTCATGTCAAAGTGGCTCTTGTCAATAAGGTCTATTAGCAGTAAACTCGAAGTACAGCTGAGGCTTGTGGGAATGTCATTACCTTTGCAAGTATTTTGGTATGTAAATTTAAAACCTGGGTACCTTGAATATCTGTGGCAAATTTCACAGCAGCCCATACAACAGTTGAGATATTTCACTTTGAACTAAAAATGTCAACCTCATGGAGACAGAAGAAAAGTTAAGGGATCACCACAGTAACTAGGGTTCATCCTGTGAGGAGCACATGTGTCTGTTCAAAAACATGCATGACAATCTGTCCAGTAGACCTTGAGGTATTTCAGTTTCATCACTGCGTGGGACTATTTCATCATCATAGTTACAGGTTAAAGTGTTTACAATGAGGACTGTGGATTATGCAAAATAAGGACAGACATTGCTACTGAATTTTATTATGTAATTTTGTAAAGTTGTGAGCACAACAGACAACATTTATTTCACCTCAGCTGTAAAAGGGAGGCAGCAGACATATCAAGGACAGATGACTCAAAGGTGGACAAATAAAATCAAAAGAGGTGTTTTGGGGTCATATACAGTCTATGTTTAGAGTGAACCAACCTTTTAATGCTCCAGCCACCGTGGCTTAACAAAATGATGCAGTCTCTCTCTTTGGAGCAGCTTCCCATTAGATCTGTTTAAATAAGAGATTCTCACCTAGAACATGTTTCACTCTAAAGAAACAAACACTCCCACGCTTATTCCCATTTATCACCCTGAAATGCTACTAGATATTTCAAATATCTTTTGATATTGAATGGGAAAACAAGCATGTGAAAAAAAAAAAAATCCATTATAAAAAATGACCCAGATATCCAGAAGTGGTATGCAAACAAACAAACAAACAAACACTCACAAAAAACCCACCCACACATCTCCCGCTGTAACATATGCTGGGGAGGCCGGAGACGTAAACACACACACACACACACACACACACACACACACACACACACACATTCACACTCACAGCAGGATCTAGGTGTCACTTCCAGACAAACATTGAGCTAATTAAGATTCATAAATACAGAAGCCTCCCAACAGGAACAGAACGAGGAGAGAGGAGAAGACGTTTTTTTCCAGATAGCATTCATTTACCTTCCTCTTTTCTCACTCTTTTTGTGTGAAGACAGAACAGAATGCAACACCAGCAGTGAATTAAAAAAAAAAGAGTTATAATCCTCATGATGTTATCGCTTGTGTGCTGTGGTTCATTTTTAGTTTGGCAAGAATACAGGGATGTCATCATGTGTGAGCTTTGCAGTTGTGCATTCTTTGGGAAATGTTTGCTGGTCTGATCGTGTTCAATAATTCATCAACTTCTGTCACAAATCACTTTTAGTTCTCACTCGGGACGCACATATACATGAAAATAATGTGCTTATGCAGCCAGATGCATATCCTCACATAAACAAACACACACACACACACACACACACACACACAAATAGGAACACATTCAGCTGACGTTCAACCACACAGATACTCATACAGAGCTGCACCCTGCATATAGAGCAAAGTGTTTCTTTCCCACCCATCTGTCTGTGTTTCCTTTGAGTTTAAACTCTTTTGGCATGTTGAATGACTGGGAGTCTTCAGAGGATACAGCTACTGATGTATCAGGGATACATCTGTCAGTGAAACCTGAGTGTGTGAGTGTTTGTTCATGTGTGTTTCTGCAAGTGTCAAAACAAAGAGACAGTCCAGTGAATATTTCATTCCAGTACGCTGCCTCTCCCCTGTGCTGCATCGCAATGCTGACCACTGAAACATAGACGGATGCACTCAGAGTCAGACAAACACAAACAAATACACACACACACACACACACCTGTTCAGTCAGCAGGCGAAGTTGTCGACTCCGAGGGTCTCGTTTGCAGAGGTTCCGTGCCGGAGCGACCACCGTGCAAACACACCTGCCGTCAGGATCTGAAGCCGTGCTGTACACCTGCCAGCCCTCCTCTGAGCCTGGGTACAAACCCTGCACACAAACAGGCTCTGTGTTAATGAAGTCACGGCAAGAAATCCACGTCCACCGTGCATTAAGAAGAGAGGTCAGCTCAGTAAATTATGGGATTTCATTGTTTGTTGTCGTCAATAGCTAACATTTTTACATTACATATTAGATTTTAAACACACTTCTGTTAATTAATTCCTTTGCAGTTTTGCTGCTTGATTGAAGTTTTAAATTCTCAGACAATTTTATTGAAAATCATTTAATCTATGCTTATGGCCTTTAAGGAATTTTCTTTTGACATTTTACATTGTTTCATAGTCCTAAAACACTGAGTCAGTGGACAGATTTGTAGATATAGTTAACAATGATGATACAATATTGAGCGTTTGAGTAACTTGTTGAGCAAAAAGAGCAAGAAGTCACTGACTACAGCTTCTAAAATGTGATGATTGGCTACTTTCACTTATTCAGAATCATCCTAAATAAAAAATCTTTGAATGTTGGACTATTTATTGGACAAAACAAGGAATTCTTGACATTTTGTAGACAAAACATTTCTTTGATTAACTGATAAAATAATCAAGATATTAATGTATTATGATGAAAGAATATAAAATTATGTGTAATGTCATTATAGCCAAGGGCATCATTTACACTTCAAAAGTTTTAGTACCTCAAAAAAACTGGATCGAATCTATAAATGTGTCCCCTTCTGTTGAGTCACTTGAGACCAAGCTAAGGCAACGCACTCAGATATCACGTGTTCAATAAATGTGCTTCTATCATGTGCAAACACTACAAACTCAATGAACACAGGGGAGTTATGGGATAATTTGCCCTGAATCACATCTCTCAGCAACCGCTCAAATCCTGCCTCTTATATACAGTATGAGTTCAAAATCATTTTAAACATTTAAACAAGCTGACAAGGTGAAAGACAAAACAACTTGACATTAATAAGGCAGCACATCATACTGTGCCGTTTTAAAGCAAAAATAAAGTGACTGCCAAACCTATTTTTCATAGCTCTTTAAGTGCATGTTTTATTTTTTGTGTGTTTGCTGTTTTTGGGGGTTTTTTTTGACAGTATGTGTGAATCTGTTGTTCTGTGAAGTGTTTTTCAAAGGGACCCAATGAGTCATGGTACTGACGCAGTTTCTTTTGTGCATTTTGTGCAACACAACACACATTTCTCAGCATCTCAGCATGTAATTCAGGTCACGATGTGGTTGGAAGGGTGGACAAATATTTTGCTTTTAAAATGTTTCTGTCTAATTCTATCTTGCTGGTAAATCTCAGCAGGATTTCAGGAGCTCTCGGCTGGACGCATATTGTGATTTAAGTGTCCATTTAGTTTCGTAAAAAGGAGAGCGCATGCTCTTTGCACTTAATTGTACTTGACTGCACCATAGACATCCGTGTCTAAATTGGACATTTCTCCTCTGCAGCTAAAATCAGCTGTGACATCTCCCACATGTCTGAGTCCAGCAAAGCTAGCAGCAGAACTGGAGAGTTTCCACCCTCTGCATCCGCAGCCCGAGCTGCTGTTCTCTCTGGCAAAAAGTCACCGGCTCCCAAGAGTGCCCAGAAATCTGCACAAAAACGATTTCTACCCTCCTCACAGTACATATAAATTCATGACATTGCTTCTACTCTTGTACCACTCAGTTCACTTATCAAATACACGTTTCATCAATATTTCTTTTCTCTTTTTAACCATAAAATTTTACTTAAATGTATCGTGTCTAGGTACTAATTTGAGTAGCGACTGAATACCTTATTGTTTGGTAACATTGTTATTAGGTCATGTTGACAGGATTGCAATATGACAGAGGGATTAGGATCAATTATTTATCAATACTGGCTCAGTTATAATCATTTAACATATTGTCATCTGGACTTTTGGTGTCTTTATGAACATAAACAATTAAATTTGAGCCACCTGTGTTTTGGATTTGACTGTCTAGACTTAATGTGAACAACTTAATGTACACTTAAATCTGTAAAAGGGACCGCTTATAGCAACAAATACACAGAGGCTCTGCAGTTCCTTGCAGCTCTACAAAGCTTTATAGAATTTCAGCTCATTGTTTGGGTTTTCCAGCCTTTTCTTTACTGTTCTGGTTCACTCTCACTGCTCTCATTGTTTTTGCCCACCCCAGGCAGCGGTTTTCTGAAAACTGCCCAGCCCCAAACTGCAACTGCACATAGTGAAACATTTAGCAGCTACAGAGCCAGACATTTCCATCATTTCTCATGTTAATTTCTGATCGAAGGTTCTAAAAGTGGTAAAAGGTAAAATATTTGAATGCTATAAATTCAGCTAGGGATGCAAGAATTACAAGTTCTTAAATTTTTGTACTTGCCATACCGAGTACCGATATGAGTACGTAATAATACAATTATGGTTCGAACAATGACTTTGAAAACATTTCATCAGATCAGTTCCTCACTTTCTGACTACAACAACAAATGTAACGTTGTTAATGTTGTTGTAAAAGTTGCTTAAAATATCTCTAAACTGCTGACATTGCCTCGCCTGACCTACCTGCTCAACTAACGAGAGGTTACATAATGTCATGACATGTCGTGCTATCATGTGCGGTATTGGAGTAGTTTTATGTTTACAATTACGAAGACGGCATTGGACCTGATGCTGGTGTCAATATTGGTGCATTCCTTTATTAAGTGGTATTTGAATTGTAACATTATTTGCTTCCATTGAATGAATTCATTTTTTAACTCTTTTCCATCATAAAGAATAATGCTAATGTTCTTTTAATGAGAACATGCATTTGCTTTTGTAATTCTCAAGGCTACAGCACACAGCAAGACACATACATTTATCAATAGTTTTAAAATACCACCTCAGTTGTTATATAATGACACGTGTTTCTTTTTTAAAATTTTTTGGGGTTATTTGGGACCTCATTCTGTACTGCTAAGGTGATAGCAATTGTTCCCTGGGGTGTAAACGTCAGACCCAAGTCCCAACACATTAAATTAGAGCACATGTGAAATCATGAGCTCATTTTGGTGGGATTGAACCAGGCCTTCAGTTTGACCTACTTAGCGTTAACATCTTAGAACAATATAAAAGCACAGCTGAGCTAAAGCTGACACACACCAGCCCGTCATCTCGCAGAGAAGCTGCCCTACAAACCCTGAAAAAGAATAACGATGGAGGAAGCTGAGAGGATGGAGGAGGTATCGGAAGGGGAGGTGGGGGCCTGGGGGGAAACATCTGATAAATCAATCAGCTGGGTTTGGTGTGGTAACCTTGAAGTCCCGTTTACAATGAAGCTGACGGGTACATGGGGGTTTAAAACAGGAGGACGTGGATGGGATTAGAATATAAGCATTGCTTGTGCCGACTGCTCGATGTAATTAAACAGAGGAGGACATACGGCACCTAAGGGCTCATTTCACACAAGGGAAAAATGATAAAAATCTACTCAGGCAGCTCAGCTGATTGTGATCGCGCAAATAGAGAGAGTGAGTAGGGAGCTAACAGAGCTAAATTCCTGCAAGAATAGAGACAGAGGCAGAAGAGTTAACACATAATACTCTCAAGTGTAACAGTTTATCCTACACACAAAAATCTAAATGTCTAAATGTTCCCTGCTTGTAACCGAGGGGATACTTCTGCAGTTACTTGGAGGGGGGGCGAGGGGCTTGCCTGCCTTGCAAGCAAGGAATTCTAAATAGTTATCTAAATTTAGTAGATAAATGGCCGAAATAGTGAGCTAAAAGTAAAGGATAAACATTAAAATACAGTCGATCGCTAAAAGTAATTAATAAATGGTTATAATTCTTAGTTGAAGATTATGGATTAGCATTTGAAACAGCTAAAACGAAACTGAATTTGACCAAACCAACCTAAACATTGATAATTCAACTGTATAAAAATATTTTTAACAATATTAAATCTTATATAATTATTGGGTTTGAGGACCAGTGTGTAGCAGCATCTAGTGGTGAAGCTGCAGATTACAACCATCTGAATACAGCTCAGCCTTCCAAGCGTGTAGGAGAAACTACAGTGGCTGCAAAACTCGCAAAGGCCCAATCTACAGCCAGTGTTTGGTTTGTCCATTCTGGACATGGCGGTTCAACATGGCGGACTCCATGGAAGAGGACCCGCTCCCTTTGTAGGTACAATCAGCTCATTCTAAGGTAACAAAAAAAAACTATTCTTATTTTCAAGTGATTATACACTAATGAAAACATGCCTATTTCTGCCAATAGATCCTCCTCAGTGTTACACACTGGACCTTTGAATAACAAAGTGTTTAAAATCATTTCAAATAAACACATTTTGAACATGAAGGGTGTGTCAATGAACCCGTACTTGAGCTCCTCTGATTGGACTGTGAGGGTACATCAGTCAAAAAAGGTTGGGAACCACTGATCCAGCTCACAATTATATTCACATCGTCAAACTGATTTACAGTAACATAACAGATTAAGAATTCAGAGATTCTCCTTCTATCTTGTCCTAAAGTAACAACACTGGACCTCTAACATCTCCATCTGTTCTTAGATGGCTTTGTGCGTGTGCGCCTGTGGTTGTGTGTAGGCGTCTACTTGCATGAGACTGCATGCACTTTGCTGAACTTGCAAAGTGCCGCCACATAGCAGCTGCGAGGTGCCTCTCGAGCCAGAAAACTAAATCATGCAAAGCACTAGTGTGCACAAACACACACATACTCACAGTATATGTACAGAATTAAGAGACCTGTATGTGCAGCGGTCCAGCATCTACACATCTAGGGTTGCCAGGGAGTTGCTAGGGCAACAAATTGCTGGCTGTCCCATGGGTGAGTCAGCCTTCCCCAGGAGAAATATCACCCCAGTAAGTCAGCGAGAGAGCAATCCTATTACCCCTCTGTGTGTGTGAGTGTGTGTGTGTGTGTGTGTGTGTGTGTGTGTGTGTGTGTGTGTGTGTGTGTAGCAGTAGCTGCTTACTGTACATGTGTTCTTTATGACTCATATCAACAGAAAAGGTTATTTATTTATCAGTGCTATTTATTCCTCATATTTGCAACACGCTGTGCTCTATTTTCAGCAAACAGTTTCTCCTTTTTTGTTTCTTTTGCCTCTATTTTCTGCACCAATGAACAGATCAAATATCTGCTGCGTGGAGGATTCATTTCCTGAATGTGTTGATCCCTGAATTTTACCCCCTTTTCCCTGTAATTCTAGATAGACATTGTTTGCAGCAATTTCTCTTCATCCAATTAAAAATTAATTCAAATTAGAGAGCTTACACAATGCAGTTATATGTACAGAGAGTGAGTGTTCATGTGTATGAAACAGCTGATGGAAGCATGTGAGTGCACACCAAAAGAGCACAAAATAACTTCAGCTGCTGCTTGACAAAAAAAAAAAAAAAATGTAATTGTTTAATTGTTTAATGTTTAATTTTAAAGAATTTGAAAGATGTACTTTTGGTGACAAAACAGCTAACTGTTTTGCTTTAGAATAATAACTCTTCATACAGTGTGTTTGTGTGTGCGTATATAGTGTGTATATACAGAATACATACACTGACGATACGCTCATGTGTGCCCTCAGAGGAGATGATGGTTCCATTGAGTCCGACCAGCGACGGCAGAGTCTGGGACATCCAGTTAGTTACCATAGCCATGGTGCTGAGCACCGCACCAATCTTCAACATGGGAACACTCATCCTGACACGCACACATCCACACACCACACACACACAAACAGAAACACTGGCTGGCTCTCACACACAGTCCAAACTGTTGACAGCAGTCATGCTTAAAACCAGCAGGTACACAACATGATGCTACAGGTAAAATCTTGTGTACACGCTCAAGACTTTTCAGATCTACAATCCAAAGTCAGTGTTTGGTGATAAAACCACAGCCCGGGATCGTCCCACTGCTTGGGTCTCTGCTCCTACACTGCCACAGGTTAGAGAATAAATCCTGGATCACAAGCCACTCCAGATGCCGCCATGTGAAGATGCATCAAGTCCAAACATCCAATGCTCGGCTGCAGGAGATGCTCCTGGAAACAGCTGCTTAGGTCCTACTGAGCTGTGTGTGTATGTGTGTGTGTGTGTGTTTCCTGGACTCCTTCCTTTGCCTGGCAGTAAGACGCTGTGGCTGAGCCAGCGCTGCTCCCCTCATTTATCCACTAACTCTCTGCCTCTCCCTCCCTCCACCCTCCTTCTCTCTCTCTCTCTCTCTCTCTCTCTCTCTCTCTCTCTCTCTCTCTCTCTCTCTCTCTCAGACACACTCCTCCATCTCTCCCTCTCACTCATGCTCTCACCTATTCTCTCAACTCATTCATCACATGAGCAAATTCTCCTCTTGAATATCTGCTTAAATTAACAAGTGGATAACATAAAATAAGAAGTGAGATAACAAAATCCCACCAAACACTTATCCTCTTTTCTTGCTTTTGTAATCTTTTTCCCCCTTTCTCCTTATTTTCCTCTCCTCTCATTTTCCCTTTTCATTGTTATTGAAAAAATTGATTTCTTTTCCTGTTTATACATTTCCTCATACTTTCCTTAATATTGATTAAATGCAAACGCCTACATGAAAGCACAACGCTCTGGATTGACCTGTCCCTGGTCTTTGTGTGTGTGTGTGTGTGTGTGTGTGTGTGTGAGAGAGAGAGAGAGAGAGAGAGAGAGAGAGAGAGAGAGAGAGAGAGAGAGAGAGAGAGAGAGACTGTATTTGTGCTTCATGTGCCTTGCAAACTGATGCAACACTGCCACCATGTGGCCAGCGGTTCCTCCCAACCTCAAACTCAGGATGCAAGCTGTTTCACACTAGATTTGATCAAAACTTGAGATGAAGTACACAATGTTCAGAGGATGTTTTATTTGATCTGTGTCTCCAGAGTTTCTGGGGAAGCAACAAACTCCCAAAATAACATCCTGCCAATGTGTCAATATTGTATTTTTTGTAGTGTTTGTGTCCTGCACAGGGACTGCAGATGAAAAGGAGCTAGTTGATAAATCTACAACAGAGAAGTAGTAGAAGTATGTCCTAATTCCATACTAAATATTGTGCATACAACATATACTATTATTATATAGACTAATTTTCTTAGTATACTGTTTATGCAGTTAGTATACAAAGATTTATATACTTAACTGTCTTATACTATCAAGAAATTATACAGTGTGCGACAGATGCATCAAACTGCAACTGTAATTACACTGCCTATTAAATTGTTCAAAGAGACAGATTCTTCCATGGAGCTTATCAAAGGGTTGTTTAGTCTGCATACTGACTGTTTTGAAAAGCTGAAACAATTTACGATTTATTGATTAGTTGAGAGACAGAAAAATCAATCTTTAAGTCATTTTTCAACCCAAAATTTCCATTCTCTGGTTCCAGCTTCTCCATTATGATGATTTGCTGTCTTTCTTTGTCTTGTCTTTTTATAACCAAATGATTAATTGATTAAATAACTGGTAGATAATAATGAAAATAATCGTGAGCCCTACAAAATTTAAGAAACAATCAGCACCTCTGAAACTAAAGTGTGTCTTGTGCTTGGTTGACTTTTGATTTACTGTATGTGTCAAAAAACAATATTAACTGCAAAACTTACCAAGGTCCTCTGAACTCTTCTGAATACATATTTTCTTTTGTTCTGACCAAACCAAATGTGTAGAAAAGTATTGAAGTGATAACTGTTCCCTTTGACATAGACTGGGCTTGCACATTTGATGAAGGTGACAAAATACATAAATAACGATAAAGCGTTGCTAATATAATGGAAATATTTAATAATTCATATGCGATGTGGGCTATAGCTCTCATATATACATATATATACATATATAATCCAAATAGACTTTCAGATTTTCAGAGGGGTAGTGCTGCATAACATCCATTTAATTTAACTATATTTTACAGCTACAGACACAAAACAGAAGTCCTTCTGCAGCTTGACATCATTTCAAAATTATGTTAATAAGCGTTTCTCATCAAATTAGGAAAAGTTATGAAGTATCAAGCTGATGAAACAATGTTAAGCATGTTTTTTTAATTGTTAAAGAGGGCCTGGGGTGTGAAAGTCTCCCTACAGAACATTAGTGCTTATGGCTGATAAGTGAGAGCTTATCATGGTAGTATAACAAGATGAGCATGTTTTTACTGCAATACAACTACAAAAAGACACTGTTCACTGTGGTTCATGCCTGGAGCAATTATGTGTCGACAATTTAACTAACCAACACTAAATGTTTTATTGTGCCTTTGTTCTCATCAGCAGTTACATGCTCATGCTTTCTTGTCTTAGTAAAGAGCCCCCAGGATACACATGGATTATACATAAAACGCCCTTCAGCGAATACGCTGAACTAACATGAATATTTCAATCAGCAGCACTTAGGGGTGACACAGTCATCGGGAGATGGAGGGGCACAATAAAGCCGACATGACAACTGAGCTGTGTGACACGCCTTCAGGGTATTTATGGTCAGTGACTCAGGTAGCTCTTTTTTGCATTTGTAGAAAATATATAATAATGTGGTTTTTTTATAGAACAAAAGGGCAAAGTAAAGTTGCAAAATACATCAGAGAACAACAGATAAAAAAAAGACTGAAGCCCAAAATAATCAGCCAAAACAATGAGCCAAAAAAAGACACATTAAGACCAATTAAAGATGGATATAACAGAGATGTCTATGAGTACAAAATGCAGTAAAATAAATATATAATAATGTGAATTTAGGAGTAACTGGAAGGAGGACTCTGAAGATGCTGGCAAGAACTCCTCTGGCAGCCAATATTATATTTATCTAGTCCTTTTAATCCATGAAGCATTTCAGTTCTTTAGACACAGGGTGGAAAAGGCGCAGAAAGATCCAAGGTTAAAGCAAATGCAAATTTTCAACAAGACGTGTGTTTTGGGAGATGTAGATACATTTCACATGCAAACAAATGCATGCTTTAACTATGGGAATTGAAAGGGTCAAAACAAACTGCTCCACTATTTGCCAAAGTGTGTATTACTTCCCTGAACTTCACTTTCTCTATACTTTGAAATCCAGCACACATTTTAGAGTCACCAGACAAAAAAGAGACAACTTCATCTCCCCACAGGACAAAAGAAATTAGTCTCTGTCAACTTTATCCCGAGACATCTGACGTAAAGTTGAAAAAGCTGCACAAATTTTGGCTTGCATGACAGAGTCTACGTTCCAACACAGCGATTGGCAGCTGGACTTGTGGGCACAGTGTCTTCCTACCTTACACGAGGAGAAAGTAAACAGCAGCTGTAGCACCCAAAGGGCTTCAGGTGGAGCCATCACCATCCTCTCCTCTCCTTCAGATCTCCCTAGTCTTGACCCAGGTTTGGCTCACTGCAGGCATAAAAAAAAAAAAACACATGCTGTGACCCTGCAGAGCAAGAGACTACAACGTCTACTTCAGGTACCACTGGGGACTGTACACCTTCCTTAGTTAGCCTCGGGGTTATGGACTGGAGTAGTTACAGAATCCCCTCCGGCTGTGGAAGAAGAACACAGTCCTGGTATTGGCTGCAAGCTGAGGAGAGCCACACAGATGCCAACTGGAGAGGACAACTGTCATAGAGAAGGTGAAAGAGGAGGTGTAGGGAAGGAGGAGTTGGAGAAAAGGATGATTATCTGTTACGTCAACACAGGCAGTGAGTTACACTTTGTTAACGGGCGTGTGGGTGCAGATTGCATGTGAGACGTCACTGTTTGGCCTCACAAAGTCACGCTGTAGAACTAGAAAAATTGCATTATATTCATGATAGATTGATGGTTCAAGTAAAAATATCGAACTTATGTGATAATAAATGTATTATTTTTGGACGGTTGTTAAAACAAAACATATTTTTAAGACTTTTCACATTTTACACGTTAAACGATTGATTGATAAAGAAAGTACCAACTGCAAAACCAATCCGTTTCAGGAATATAAACATGTTTTTTATGTAAAATGTTTTCTGAACAAAAGCAGCCATACAGGAACTTTGCCTAAATAAATACTAGCAAAATCATGATTTAAATTTTTGATAAAAGAATAAATATTAAGAGTATGAATCAGTTTTTTTATACTCTGTGCTCTGGACACATTTCAATCACTGTTTATGTTTATGCTCCTGGTTATATATGCATGGTAGGCTATGTGTGATCATCATCCTGAGTTGAATGAAATGAAATGAATAACTTACCCATCCCTAGACCAGCGATCATAAATTGATGTCAAAATGATGAAAAAGCAATAAAAATGACTATAGGTTTGAATATCCACGCTAGCAACCCCTCTAGGCTGCATTGCTCATTCATTAAAGATCACAGAGTGAAACTACCGAATGCACATAAAAAATATAACATAAAGACAACGTTTCTATTCTCAGATCACCAGAATAAAGGTCATGTTGTTACACAAATTAAAATGGTTTAATCTGAATGTTTCTGTCACTTTGAGCTGTAAATTAGCCAACATTATCCGCCAGATAATAACATAATACATTGTGTTTATATTGTCATGTTTTCAGTGGTATTATTTAGTCATAATATGTTTAATATTAATGTTATTCAGATATTGTTTTTAAAAGTATAATTAGAACTAGTAATTGCACAGAATGTCAGTTTGATTCAGTATTTATTATTATGAGTACATTTGACATGAAATTAACATTAGGAAGATATTATTAAATATTATTAATAATATCCGAATATGGAAATTACACTGGTATTGGCTAATCTGTTCTTTAGCTAACTGCTAATGCTGACATCTTAATATGTTAGCATGGTATTAAGTTGACCTCCTGTTGGCGGCTGTCTGAAGTCAGAAACTCTTCAATAAGATTATTTCAATCTCCCAGGATCATAAATGTCATCAAATAGCTGTGGAGATATTTCACTTATTTTACCAACATTGCTATCATTAGCCATTTCACCAATAATCAGTGGCTTAAAACAAAACAACTGATAAAACTTCTTCCTTTAACCTTTCTCTCAGCTTTTGTATTATCTCTCTATCTCTCTCTATCTTCAGTAACTGAAAAGGTATTAGTTATTAAACAGTGTTGGACCAACAATGTCTTCCTGACACCGCTGGGTTGAAGCTCTGAGTACAAATATGCAGATCCCCATTGAAGCTCCCACCCCAGGTGTAGTTAGTTAGCCACCATGTGACTGACTTCCACGTCATCTATATTTCATAGCTGAAAATGAGCGGCTAAACACTCCTGAATGAGCTGCGTTCATCTGCCTCAACTCATCAAAAATTCAGCATCACTGGAAATGTCTCTGTTAGATGTACTGCAGATGTAAGGTTAGCAGCAGGGGAAGAGAGAACAGAAAAAGACTGGGGAGGGATAAGGGTCAACACAAGGCAGTGAATGAGGGAAGACTGAGGCTGGGAGAGAATATATGAATGGTTTATTCTCGAGCTGCAGCACTCACGCCCAAGCCTCTTTAATATTATGTATATAGTGGAAATCTCGCCAACCACAAAGTCAGTTCTCTGCCAGAAAATGTAATGTCTTTGACTCATTTGAAGATAAAAAAAAGCAAGTGGTTGTTTATTTTCATTTTGTGTATTTTGTGCGTGCTGCTAACCTAATAAACAACGTATTCCTGCCTTTATTTAAAGCCATCCTGACAATTTAAACTCCCCATATTCTGCACTTACAAAAAGCACTTTGGAGTGGCTTTTAACTGGAACTCAGAGCACATTACGTACATTTTATTATTCCTCCACCAGCCTCCAGTTGATTTAAGAATATAATTTAATATTTTACTGATCAATTAGGAGTCATTAAATGGACTGGCCCTAACCTATTCTTTTGACCTTTTCCAGATAAGGGTGCTCAAGTAGCCATTTGGTCTGTTGCCACATCACTCTACTTCTAATGCGCTTCACTAAGAATTCTAATTGACATTATTATATGTGGTCATCAACATCATAACCATATCAAAAATGTTGAATGGTAGAATGGACCAAATGCAGATCTTACAAGACAATGCAACAACATGCAGGTATAGTGTCTACTATGTTCACCATCTCAGTTTAGCATGTTAGAATGATAACATTTGCTAGCACCAAGCAGAAGTGTCATTAGTTTTATAGATTTTGGGTCATAAACTGAAGTACAGTGGCCCAGAATGAACAAACCAAACACTGTAGATAGGGATTTCAATGCCATCGTAGTTTCTCCTACACATTTCACAGCTCTTTCTCATTTCCAGGTCGTCAAATCGGACGCGAGCAGTGTTCAGTTAGTACTGCCAGATGCCCCTAAATCCTACACACTGGTCCTTTAAGAGATCATCAGTTATTACAATTCAGGGAAAGTCATTAGGATCAATCCTCTCTGCGCCATTAACGTACCAAAGTTAATGACAATCCATGCAATAGTTGTTGAGACTTTAACTAAAATACAAAAATGTCAACCTCATGTTAACCCTAAAGGGAAAAAACGGGGGGATCACTTAAATCAGCAGGCTTCATCCTCTGGGGACTATGGATGTCAAATTTCATCCAGTAGTTGTTGAGATGTTTCAGTTTCAGCCAGTCAAAGTGGTGAGCTGACCGACATTGCCATCCCTAAAAATAGCTTTTAATTGACGTGCATTGTACTGTGTGTAGTCGCCAAGTGTCCTGTAACAATAGTAAGAAAAGTGCTGTATGAATATGAGATCAAAGTACAGACCTCAAAAAGAGCACACTGTAGGGAATTCCTGGTTGGAAAGCAGCAGATGGCGTGTCTCTCGGCCCCTCAAAGCCTGTCTTTGTTGGCTTTGCCTGACAAACGCATTCAATAAAACTAAATCTCATCATATTAATTTAAAGGTACATTATGTACTTTTATTCAAATATGTTACTCAGTCACTTCCCCACACAACTATGCATAGAAAGACCTTGAGGCAATCATGTACCACAGTTTGGTTTGTTATGTTGAAAAAATATAAAACACGGCTTCACAATATAAAAAAAAATGCACTGCCCCAGTTCCCTTTTACATAGAAATGTACTCCGCAAGGAGCTACATAATAGCACCGTGATGAATTACACGCCAATATACATTACATAACAGATAATTATAACAACAACATGAGGACAACAAACAAAATAAACACAACAAATTGAGGTTTGATGATAACACAGAACAACATGGTGGATGAATGTTGCTGAAATATGGTATTTTTGTATTTCTGAAGATGATTCACTGATCATATTGTGTAGAGACTTGTGTATGATTATGTATAGATGAGAATTGAGTGCATAGATCAATAAATGTATGAACAGACATAAATGAAACTGTAAGAGCACCACTCACTCCTTCAAAGAATGACAGAAAAAGAAATGTGTGTAACAGGAAATGGTTGACGATCTATAAATGTACGAACTGCTTTTGAAACAGATTCTCAGTTGTGAGAACGTATAAGATGAATAAGATGACTTTATGAATGAATGAATGTCTGTATAAAGAATGTTTAGATGAAGGAACACTGTTGTAGGTAAATCGACTTATAAATATGTTGCAACAGGTAAGTCTTGAATGTAGTTTTCTCCCTGCATGTAAAAAGTGTCCATGGCTCTTTTTCCTATTAGATTACTCCTGTTGTAATCTCCCCCGACTTGGTTAACCGTTGTAGCAGACTGGGCCAACCTGGAAACCAAATTTCTGGTTCCCCTTCCCAAAGTCAGGCACAGACACGTCGAGTATGGGGAGTGTTGTGGACAGTGGAGCGTCAAATTCCAATACCGTCCTCTCTTGACCCGAGCGCGTCTACAGCGGAGAAACACAATCAAACAATCAGTAAAACAAACAAATGTATGTGAATGTGTTCACACTCAAATGTGTATCTTTTTAACTCACCTGACACCCGTCGTACAGTGCACTGATGTAATGTGTGTTCTCATGTGTCAGCTCCTCTCCGTTGCTGCCTCTGAAGCGCAGTGCGTGTTCGTGGCCGTAGGTGGCGATGTGCAGCCAGGCGGCGGAGTTGAGGCAGTGGTAGGTGAAGGTCTGCTTGGCTGACGCACTCAGCAGCTGCAGGAAGGTCAACTGGACCACGTGGACTGGATCGCCTTCCGACCCGGAGTAGGAAAACTGGAGAACACCAGAATCATACACACATATAAACGTACACAGAAAGGTAGTTGTGTACACATTTAAACCTATAGTAGAAAAACAGACCCAGTAATGGAAAACACAGGCAACGTCTCAACTCTACAGCTGCCTCAGTTGGGTTTATTTTTGTCCCTTTCAGCCCCATCTTTACTGCCATTCTCCACCTGTCCACCAGATGCCCTCAGACTTTCACCATCAAAAGTGGTCACCTGATCTGTGTCTCATTCCCCAATCAACCTGTCAGTACATATACCATATTTCCAGTGCCAGATCTTCAATGTTGCGTTGTGCCTTTGCGTTCCAGCCACCTGAACCTGAACCCTTTCTGTACCTGCACCCTTTACCAGCCCAATTCCTGTTAATCTGTGGATTCTCGACTACCTGTGTTTGGACTTGCTACCCTTGCCTGTAAGCTTGTGTATCCTGACTTTAACAAAAAAATCACTGAACTGTTCCTGCCTGCCCCATTGTCTGCATCTGGGTCCCTTTTTTACTTACTGCCTCGTACACACCTGCTTAAGAAACCTGAACCTTTATATCATAATTTGTGGGAATACACAGTAGGCCTATATCTCAGCAGTTGGTTCACTTCTGTAAAGAAAGGTAAATTTAAATAAATGGACAAGCACCAGGGAAAAGGAAACACTGAATTTGTCCAAAAAAAGCCTATAAGTCTTCAGTAAGTGTATGATTGTTAAAAAAAATATACAAATACATAATACAGACAGATAATTGTATAAAAAGGTAAATAAATAGAAAAGAATCTGTTCAAAACTCATCCAAATCACACAATCTTCTTGCAGTTACCGAGTTCACTATTTAGGTTCATTGTATAGTTGAGTGTAGTTTAGTTTAAAGTGAATATAATATGAAATATACATAAAATGTGTCACTTAGTCAGGGGCCATCAGTTTACTAAATGACAGAAAAGGGTTCCCTTGAGGAAAAAGGTTGGGAACCACTAGACCAATCAATAGACTGACATATGTGCAACACATTTTTATTGTGCAGCATAAAAACAAACTGCACAACATTCAACCAATCTCACTTGGTAGAAAGTAATGGTGCCAATTAGCAGCTTTTGTCAACCCCCAATATATTGAACATGTTAATCATTACTGTCATTTGTTTGTTGTTTTACTGTGAACTCCTCTTACTCTTCGTTGATGCAATTTTCTTTATATGGGGAATGTTTTTCAATACTGCAACCACTGATTTTAATTGGTAAAAGACTTATTTTAAAGCTCATAAAACTCTAAAAGGACCAGCACCTGTCTTTCTTCAGGCAGACAGCAGTTCCTTTGCTGGAGCAACATATTTCTGATCTACTCTTTGCCTGGAGCCATCCTCGCACAGAACTCAACGAGAGTATTCTGTGTGCTCCTCTGTGCTGGTCTAAGCCCTGGGAGAGATCTGGACTGCAGAATGCCTTACTATCTCCACATACAGATACTCATCGATCTCCACTTTTTAAATAACATGGTGTTTTGTTTTACTAGTAGCTTTTATTGTGGTAATTTGTGCCCTTTACCTAACAAGCACTTACTGTAGCACTTCTTTCTCTTTCTCTTTTGCAATGCAGTAACAAGGACGGAAACCCTCACCGGCTCTTTGAACAGCCAGTTTTATCAGTAGGATCCACAATAAGCTGGATGTACAACATAGTACTCCAAAGTGCCCCGATTCGAGAAACACTGCGTTAAGGGGTTTCAGTTGGTCTGCAATCTCACCACTAGATGTCACTATAAATCCTACACACTGGTCCTTTAATAAAATGCTGAGTGTCTTTCTATAACTGACTAATTATGCCAATTAGTATATAACCAAATATGTCTCACATTTGTAGCAGTGTTTATACTTTACTCCACTATTTTCACATTTGATGCGTTGTATAAAAACACACATTGGCATACATTGCACATGCACAATCACAACACTATACCTGTTTTCCTTTCCTGAATTTACTGTACCAGGTGCCAGGCTTTTCCCCCTTCCAGGCTGCTAACTTCACCTGATGGCAAACAAACAAAAAAAATCAGCTTCAAGTTCACTGAATCAACATACAGATGATGAAACAATGATTAATCTCTTTCACCAGAAGTCTTTCACCAAAGGCTCCTGTTAGCTTTGAACGATTCATCAAATTCTCAAGGAAATGTGCGTGTGTTTGTGCATGAAAACTAACCGACTGGAACTTCTTGTCAGGGTACAGACATGTCTCTCCTTGTGCGGTGAAGTTACAAAACACCTTGAAGGAGTCTCTATGGCAACCCTGGTTGGGATCTATCCAGTATTCACCTGGAGAGAGGGCAGAGAGGTAATAAAAAACACAAGGCTAATACAACTGTCTACAACAAAAGCACCAAACAGAGAAACATGACACAGATACAGATGACAGTAGACAGAAAAACCGACACACAGACAGGCAGGTAGAAAGATGGGCAGATAAAATGAGTGTAGACATGCAGGCAGACCGTTGTGATAAACAAATGGCCACCGATACAAACTGATATGTACCATTGGGGAGCTCTGGGTGGAGGAGGTAGAGCTCCTTGCAGGTGCGGGCGGGGCTGTGGTACGTCCCTTGTGGGTTACGCAGCCCCTCCACCTCTACTTTCATAGAGGACAGAGAAGCAAACACTTCCTCCATGCCTTGGCCCTCCTTGTCGTTCGTCAAACTGCCCTGCTCCGCCTGGTCCCCTTGCATCCATTCCTCCTCCCCTCGATCTATTGCCTCCCTTTCCTCTTCCTCCTCTTCAACTGCAGCACCATCCACCAAGGTGTTGGTTCTCCTTCTCCGTCCTCGCTCTGGCAGAGGGGATATCCCAATTGCTGGGGATCCCTGATGAGAGGAGAGGAGAGGAGATAGAAACAGGGGGTAAGGAGAGCAGGAAACGTTGATTAAGTTTTTACTGTTAATGAGAGTTGGATGGTTGTTGGATGTACTGAATTTCAGTAAGCAGAACTCACTCGTGGTCCTGGAGGTCCTGCAGGCCCAGTGTCTCCTCTGGGACCAATTGGACCCTAAATACAGAGAAAGAGATCAATTTAAGGTGGTAGAGAGGTATAAGGCTCCAATGTGACAGTAGTGAACAATCCAATAAAACAAAGTTATTACAGTTACCTGGTTTCCTTTAGAGCCCTTTGAACCAATAGCACCCTGTGAGAGAAGTAAAGAGTTAAAGATAAGATGAACAATGCCCCAGTGATCCTGATGGTAACAATATTGTCATGTACATTTTTGCCTGTGCTGTCAAGATTATCTTATATACTCACAGACAGACCCGTGGGGCCTGGAGGACCGTGGGGACCTGGTGGACCAACTGGACCCTGATATAAACATGAAAGGAACAAAACTGTCACACAAAGAGAACAAGTTGATCTGCTGAAGGCAACTGCAACAAATAAAAATGTTGTTTTTTAAAAAAAATACAGAATATCACCAGCCTTATCTTTTCAAAATGGATTAACCTGAAAAGATTTACTAGGGGCCTCTATCGACCCACTTTCTCCTTGTTACTACCACCAATCAGTGTTAGTGGAATAATTTGCCTGGCTGGTAATCCAGGCTTGTGTGACTCTGTTTGTGTATATTTTCAGCACCTCATCTCCTTTTGGACCCGGCAGTCCCTGGTTTCCTGGCAGTCCTCTATCGCCCTTCTCTCCAATGTCTCCTGGTGGCCCTATCAGACCTATTAGACCACCATGACCCTGCAGAGATTTCACAAATGAGCACAAGGTCGAAGTCAAGGTCAGGGTGGATGTTTGTGTGTGTACACTATATACGCACCTTGTCTCCCTTCTTGCCATGGTCTCCCTTTAGTCCTGGTAATCCTGGTGGACCCTGAGAATATGAAGTTATGATGAGTTCACACACAAGTTAAAATGTAGTAAGTGTATATAAAAACTCATTCATTTACCACTCCGACAGTCAAGGATATGAAATGAGTGTTTGATTATACTGTCCACAAAGTGTGAATAAAATGATTTTCTTTTCCCTTAATGTCATTGGAATAGTATTTTATTTTCCCCATTATGTTCTTGATTTGATGAGCCATCTTACCATGGGGCCTGGGGGACCTGTCTGACCAGGTGGTCCATTTAATCCCTGCTCACCCTGAGAGAAAGACACAGACAGAAATAATTACAGTAAACCCTCCATCTTTTTTATGCTCCACTTCCACTGCTCAATTCTTTACTGTCTGACTTACTGCAGGGCCGGGGATCCCTCTTAAACCTTGAAGGCCAGGTTTCCCAGGGTGTCCCTGGGCACCTACGGGCCCTGTCTTCCCTATGGGACCCTCCAAACCGGGAGCACCCTGAAAGACACGGAGAACAGGGTCACCTTCAGAAGCTGTCGGCATTCAGCTATTATTATTCAAAGAGTTGTTTCTAACTCTCACTTTTGCTCCTTTCAGGCCCGCCTTTCCTTCCTTCCCTGGTTTTCCCAAGTGACCCTGAAGAACAGAATTTTAAAACATTTTAACCTGAATGTGTCACACAGATGCACACACACACTCACACACACACTGACAGACAGTGAGAATGCGTCAAGAAAAATACCCTCAACCTCATCCGAACAGGGGAAGAGGATTTAATCTTTAACTTAATCAAACAGGAGATAGAAAAATAAGTGTATCAGAGGTGAATGCAGGCACTGACACACTAACACAAAAACACACAAACCCTTCGTCCAGGAGGTCCAGATGGTCCAGGTTCCCCTGCTGCTCCTGGTGGTCCCTGAGAAATATAAAATGAATATTATATGGCCAGTCATTGAATTGTACGATGACAGCATGAATTAAAAAATATCACAGTGTATGATGTAGAAGAGAGGAGCTTACAGAATTCCCAGGGTCTCCTGTGTCTCCTTTAGACCCGGGCAGACCATCCACACCCTGATGAGGAGAGAAAAATAGTTGGCAGAGGAAAACTACACTTATTTTCCTCCAGAAAATAAAACTGAAGATATCTTTATGGCAACATGAAAGCTTTTAATGTAGAAAACCTCAATTTATAGTGATTTGCCAATACTGGTACAAGTTTGAGACATATCATAGAAGAGCAATAAAAGTGCATTATATTATACTTGCCAGAGATAGCAGTTCTTAAATAGACACATGAGAACCTTTGATTTAAATGTAAATGTTTAGCTTATTCCATATTTCCTCCAACCATTGTTCCTTAAAAATCTTTAATAATTCCTGTATTTAAACACAGTCAGAAAGTCAAAATATTGTGGCGATATAGCTAAAAACAAACAAAATAATATGTTTTATTATTTATCTATTTATTGTTTATTTGATAGGGACAGATATAGTAAACATAGCCAGGCTGAAAACAGCTATCTGATGCAAGTATCATAGTGTTTAAAGCACATGCTAATTTCCAAACACCCATCCCTAGAAAGACTTTGCTCTGGCAATCAGATATTTTCATAACTGCCAAAATAATTTTAATTAGAGATGAAGAAGAGGAAGATGAAGAAGGGAAAGAGGCAACGCATAGAAAGAGCAGGCACTCACATTGGGTCCGGCCTCTCCCTGCTGTCCGAGGTCCCCAGTGAGACCTATAGGACCCTGAGGAGAGAAAGCGAGAGCTTGAGCTAACATAGCAAAATAGGTTGTAAAGCCTTCATTTGATGCCTTTTAGGCTGATTATTTTACTTGAAAAATCATTGCAATAAAGCCTTACCTCACTTATACCTAAACTGCACTCTGCTTTTGGATAATGTTCATGGAAGAAAGTGTGTTCTTTCAGTTTCTTGTCCATTATTACTACTTTGTTGAAGATCAAAGGTCAAATGATCAAATCACTGACTAGTCCAAATCTGAGGTGGCAGTTACTGTTAGATAGGATAGTTAGCTTTTAGAGTTATTTTCTCCATTATGGTCTCTTTTTTCATGTAGAGAATATCAAACTGAATGAGATGTCCTTTGATCAATACTTTTCTTCAGATAACAGCTTAGAAAACTTCTGCTTTAGCTTTAGCTGAGGCTAAAAGAGTTATCTTTCTCTCTCCGTGTGTGGTAGAGAGTGCAGTAAATTGAACAGCAGTAGTTGGAGTTCAGAGATCACCAAAGCCAGAGTGCACTTACTGCAGCCTGTACAGCAATACAAAGCCAAGTTTGCCTCGGGGTTTAGCTCGGTTTTGTAATTAGTGCAAAGTTTTATTTTTCATCATGTAAAAAGAGATGTCAAAATATCAGATTCAGGTCCTAACTCAATTTGAACCAAATAAGTAGTTACTGTGTTTCGCCTTTCTAAGACAAGTATGTTGTATGTTGTATGTATGCATTAGTATAATGTAGGTTAAAAGTGTATTACACTGTTTTGTGTTGCATGGTATTGTACAGTATATAACAGTACAATACTGAAGAGCAGTTTATTCAAATTTCTCACAGAGTTGCCCTTGGCTCCATCCTCCCCTGTGGGGCCCCTGGCTCCTGGAGGACCAGCTGCTCCTGGAGGGCCCGTATCTCCCTTCTCCCCCTGGTCTCCTTTTGCTCCCTAAAGTCACAAAGGAGCAGAGTGATTGATTAGGAGTGCTGGAGCAGAGGAGAAGAGCAAGAGAAGCTTAAAACGTGAAGATGGCGGAAGCAAGTTTGAAGACGTCTTTGATCGAGATGTGCCCCCCAAAAAAAAAAAGATGCCAAACTCACTAGCCTTCCTGGAACACCGACTGAACCTGGATCACCTGCCTCACCATCCTCCCCCTTAGAGAGAAAGAAACTATGAGTAAAATATTCATGGAAACAGTATTTGTTTTTGGAAGGAACATGTATATATATATGCTGTCAAATTCTTTACCTTCTCTCCAACAACACCTGGCTGTCCTATCATCCCAGGTCGACCTGTTTGACCCTGAACAAACAGAGGAAATCACAGTATTTCTTCACAATTCAAACCAAGTGGTCGAGCACTTGGTACATGAGGATGTATGAATATTACTGTAAGACTTACCTGTCCGCCAATAGGTCCTTGAGGACCATTGGGGCCTTGTTGGCCAGGTGGACCCTAAAACCACATATGTAATGTTGGAAAATAACGTCAGTTTATGAATTTATGTAAATAAAGGAACAATGTGATGTAAATGAGGGAGATATAAGCTCACCATTAGTCCCACATGTCCACTCTCACCCTTCTCCCCTGGGAGGCCGGGCATGCCCTTGAAAAACACACACAGAAGATTAGAGGATTAAAGTGAAGAGCTCCAAGTTCACTCCATCTATTCAGAAGACGATCTGCACCCTGACTGCTGTACAAATCTCACCTGTAATCCTATTGGTCCTCTAGAGCCCTTGAAGCCACGGAGTCCCTCATCTCCTTTTGGACCGTACATGCCCTGCTGGCCCCGGGGACCCGGCAGTCCATCTACACCCTGTTACACAGAGGAAACTGAGGAATGAGTTTCTTTATTATTTTTAAAGGTTCATTGTGTAGGATTTAGTGCAGTCTAGTGGTGTAATTGCAGATTGCAACCACTCGCAAAAATCTAGGCCCTATCTGGAGTTTTTGGTTTGGCGGCTGCATGGAAGGTGACCCCAGTCAACCTCCCCTTTCAAGCATGAAGGAGATACTGCGGTGATACTGTATCTCGTTAAATCTGTACAAAAACTTCAATGTAAATGTATATGGGGACTTATTTATTGGTGTATCTCTTTGGGTAGCCTGGTTACCTCACGGTGTATGTATGCCCCCCTAAAAGCAACTGAGATAAGATTTTAATACGTGGGCCTTCAAGGTGCTGGTTTATGGTAAACTAAGCTAACTGTCTTCTGCCTGTGTCTTAGTATTTAACAGACGGACACAAGAGAGATATCACACCTCTTTTCTAACTTGCTACAAGAAAGCAAATAAGCATCGATCCTGATCGCTTTCAGGTCTTTTAGTTTTCAAAACACTGAACAAATTCAAAGAATACAAATGGCAGAGCCAACTCACTGGAAGTCCTGGCTGACCAACCAGTCCTTGAGTGCCAATGGGGCCTGGAGGGCCCTGTGGAGAAAAAGAGAAAAACATTCAGACACGATCTACTCTAGTTATAGAGTACAGTCCTCATTGAGCTCCAGACTTACTCCTTCTCCTTTGTCTCCTTTGCTGCCTTTCTGCCCAGGTAGCCCCTGCTCTCCCTGTCGACACACACACAGAGGACACGCAATTTATGACCACAGTACAAACACACACTCGCTTTCTGACTCTCTGACTCACAGACACACACAGTTTACCTTATCCCCGTCGTCTCCCGGAGGTCCTGCAGGGCCTGCAGCCCCAGGCATCCCTCCAGGTCCCTGATCTCCATCCTGACCCGCTGGTCCAATTGGACCCTTCTCTCCCTGAAAACACAAACACATTCAACGCGTGTTATTCTGCATTCAGGCAGCAGCACAGAAAATTAAAAAACACAACTCATCCACATTTATATTTCCTAAGAGATTCTGTTTCCATCAGTACTGGTCAGGAATTTTTGCTTTATTTGCTGAAAGTATAAAAGAGTGTCAGTGAAGTGAATGAAGTCCAATGGGAAGACATAATAAAAGATCCACTAAATAAGGTCATGTAGAAAGCCAGATGTAATTACAGGCTCGCCCTTCTCTCCCATTGGTCCAGGTCCTCCAATTGATCCGCCCCGACCAGGTTGTCCGATGGCACCTGCTGGTCCTGGAGAGCCCCTCTCACCTGTCGACCCCTACAGAAAGGACATGGCCATTAAAAGTGACTGAGGCAATGAAGACTACAAATGGATGCAAAAACCTGCTGGAATCATAATGTTGTTTTAAACTGGTTTCAATTATGAGACAGAAGAAAACAGTTTAAAAGATGTAAATATTTTATGTGAATTTGTTCAGTGGAAATCAGTTGATCAGTGTACTGAAAGCATATGCAGCTGAAGACATGCTTTCAGTTCACAAACAAAAAACAGATTTAGAAGGCATCCTGAACATGAACTGCAGCAACAAAGGACATGTATTGTAACTCACTATGGCTCCTGAGGATCCAGTAGGTCCTGATCCTCCTTTCAGACCAGGAGGTCCCTGGAAAGATCACAAATAATTGTATTTGATATATCAAATTTATATATATATATCAATTTAAATAATGCGGTGAATAAATATTCATTGAAAATGTCGAGGTTAACAGAAAAAAAATTCCAATGTGGTCTTCTTTCCAGGAAGACAGAGGTGGTAATACAAGTCACAGATGACTAACACTGACAAGTGTGGTGTATGTGTATTTGTGTGTGTGTTACCATAATTCCAGTGGCTCCTCTGCTCCCCCTGAACCCTTTTAGCCCTGTAGGGCCATTTTTCCCTGATGTTCCAGGTAAACCTGGATCGCCCTGAGAAGAAGAAGAGAGGATGAAAAAAAAGTACAATCAAAACACAAATGATGACTCTTGACGATGACAATCAGTGTTTATAGGCGAGGGACTGTGTGGACCCACCTTTCCACCTTCCTTCCCAGCAGCACCAGGTAAACCATGCTCTCCAGGTACACCTGGTGCCCCTGGGTGACCACGGTCCCCTGTTGGACCGGGCTCACCTGATTTTCCCTGAAACACACAAAAGCAATTGGGTCAATTACACCAATACATACATGAGGCACAAGGCAGGAGGAAATGTTACATAACAGAACTGATTCCCATCGTTGAGCTCACCTGTGGCCCCACAACACCTGAGGGTCCTGGGGGTCCCGTTTTCCCTTGGAATCCCTGCAATCACAGAAAAACATGGCTAGAAAACATTCTGGTGTGTGTGGTGAAGACCGTTTCTCAAAGAAAAGGTACCTTATGACCTCTCATGAAAAAAAGACCGCACTCACCGGCTCTCCTCTTTGACCTGGGTGACCTGGAAGTCCGTCCTTCCCAGCAGGACCCTACAAACACACATACACGCATCCATACAGACCCCACAGACACAAACAAATATACCAAGACCAAGATGAGAAATTAAAGCGATCTCAGGATAAAAACTGACCTCAGAGTACCAATTTTATTTTTCACTCTGCCAGGATTTTATTAATTGAGCTGTCAAATATTTAAATATGAATGCAGAAACTGTCCCCTGCAGGCCACTACAAGTGATTCATAGCAGCATGTGATGAGGATTTTTTTCCCCCAGAGCATTCTCAGTCAGTAGAAATTTTATCAGTAAATGACAAAGTACAACACGTGAAGCAGTGAAATATTGCCACCACAACAAAATACCACTGCCACCCAATGAAACAACATAAAACATATAATGGCAATCCCTGACACCTTAGATATTAGATACTCGCTTAGAAGTCGCACTCATCTATTTACAAAATGTATTTTATGGTAGATTGTGCTTTAACTAAGAAGGCTGGGAAATTAATATTCTTGTTCTTGGTTTGTTTCTGTATTCAATTTTTTAATTTTAGTTTATATGTTTTTTTAGCTAAAAACATATAAAAAGAATTTCTCAAAAAGTAATAAAGTGGTTTGGGGGAAAAAAGCAATAGAAGATAGATTAGCTGTATAAAGTATAACTATTTATCTGAGAAATGATCCATCGTTGTACAATATGTGCAAGTGTGCTATGCAAATGTAGCATTTCGTATTTAAATTATTTGTCACAAAAATAGGAAGACTGGGTGGAGCGGAGTGATCAAGTGAATCTTTATGCTGATACACACAATTACAAATAAATATTGTCTGAGTAAACATTTCTAAATATGTGTCTGTGTGTGTTTGTCATAACTCACGCTCGATCCTTTAGGTCCTGGCTCTCCATTCCTTCCTTGAGGCCCTTGAGGTCCCTAAAAAAACATAACCAGTCAATGTAACAGGTGATTACTCAACTAAGCAATCAATTAATAATATTACCAGCGTTTTTCTTACCCTGTCTCCAGGAGATCCTGGGGGCCCGTCATGTCCTGAGGTGCCCTGTGAAAATGTAAGAGGGAGGAAGAACATGGAGGTGGTGACGGATAGCAAGTGGTGAAGCACAAATAATAGTGTAAGTGAATTCACCCATCAACAATGACCGACGGGGTGTCACTATTGGCTGAGAGGAGAATCAGCTGACCTTTTCTCCTGATTTCCCTGTTGGCCCTTTTGCCCCTCTGGCACCTCGCGCGCCCTGGCATAGAAGAAACATGAGTGAGACCAAACACAGGACAGCCATGAACTTTTACTGACCTGACACAGAAGGTGTTTGGGACTTATTGGGCTACTGGTTCAGTGGACACTGGGGTGACTCAGTGATATGCAATGTTGTGACAACAAATCCCAGGTATATTGTGAAAAGGTTGGAAAAATATAAATTGTTCAGATGGTTTAAACATACAAAAACACAAAACTGACATATTATTATCTTAATATGTACGTTATGTACGTTAATACGCCTCTCTGTCCACTGCTGCTCTCTTCCTGTCCACCAGATGTCCTCCTTTCCCCATTACCTAACCTTCCCCGCCCTCCTGTTCCTACCTTTCCCATCAGTCATCCAGAGGCTACTACGAAGCAAGTTCAGCATACTCGGGATATGTTTTTGATATCTCGCTTCACTAAGCCAGACAACCGCAATCACGCTAAGTGGTCACACAATGGTGGTTATCAAGACAGTAAGTCAATCCAGCGTTTCCAAGTCTAACCATGAGTGTGTTCACTTAAAGGGGGTGGTGGCAGTCTGGCATATTTTACAAACGAAGCACAAACTGTAATATTAGACAAATAGGAAAAAGTTAAACACACAATTCAGGGTAAAAACAACACAGTTGCAGCTGCCAAGTGCAGGAAGGACAGCTGGCAAAGCAAATCGCCGCTTATGTAAATGCATAAGTTAATAGGCTTATAATATCACTGCCACTGACTATAAAACCATTTGTTATATTTTTATCATCTTTTATTTTATTCAATTTCAGTATATTTTATTATTTCTTTACTCTTTGCACAACATTCCCCTTTACTGCTGTGCCAAATTTGAATTTCCCCTGTTGGGGATCAATAAAGGAATATCTTATCTTGTGTATTCCATTAAATGAATGTGTTGCTAAGATGTATTCTCATGGCATGTATGAAAATTTTAGTCTTATCCTTTCAGCTGCAACCCCGGCGGTGTGAAACAGACTTTGGAGCAAATAAAAAATAAATATAAAAAACATAATTCAAAGCAGTGAGTGGGCTTACTTTCTAATCTAGTACAACAAGTACAAGACTTCACACTTTAGTGCTTAAGTCAGTCTCTGTTGTAACTTGATATCGGTATACATCACCCAGTGCATACATAAAAATACCTGGAGGAAAATAATGCAAGGTAATACAGTCAGTGGGACTGTAGTATACGACTCTGATGTGTCGCATGGGCAACACAGGATTTAAGAAGCTGACACAGATAAGTCAGTTCCTCTGATGAGAATCTAGATCTCTCATTTAAAAAATAGTCAGGGAAAGCTAAAGGGACCCTCTGATGATCAGCTCACATGGCTCCACGGGATCTTCTCATGGATGTATTATTTGAAATTAGTTCTTATTTATATACATCCATGGATCTTCTACAAGTTGTAACACTTTGGGTGCACTGGGAGAGCTCACGTCCCAGCAGCGGCTTGGGTTCAAATCCAACCTGTGAGACTTTTCTGCATGTTACTCCCCCTCTCTCCCCCTTTACAAGTCATCTGAAACTGTTCAACCAAATAATCATTGTAACACTGTAAACTCAATGAAGGCCTCAGATATTTAACCACCCCATTTTCATTCAAAACTTGTCAGTTCATCCTAGTTGTATTTTATTGGTTTCTGGCTTTACTGTCTGTCATCTCTATGTTTACCTGGATCTGTATCTACCTGCCTGCCTGTCTGTCTGTCTAACTGCCTGCCTATTACCTCATGTACTGTCTGTCTGCTTACCTGTACCTGCCTGTAAGCTATCTAATTTGGTCCAATCCCTGAGGCCCTGCATAACCAGCTGTGAGATATTTACACATCCAACAAACACAGAACAACATTAGCATTTATTTGGAGTTGTTTCTGGCCTCATGACAAATGTCTGTCCAACACTACACTCTTTTAACCCTATTTTTATTATCTGGTTGCTAATTGTCCACTAACAGGGGTTTTCCATTAGCACTCTGTGGTTTGAAGTTTAGTTTTCCTCCTGTGTCCCTGTTTGTACTTTCAGATGACTTTATTTTACTGTGTCATGTTTGCTTTCAGCTTTATAGGAGTCGCGTTAAGGTCACCAGCTGCCCACTAACTGTGTCTGTCTGCCATTTGATGCTGGGCAGGTAGTGGACAGCAGGTTTTTATGCATTTTTTTTTGCTGAAAACAGTTGCCTGCTGTGGCTGAAAACAATGCTACAAGAGTTGTCAGCTTTTCAGAAATACTGTGACCCACTACAAGAAAACAAAAGCTTATGGAGGAGAGGGGGGCAGGACTTCAGCTCTGTATTATTAGTCATCTGACTCACCTGGTTGTAAAAGAGTATTCTGGAAATGTTCTCAGGAGCTTTGGCATGTGGCTTGCTTTTCGTAAACATCTCGCTTTCTGTGCAATTCATTACCTACTGAACTAGGGAATGTTCTGAGACACGGGACTCACATTTGCACCCCTCTGGCCTCCACCTCCTGGTTGTCCTGCAGGACCCTGGGTAACACCACAGAAGACAAGACATTAATGGAATTGCATAGTCTGACTTCCTGATATTCTTAATATCAACATGATTTGAAACCCTCTACTCACTTTCTTGCCCTTCTCTCCTGCAGCTCCAAGTACACCAGGAAATCCATCAGAACCCTGAGGAGGAGGAAGGCACACACATTAATTTTGTATAAATGGTGTCTACTGTATCTGTAACATTCATTCAATCAATTATTGAATTATTTCTTTATTTTACCTTTGGCCCCTGGCGCCCTGGATATCCTGGCAGCCCAGGAACTCCCAGTTTCCCCTAAGAAGAGAGACAGTGTAAAACTTCATTCTTTAATCTTGTACAAGTTGTTTAACAATATCTAATGCCATTTTTATAGATTAGCAATCTACATGCAAACTTAGCTCTGTACCTTCTCTCCAGAAGTACCAGAAGGGCCAGCTTCTCCTTGAGGACCCAGCTGGCCTTTAAGCCCCTCAGGCCCATCTTCTCCTCTGCCACCTGCAGCTCCATTGTCTCCAACGTCTCCCTTTGCTCCCATCTCCCCTTTGGCCCCTGGGAAACCATCCTCTCCCTGCAGACAGAATTAATTGAAGGAGACATAAAGACGTCACAAAGTCGAGTTTAGAAGACAACATAAAATCACATGAAGGCAGTGAAGAACAGCATGCATACTGTAGTTGTAATGTGATATATTATATTATGAGACATCCTTACTAACACTTTTCTGTCTCTCTCACCTTTTCGCCTTTGCTTCCCTTTAATCCTCTGATTCCATCTGCTCCCTGTCAAACAGGAAAAAACAAAACAAAACAGGAAGTCAACAAGAAAAACGAAAACACATGAAATAATATCACTGACTGTTTGTGACATCTTCATGAGGTGGAAAGCATATCAAATATATAGCATGCTTTGCCATTAAGCATGAAATTCATCAGATGACAAGGCATATTTTTGCCTTCACGCCTTGCACCTATTATCTACCTTAACTCCTCGTTGTCCAGGGTATCCAACAGGCCCCTGCACTCCTAGAGGACCCTACAAATGAACAAGCACACATTAAAAGAACATTTACATTTAGGTAAATATGCTTATTTGTTTTCTTGCTGAGAGTTAGATGAGAAGATTGATACCACTCTCATATCTGTCTGCTGAATATGCCACTACAGCCAGCAGCCTTTTAGCTTAGCTTAGCACAAAGACTGGAAACAGGGGGAAACAGCCTACCAGCACCTATAAAACTCACTAATTAACACGTTATATCAAAATGTAAAATCAAAAAAAAAAAGGGGGCTGGGAGCACTTGGCAAGAAGGCAAGTAAGCATACTTTATAAAATGTCAACCTGCACCATGACACCTTCTAGTTAACTGTGACACAACAGTAACACAACATGCACTGCACACAAACACAGATAAATGCATCCAGAAGACCTACCGGCAGTCCTTTTTCACCTGGAGTACCTTCTCTTCCAGGGTGCCCCTATTGACAAGAGGACATGTTAATATCTGTAGCAAGGCACATAGTTGTGATGTTAAGGTTCGGATTAGGGACTAGGTAATGCATTATGTCAATAAAAGTCCTCAGACATACATGAGCTAAAACACACATGTACTTACTGGAGGCCCGTCGTTTCCAGGTAAGCCCTGCATGCCTTTCTTCCCTTGAGGCCCCTGTGAGACAATAGTCAATCAATCAATTCCGACTCCTCCAGCCCACAGTGTAAAATCCAACTATAAGAGTCTTACCTTCTCTCCTGGCAACCCTACTAACCCCTGAGGACCAGGAAAACCCTGTAGGAGAGGTTAAGAATGAGTATATCTGTGTATGCTTTTACGCAACTGACTTTTTTTCTGTTCCATGCTCATACCACGATTCCAGGGTTGCCTTGTTGTCCAGGTGCTCCGACATCCCCCAGGGCTCCCTGTTACAGACAGGATATTATGTCATGGGAAGTAACTTGTTATCAGGCACTGCTCTCTACTACCTTTATTATACTCACTATGTTTCCCTTTGAACCTTGAACGCCGTCAATTCCTCGAATGCCCTGTGAGGAGAGAAAGGAAGACGGTTAATAAAAGGGACTCTTCTGGTTTCTCTTCTGTGTCCTCGAGTGCACTCGTGTGCCCTCCATAGCAAAACAACCTGGAAAGCACAGGAGCTTTTTAAAGGTCCAGTGTGTAATATTTAGGAGGATCTACTGGCAGAAATGGAATATAATATTCATAGGTATGTTTTCATTAGTGTATAATCACCGGATAATTAGATTATTTTATGTTTTTGTTCCCTAAGAATGACCCTTTAATATCTATAGACCCAATAGGTTGCCTCCCAAGGAGGCCGCCATGTTGAACCGGCAAGTTTCTACAGTAGCCCAGAACGGACAAAACAAACACTGACACTACACAGGGCTGTTCATGTTTTTGTCTTTTTGCTGCCACTGTAGTTTTTCAATCGCGTTTGGAAGGGCTGGGCGAAGTGAGAGAGTTGCAACAACACCGCTAGATGCCACTATATGCTACACACTGGTCCTTTAATACAAAAAAAAGGACGGACACTGAAGGAGAGTGTATGGAGACTGAGCTGTATACTGCATATATTCATTCTCTTGAATGGGGCTTATTTTCTGGCTGTGGCTTTTTCTGTCACACTAACCCACTATTTCTTCTTTAATTAATGACTAAAGAATAGATTAAAGGAAGGTACATTCCCTACTATGTTTAATTTTTAAATTTCCCTTAGACTTGTTACATGAGCCTCCGGGGACAACAGCTAAATAAAACAGAAAATCAGCCCCTCCGTTGGTTTTGGCTCTAGTACCCCCTGGCTTGAGGCATGCTTCATTAATCAACACCAAGCATAAATATGTTTTTAAAAATGAAAAGTGTTTCCACTGTGTGCTATCTGAGGCTTACAAGTCCTAACTTGTTTTTGTACAAGTGCAAACATACCGTAATGTATACAGACATAGAAACCGCTTTAGGTGTCGTATGTAAGTTGTATTTGGCAGAGAGATGGTAATTTTCTCAGATAAGAATTGCATAACATCATGTTAACAAATGGAGAACTACAGTAACATCATGAATAGGCATTATCATGTGGCATTATCTAATAGCGACACCACAGCTGGATTTATGTTGGTGGTGAAAAGAGCCCTATTTTAGCTGCACGGATAAATGAGGCAAGATAGCAGTGTAATTACTGATATCTAACGTCTTTTACTGTCATGAAGGGTAGAGATTAATGTGTGTGACTCTTAATGGTGTGTGTGTGTATGTGTGCGTGTGTGTGTGTGTGTGTGTGTGTGTGTGTGTGTGTGTGTGTGTGTGTGTGTGTGTGTGTGTGTGTGTGTGCAGAGGTGGTATTTATGAAAAAGTGTAAATGTCACACTCACAGGCTGGCCTGGGGGACCAGGACGACCTCTGGGGCCATTCAGACCTCTGGAGCCCTGAAACACATATCACAGTTACATATAATGAGATATTGCATGTAATTGACACTGTGTGCCTGTATACTTCACTTGTATCTCTGTGAGGACCGGTTTGAATTTTAGAGGACATTTTTGGGAAGTCTGGACATTTTGGCTAGTCCTCACAACAAAAGGGTTGTTTATGGATCAAGACTTAGTTTTAGGGTTAAGGTAAGTGGCTAGTGAATCTATCATGTTAATACATAAGTACAGGAGTGTTGTGCATGGGTATCTATTTGTGTCTGGTTGGTTAAATTAGGTATAATTAAACTGTTTATATGTGTAACTGTATCCATAAAACTCCTTGAGGGGTTATTATGGAATCAAAATCTCTCAAAGATTAAGAGCAATAAAATCTTGGTTATAATACTTGAACATTTGGGAAAATACACATATTTGTCTTCTTGCTAAGCGTTAGATGAAAACATGATACCACTCTCATGTCATTACAGTAAATCTAAGGCACAGTGTTGCTCTGTGTGTGTGTGTGTGTGTGTGTGTGTGTGTGTGTGTGTGGTAGAATAATGTGTGTATTTTTTGATTGTGTGTTGACACTTACAGCATCACCTGGTTGTCCTCTTGGTCCATGTGGCCCCTCAGACCCCTGTGGAAAACACACACATTAATACATCCAACACATACAAAAATACAAGCCTGCACAAATACTCACAATACAAAGTGACCTCTCACCCTTTCTCCTGGCTCTCCAGCTGGACCTACAGTGCCCGGCTTACCCCTGTCCCCCTGAGAAAATACACACATAGAAGTTGACAATATATATTATGATATTATTATCTGCTTACCGTCACTTATTCGTTCAGCCAGATAACTCACTTTATGTCCTTTGTTTCCAGGGAGACCTGGCAAGCCATCAAACCCTCTATCCCCCTGTGAAAAAGAGGCACAGCTGTTTATATTTTAACAAGATAGGGAAGTTGGTAAGTGAACAGTGTGACATCAGTTCTTCTTCACCTTTCCTCCAGTCTCTCCTGTCGCACCACGGCCCCCATCTGTACCAGCACGACCCTGATAAACACACACACAAACAAGCCAGACATGGTAGATTCCTCACTGAAATCCTGTAAATGTTTGGGACATTCTGTGGAATGACAACAAAATTACAGAGGATGATATTTATATTTATATATCTCAACCCTCTTAACAGAGTTAGCAGCAGAATCACTGGTCTGGAAGTTATTTTTTGATTCAGATCTGATCTGATAAGGTTGATAAGAGACTGCAGTAAATAGTCTCACCCTTTTCCCAATTCGTCCGTTCTGACCCGGGATACCTGTCAGTCCTGGAGGACCCTGGGGAGAAACAAGTGGAAAGAGAGCAGATGACCGTCGAGCTGGTTCTCAAATAAGTTCCACAAAGGTTTGAGATGTTGAGTGTGTTGCCATGACAACCAGCTGACTCACCACTGGCCCCATCTCTCCACTGGTCCCCTTCAACCCAGAGGGACCTGGTACACCCTGGGAAAAAAAAAGTTTACAACATTCAGTTGTCCAAATGAGTCTGCTTTGGGATTCATTATGTAATGTAGTACTCTAATGTTTGACTTTTCGACTACAGGACCTGTAACCTAATGTGCAGCTATTGTCATGGCTTCTACTTTCTTTCTTGCTGTACTCCCGACTGTTATGGGGGGTGACTTCCTGAACCTAATTTTTGTCACTGCTCAGAAGGTGAAGCAACAATAACAATACGATGTCACTCACCAGTGGTCCAGGTCTTCCTCTGAGGCCGAGCGGCCCTGGGGGTCCCTTCATAGCCAGCTAGAAGAGGAGGAAGGAGTCAGAAAGCGACACACAAACTGCAGAAGTTCCACATCAGCTCTATGGGTGTGTGTGAGACGGTTATATTTCACAAGTTTGTTTACCTTGGTCTGCTGAAGAATGGCCTGAGCCTGCGCCTCCTGTGCAGAAACCACAGTACCTGTCGTTGGATCACCACCTGACTGGAACTGCACACAAACACACAAGATGCTTTTAAGTCAAACTCTATACCCCACCCAGTGGCCAATATGTAGCACTGCTATTAAAGTCTAAAAAGGTGCAGATGGCCTAGATAAAGGAAAAATCTTGGAGAAAAAAAAGAAATATAACATGCCATATGGGGAACAAGGGGGCTCTGAATGGTTTGATGGCCATTGCATGTCTGGTTGAAAATTTGACTGACACTTACATAGACTACTTGTTTTATATGTGTTGTATGTGGAGCATGGTCTTACTTGCAAAGTCAAACAAATGTATCCAACAATCCTGAAACAGCCAATTTCTTAGGCACGACAGTCAAACATTCCCATTTGCCCTGAGGATCCGTTAGGGGTTAATAGGACCAAATAACTGCCATAGCAACACCAGTGCAGCTTGTAAGGCTTCAGGCAACACAGAAGTATCTTCATGTTACCGGTATGAGCATGATGTTTCCTGGAGGACCTGGTATCCCATCAGCTCCATTAAGTCCTGGTCGCCCTGGAGGGCCCTGAGAGGAGACAGAGGACAGTTATGGAGAGACACCAACATGAGGTGGAATCAGTCACACATGCAGAAAACAGAGGACAGTCCTCACCAGCTCCCCAGGGTCTCCTCGAGTTCCTACTGGTCCTGTGATTCCAGGGGGGCCTGGCTCTCCCTGCAAATAAAAATACAAAACATTACTTGAATACTGAAGAAAAATGTGTTTCAAGTTACACCTCGTGCTGCAAAATTCACTAACCTCAGGTCCTGGAGGCCCATGTGGTCCTGTAATCTGCGTTCCCTGCAGACATTTCACAGAAATTACATTTGTTGTTGTTTGGTAAAGATGTAACCATTCATACCACTGATACCAATTCAATTCAATACCCGACTTCATGTACTGCTACCAATCTCATACATAGAGCCAATACAGGATGTTTTTTAATACATTATGTTGACAGTTGTAAACTGATTTTCTGATAAGTTATTTCTTCATTTAAAAAAGTATGCATAATGTCCTGATTCACCACAACAAGCAGTCGGTCTTAAATTGTTTTCCTGATCCAAATCAGGAAATATCTGGTCAACCCTCTAACCCAGGACAACAAGTATAGATAGTCGATGGATGGAATATTTGATATTTTGAAGTAAACAAGAATTTGACCAAGCACCCGATGTCTTTCTTTGTCTACTTGGGTACAGTTTTTGATCCTCGATGCTGAGGACTGTTTCAGTCAGTATTCAAAACATTTTGAGGACCAATATCAAGCACACGTGTGGCTGTGTTTGTGTGTGTTTTCCTCACCGCTCCCAAATAGCTTGGTTCTCCTTTCTCTCCTTTCTCTGGTAAATCCTAATGAGAGGAGATGGATATTAGACATTTACATAGATGAAGCACAGAGGGTTAGTTTTTCTATTCTCTGCACATGATTCCTTTATTTATAACTGCATTAACTCTTGGTGTGTGGTAGGTTGGATGGTACCTGTGTGTTAAGAGAGAACTCCCGTTCTCTCTCCGCTGGCCCATAGCGCTCGTCGTATTCTTCCTCATACTCATACTCATTCTCATGGTTGTAATCTGTTGTGTTGTCATAGTCTTCATACTCAATGATCTGTCCAACAAACATACACAGGGACAAATAATTATGGACAGAAAAAAGACAAGAAATTCAAAAACACAAGCTCGTACTGCGGTTCTTCCTGCTGAGCCTCACCTCATACTCTGTGACATTAGGACCCGCAGTCACCGTGGAACCAGAGAGGACATCATTGAATTCACTGTAGTCAAACTCCTCATACTCCTCGGCTACTTGTCTCTTAGGCGCTCTCTCCACCTGAAGACCATAACAGAATCAAAACAGAGACAATGCATGATGTAAGCATGTGTAACATTTTGTTTATACACAGAAATAAAGATATGAGATTCACTTCTTCTACTCGTCCTGTCTGGCCGAAGCGCTGTTACTTTAAAGATATCCTCATATATATAGCCAAAAACTACATGGCACAGCCCACACATGGCACAACTACAATATAGTCTTTTTATTTTAGCTCCTTCAGGATAGCATGTTTAAGCATGACTTCATCAGCGTGTTATTAGAATACACAAACGTGTCTAAATTCCATGTTTTCCGTTGGCTTCTTCCTGCCAATTGCATTTTTTGGTGTAAAAATAAAATAACTGAGCACAATAAACCAGGAATCCTGGAGTGTTTTGAGCTGTGAGCCAGATGATAAAGCAAACAGCAGCAGCGGAAGAGGATTTGAAACCTTTCCCAGGGGTGTGGGGCATTGGCACAAAGAAGCTGGCAAACTATACTGGATCACAGTACCATGTAGTGGGTTTTACTGTGAAGAGCGAAGGATACAGAGAGAGAGAAAGAAAGTAAGAAACAGAGGGCACACTAGTGGCTTTTTATAATTTATAATTTTATTTTAAAATAAAAGTATCACAACAACAGCAAGGAAATAAACAGCTGGAGGCTACAACTAGGGGTAAGACGTGTGTGTTTGTGTCTATGTGAGATGTAGATACAATCCCCACATATTTTCAGTATAATGGCAACCAAATATTGTTAAGCTACTAAAAACTCTGCATGCAGCCCACATCGACATTTTAATTTATGTTACCCAGAGGATTTTCTAGTGTAAATATATGTCTGAATATAACTCAACATTCGTCTTTTTGTCATATCTGTCTTCCAAAATGTCCATAAATACCGGTAATAGTTTTCCTCTTACTAAATGAAGCCTCGGGGCTCCTTAACTGTTAAAACGACAGTCTGGATTTACAACATACAACACCTGAGATGCCTCACGGACAGTGTGTTATGTGTGGAATGGGCCAGGTAGACTGAAAGATTATCAGGATCCCTTTGCTCTTTCTATATTCAAGCTGACATGTGGTTAAACTCTCTCTCTCTGCCATCTGTGATTGGCTGTAAGAAGGGGACTTACCTCCTCAGCCTCTGTTAATATGTTGTTGTAGGGCAAAGGTGCATAACAGTCTGGGATGTAGTCCTGACAATAAGTCTCTGCTGCTCTGGGATCATCAACGATCAGCAGCTGCTGGATGTCTCCCTGTGTCACGATAAAACACACACACACACACACACACACACACACACACACACACACACACACACACAACTGAGCAAATCTGTGACTCTACATGGAACACACATAAAGTGACATCACTGGTCCTCATTGTACAATATGTCACTCATTACACAAATGACAAGTCATATGCATCTGTCTCCCTTGTCTTTATCTTTGACTGTATGTGTTCATTTAGCCAGATCAAAGTGACTTAACAGGCTGTTTTTATCGTTGCTCTGCACTTAATCGTCTCCAGAGCTTCGGTCTCAAGTGGCGCCAGCACATTAAGTCCAGAGACAGACACAAACTCTTTCTCCCTCTTACACATCCTCACATATGGAGGGGAGTCCAAGCCAAACATGGCCAGGGAGTTGTTCAGTTAAACAGATGGACCACCTGACATTACACTGAAAACAAAGGTCAAAGTTCACACTTCAGATCTGTCAAAATGACCTCACATTGCTGAGGACACAACAGGAACAGAACTCATTAAAGATTTTACACAGCTACAGATTTAGAAAGGATTTTTCCAGTGTTTTTTTTTTTGGAAAAAGTTCAAGACAGTCGTCAGAGAATATACTGATGTTAAAATGCATCTTTGTGCCCAATTATTTGTCATAGATTTTATCTGAGAATACATCCAAATCATCTGTGGCTTTGCTATACATCTTCTGAGCAGTAGAAAAGGTGTAGTACATCCTCACAGCCACTGGAGGGCAGTGTAGGGAGAAGAGCCTTTCTGTTAATTCATTTGTCACCATTTGATTAAGAAATCAAACAAGCAGCAACAAGCAGCAAAACGTACTTACGACACACAAGGAACTTATTGTGTGTTCTCATTATTGTTTCTTTTTTTAGTTTTAAAATGATTTTACACTTCACAAGGTGGATGGTGTGGAGGCTCTTTTCTTTAATATGTATAACAGTGAGACAGATTCACCTCAGTTCACATCATTTTTTGTCTTTAACTCCCCCATGTATTATTCCATGATGCAGTATCCAGAGAGTGCACACACAGTCCTACCTCAAACACGTCTTCATCCAGCAGTCGTGTCCCAAATACAGTAACCCCCTCAGTGCTGACGTGGGGGTCATAACCTCTGAGCAGGTCCAGGGTGTCCAGTTTGACACAGTCCAGGTAGAGAGTCACTGACTGGCCCTCCACACTGTAGGCTACTCTGTGCCACCTGGGAGGAAGGAGAGAGGAAGAAATTATCTTCCCACTTTTCTGAGAAGCTTTTGTATTTTTAGAATCCAGCCAAACATTTATGTCAAAATTTCAATGCAAGGCAAACACAAAAGTGTGTGTATGGCTGCCTGTGTGTGTGTGTGTGTGTGTGTGTGTGTGTGTGTGTAGTTACCCACTTGCCATCAGCCAGGTTGATCTTTCTAAAGGTGGGGTAAAGTTCTGGAGGTGGCTGACCCTCATGGTCCTCATACAGGAAGACAGGAGAACGGCCGACCTCCACACCCAGCTGCTGCGTGCCCTGAGAGACACGTGGGATGAAAGGAGAGAGGGATGATGGGAAAATATCCAGCAAGTGAATATTCTGTGTAATGGGATATTGTATTTATATAATATTTACGTATAACTGTAATATTAATGCACAGTCTCAATGAAGACTTTATACAATTATAATTTCAAAAAGTTTTTGGGCAAATCTTTAACAAAATCTAGCAAAGCTGACAAAACATATTCCCATTTTGAGGACAACATGTGATGCTGATCCCAGTAGGAGTGTCTCCTGCAGGGTGCATGTTATGATTGGTAGGGATGTTTTTTTTCTGCTCAAGGTCAGTCTGACAGTTTGGTATGGTGGATAAGTTTGCTAAATTTGTTGATTTAATATTTAATTTACGGCAGTGTCGTTACACATTCAGCACAATTAGTAAAGGTTTGGTTTCAACATCCTGATGTGGCGTGTATGATACGTACCTGCGAGTCGTACAGGGAGAGGAGAAAGACCTGTGAGCCCTTGACAGCTCTAACTGTTGTCATCACTGAGAAATTCATAGGGAATGATGAATCTGAAGGGAATGCACACATACACATTAGACCTCTCTCAATGACCAAACATATTCATACCCACACTTCAGATGAGTCTGACTGAACATACAAGGAAATAGTTGCTTGGTGGGCGCGCTCAGTTGAATCTTCTTGTCGATCTTATAGGAGAGGTCCGTTTCCTCTCGTCCCTCCCTGCTGGTGCACAGTCCTGACTCCAACGACACGCCCTCCATGTTCTCAGACAGCTCCAGGACCTTCAGGACATCAATAGGATCAGCTGCAAAGACAGAGGGGATTGGTGGGTTTGATGATCAGCTGATCTGCTGTTGCTCATCATGGAGTTCACCTGGCCAGCACCTTTTTTTGTGAGGGTATCTATGTTTGCACAGAGCAATTCCTTAAGTGATTAAGCTACTGACAAAAAAAATTCAAGTTTATTGCCCTGTCAGACCCAAAACTGACCTGTGCAGGTTTCTCCACAGTGATTTGCTCTGCTTCCAGCAGCAAGAGTCAGACTTAAGCTGCAGCAGTTAAAAAGAGTAAAATCTGTGGTTGTTCATCATCATTCTCCGTCAATTTTTATTTATTTATGTGTGTTTTATTCAATCTCTTTGTAAATCTCTTTTTAAATGAATGTGCTCTATAAATAAACTTGACTTGACTTTTCTGCCGCTGAGTTTCTTGCTTGAAAGAGCCTTTAGTCTGCACTTCCTTGGCCAGCCATCTGTCTGAGGCTTTACAGAGCACCTGTGGGAGCCTTACATCACCACAACAGGAGCAGCGACCATTTGTCATAAGGCAGAAAACTAGAAACAATCTCTTAGTCCAACACATCCGCAGCCTCACTTCCAACAGCATGCACACAACATATAAAGAGTTAAAAGCAAATGAGTAAAAGTTTGTTTTTAATTTGCTTCTTAACGATATTGTTGGATTGACATAATTGAATAAAAGCCGGGATGGGAGTTCCACCATTCTGGCTTGGCCACTGACTTTTTCACCATATGACTTTTTGTTTGACTGAAAGATACGACACAGGGAAGTATAGAGAAGAAATAAAGGCTTACAAAGGGATCAGAGGGTCTGTAAGCTTTGTAATAATTGTCTGGGAGATAATTATTTGAATATGAGGATAAGGAGGATAATAATAGGAAAACGTATTGTTTAAATCGTCCATCTACGGTTAAATACATTTTGTTATTACATTACGTGCCTTCTTGGAGACTACATTACTTATGTTGTACTTCGATTGCACAGTTTGTACTCTGTGGTCTTGAGTCATTCTAAAATCAGAGTTGCAGTGGTTGAAACATGATGACAGGGGTGTGATGATTTGTGTCATCATCATTACCTATAGGCAACAAGTGCATTATCTGTTCATCAGGATACATCAGAGTCTATTATCACACTTACACCATGGCCACTTACCACAGGCAAAGAACTATTTCTTCAGACAGAGTTTAACTTAAAGCAGATGTGCTGTTCCTATGGTTACCTTTGATTTAACATACTTTGCTTGCTGAGTCTGAACAGTGTTGAACCAAAACTGCACCAATCAACATTGTTTATAAGAGATCAAACTCTACAGAGCTTTTTAGACTCTTGGGGCTTTGGGTTTTCGCACTCAAAACCCTGTTGTCAGCCTCTTTTCCAGGTGTTTTCAGCAAACACTGATAAACCCCACTACACATTGTCTACCTAACACCAAAGAGTAGACAATGTAATTGACTAGCTGATGAAGAAGGAAAAACAAGGATTTTCCTTAGCAGTAGTATAAATATGCAAACAAACTGACAACTCTCTGTAAATGTAACTGTTTGTTTTTGTGTGATGTTACCTCTGAGACATGTGGGCGATGCCAGCCGTATAATTAAGCTACCTTGTAAACAAACTAATGAAATACTTTATCAGTCAGACCATCTCTGTCGTTCTGTTTCTCTTTCTAGGACGCATATTTGTTGCAGAAGCTTGGTGTCATCACATAATGATGCCAATATTGGCAGTGACACATGCAACAGTCTGACTGATACCAGGAGGACAATAAAGAATACATGTGTTCGGCTGGGGAGCGCACACACAGACACACACACTGACACACACACACAGAAACACAAAAAGCAAAACATTTTGGAAATGTAAAGATGCGGCCAGACTTGTAGCTTTTGCAGATATTATATGCACTCACACATTCCTTTGAACACAATGGTCACAAAGATCTGTGAGACGGACTAAGCAGAAAAAGATGGGATGAAAAAGACGAGAGTGGGGGAGAGACAGGAGAGAAATGTGCAATATGCTAAAAGTGAAAAGGGAGAGAAGGGGGTAAAGAGAGGAAATAATAGATAGCAGGGGAGAGGAGGGCATGCCTCTACTGGTATGGCTTCTTTTCACACGTATTTCTGGGGCTTACGTAAACCCTCCATCTGCCTTGCACCTTTCAACAAGCAGTTACACACACACAAACACATGCATGTGTGTGTGTGTGCACACAAGAGGTTGGCATAATGTCTGAGTCTGAGCGCCAGATGTATTTGAAGCCCATTTTTTCAGTTTGTCCATCTGTCTGTCTGCCAGCCTGCCTGCTGGCACTCTGTCAGCTTGTCATTCTGTCTTTCATGTGCAGGGCATCATGTTATTTACAGATACAGCTAAATACTGTGTTATTAAAACTGCCAGAGATTTTTGTTGCTTTAATGTGCTGAGAAATATCTGTAAAAAGCTGACATTTAGGAGTTTGGTTTTCAGTGATTTGTGCTCCGACTGCCCACAGCAGCTTTGGTGTTGATGATGTCATGCACAACACAAAACATAGTCCAGAAACTGACCAGAAAAATAGAAACACCTGTACAATGACATGCACTGCAATGCAACAGCCCTGCAGCGTGAATACCTTGCTTACAGTTAGTCACTGTTTGAAGCTGCATGTTGTGGTTGTGGCTAGATGTTTCTCCCTGCTTCCAGTGTTTATGCTAAACTAAGCTAATCAGCTGCAGCTTCATATTTACCATACAGACAGACAGGTGGTATCAATCAACCCGTCTAACTCTCAACAAGAAGATGAATAAGCCTGTTTTCTAAAATGTCAAACTTTTTCTTTAAAATCCTCCTGTCGACGTTTATATCAGAAGTCTTTTACCATAAACACATTTTCACTGAACTAAATGCTACATGTGTACATGTTTTCCTACTCAGTGACCCTGTGCGTTTAGTATGATTTTGGTTTTATTATTTCTGGTCAAATGTTAGCATGACTACCTGTTAACATGCTTTCCTTAAAGCCATATTTAGGCTACAAGGTAACTCCTGGTGAGCCATGGTTAGACTTAAGGTGACACTGCTCCTGACACTCATAAGCAGTGTGAACAAGCAGAGGGGTTTCAGTCATACATACCAAGAAATGATCGGCAGCGCTGACATCTGAATGCAGCAGAGGACAAGATGAGACACGGAAACTTTGCTCTTAGTCTATAGGCCCTTCGACAACATCAAGTAATGTTTCCTTATATTGTTGATGCCTGAGTATGTACAAGCACAAAACAATAGCCACAGGATATGCAAGTGTTGCACACACACACACACACACACACACACATACAGGTAGTGTGCTGTACATAAACAGGAGGGTGTTCTGGTCTCCATCAGTTGCTGGCGTTATCCTGAGGCTCTAAACTGTGGTGTGAGGGGCACCATGATCAACATGCACACACATGCAGAGCATGTCAAATATAAGCCTAAACATAAAGCAGAGCCACTGTAGTTTGAACAGAAAGATCCACAAGAATGAACTATTCAGCTACAACAGTGAAACAGAATGATAGATGGAAGATTAATGGAGTTGGGAGTTGACAGATGACATCCACAAATGGATTAATCTCTATAAACAGATATCTGCATATGAACGCACATAAATAGAAAAGCCAATAAAAATTAATCGTCATCATTCATGTGCAGATATCTGTTTATAAAACATTCAGACCAATCTCCACACACTCACCACAGACCACATATACAGAAACTATTTTGTTGAAATGTGTTTTATGTTTACTCGTTATGCCAGTAACATATTAGTTAGTAAAAGTATTAGTTAGTTTTATTACTACATACAAAACCTCATTAAAAAAGTATCAAATAGATCTTCTGTTGATCGCTATGAAGCTCTAATGGCTTTGAGTAACTGATAAAAGACTTCCACCTGACAGAAAAGAGTCATCTTTATATTCAATAGTATTTCCATGCATATGCGTCTCCTACTTCCCTGCAAGTGTTGATGTCATGTACTAGTTTTTTTTAAAACATAGAATCAAGAAAGAGTGGGGTAGTTGTGATAATATGATGTGCTAATTGTTTTATTGTTTGGGACCACTTGCGTGTAATTACACGTGTATCACCCGGTGTTCATCAAGTTAAAGCTTTTATTTATCCATTTCATTTTGCACACTTGGGGCAATCAGAGTTCTCCCAGCCGGCTAACTGTCAGCCTGTAACCAGACTTTATTTGGCAAACAGGCTGACAAAAAAGTGAAGCAGTAAAGTGTAAGTGGAGGTGGAGGTCACTGTCTTTTATCAGAGATCCAGCTCTGGTTAAGGTTCCACATTTATACATACACCACACAAAAGTAAGTGGAGCAGTGAAGCACAGACACAAACCAACACACTGACAATCCAATGGGCACCCTATTAAAGACTATGGATTTTCTGGAAGCCAGATGTGTGTCTGTGTTTGTGTGCGTGTGCGTGTATGTTGAAGACTGAAGTGCTTTTTTGTGTACGTGTGGTTGTATGTATGTGTTTGTGATTAGTCTGTCATTAACTCAGTAATGGTGAAGAATGCAATAACATGCCTTTTTGCAGAAACAAGAACTAATATTTAGTTGAGCCTCCTACCCTGCACTAAAACACACAGACACACAAACAGACACCACACCGGGGGTTCAAATCCCCCACAGAGGATTTGCCCCAGGAGGCTGTCATTACAGTCATTACCTCTTTTACTCTCTTTCTCCTGCACACTTTAGTTCTGCTGCTTTTCTCAAACGTCCCTCACAGACATCTGACATGTCTCTCCTCAGAGGAGAATGATAAAACGAGGGAGATGAAAACCAGAGAGAAGAAGAGAGAAGGAGAAAGAGTGCAGAAGAAAGAATAGGATGGAGCGACTATATGTTTTCTTTCCTCCCAGTTCAGCTGGCTGTAATCAAAGAAACAGTGGATAACCTATCCTGCTGTCTAATACACACAGACACACACACACACACACATGCATTTACTTAGATGAATCCTTAATATCAGAGACAGAGAGCGTGAATGAGAAACTAGCACAGACAGACATGCGCTCCCTGTCTCTTTCTAGGAATCTGTGGCACTCCTGTTGAAGTCACACATCACCTCAAGTCTAAACATCTCAATCGTAATCTTCCCTCCTCTTGATCCACATGAATAACGAAGGCTTTCACATACATTCATTCCAGCAAAGCCTCTTCCTCTCAAGCACAGATCAAAGACTGCATCAATATTTGTCAGTCACAGGGCTCCACTTGGACAGCTACACAATGCTTTTTGTGGCTCTGGGCTCTATTATTGTTGGGTGTCGCGTCATACAGTGACTTTGATTTTGGAGAACAAAGAATGAGGACAAATTTATAGCACACAGACCTGCTATGCCAGAGCGTATGGTACAATTGTACACATGTTCTAAATAGATGGTGTATTTATGGACTTTTTTGAGTATTTTTTGTTCTGCATGAAAATGATTAACAAAACAAAATAATGTACAAACAGAGAACTAATAGGTAAACGAGACGTTAGAGGTTTGGCCAGCCAAGTGTGCAGCAAATGGCAGCTTTACTTGATCAGAGAAATTAATTTAGAGAGCAGCAGCGAAGACTCATCTCTCTCTGCTTTTATGAATTTTCTAATACTACTAATTACAACAATTATCTAAGGTATCTCCTGCAGCTGGCCAAAAAGTTAAGGCTGCTATATATGACATTCAGAACTATAAGTTGTAGCACTAGAGCATCAGCATCTCAGACCAAAACAAACGGACATGTCGGCCACACTTGGCAAGCAAGAGGATGTACATCTTGGCTAGTATTAAGTTGGATGGATTTTTACAGTTTTTTATTTAGAGTTATATTAGTAACATTTGCCAATTGCTATTCAGTGGCATCATGGGATAGGAAAAGAAACGATACACCAAAATTAATTGTATTTGCTGTAAACTAGGACAAATCTGACTTCAATTATAGCAGTGCACAATAATACAAAATAATTTGATAAATGGCACCATCGCCACAAGTCTCTAATGTGTCCACACAATAGTCTACAGACAGGCTAGCAGCCCTGTGAGGCCGTACTTCACTGGAGTTGAATGCTTGTTCACAAACATGCTGATGTTTCATCCAGTTGTAGCACAAATGTTAAATGAATGTTAGGAAAAGAGCACATCGCGATAAACTGCTGGTGGTGCTAATACACCAGTCGGGTGCCATTAAATCTTTGCAGAAGAACGGCGCACTCTCTTTTGCAGTGAGATCACTGAATTAAAAGAGCCTCGATTTTCCATCTCTTCAGTTGATTGGAAGCTTCAGTAAATGTCACATGTTTGATGTACGTCATGATTTATTTCCTAAGTGTGTTTCCACTGAACTTTGTAGAATCTTGCTTTTATTGCCAATTTTATTACTGGCTGTTCCACTCAGGTTCTTTTGTGTGTACATTGAAGATGTGCATAAAAGCAGGTAAATGGAAATGCACTTACTGTCACCATTGTAGTTTAACATGTTATTCACTAAAAACAAAGCACAGCTGAGGATTATGGGAATCTCATTAGCTTTGCATGTTTTTGGTCATAAACCAAAGTATAGTGAATATTAAAATGTAGATCTGATGAAAGCCCAGGAGGAAAAGTGAAAGGATTTTTTACATTTTTCCAGTGGGAAACATGTATGTTCGAACCAACTTTCATGGCAATCCATCCAATAGTTGTAGTTATTACATTTCATTCAAAGCAACAAATGCCACCTTAAGGTGCTGCTAGAGGAAAAGTCAGGGGATCACTAAAGAGACTAGGCTTCATCCTCCAGAGACCATTGATATCTGTATAAAACCTCATTGCAATCCACCTAAAAGTCAAGTATAGACTTTGAATAGTCATGTCTATTATGAACAATATTTTAAAGTAGTGTGAAAGAATTTACTGCAACAACTTGCTGAAAGAACTTAATCAGGAAGTTGCTTGTGATCAGGGATTATACTCCTTTTTTTATCCAAACACCTTCGGCACACTAAAATTACACACACTCTGGACTAAAACACTGTAGCCACTGAATCATAACACTATTATACTATTTTACCACTATACTCAATTCAATTCAATTCAATTCAATTTTATTTGTATAGCGCCAATTCATAACAGAAGTTATCTCAGGACACTTTTCAAATAGAGCATGTCTAGACCGAACTCTTTAAAACATTAATTACAGAGACCCAACAGTACCACCATGAGCAAGCACTTGGCGACAAGGGCAAGGAAAAACTGCCTGTTAAAAGGCAGAAACCTAGGACAGATCCTCCGGCTCTAGGTGGGTGGTCGTCTGTCTCGACCAGTTGGGGTGAGAGAACTATGCACTATATCTCACTTCTGTTTTTCTGAATGTCTGCTGTGAGGAACGCCTTCAGACTTTCCATACTGCTCTGAAAACCTAATTTAAACAATTCAACTCAAACTGTCAATTACAAGGCCCACTCTCATCAATCACTGCACAAAAACTGCACTCAATCTATCATTTGAGCAGGCAACTTCACACACGTTGTTTGGGTAGGTTGTGGGAAGCATTATCTCCTTCAGCTACTGTATAACGTGACAAAAAACAATCAAACATAAACAGCAGACGGCTGACTGTTTTCTTTCACATGCATTTCTTCTTTCCTAAACATACAAGGACACACACGGATACCATATCACTGTCACTCCCGATCCTCCTGGACACACAGGAGTGCACAAACTGACACAACAATACATTATTTAATTACAGAGAGAAAACGATTAACCTTATTTGGGATTTTTGAAGTTTTATTGTCTTTGTTTGTCCTGATATCTCTCGAAAGGGTCTCCATTTGGTATTCTGCCCTCATTGTGTCCTTGTAGTTATTTAAAGTATCGAACACTTCTTGGAAAGTTTTAACAAGAACATGAGGCGGCTGTGGTTTGGCTGTAGCTCTGGTAAATTAGGCTGGTTGTAAAACAGTAAAAGGACCAAAGATATGCACCATAAACTTTGTATTTCACTAATATTTATCTAAAAGGAAGCAGGGGTTAGCACTTGACCATCACCACCACAATGTTCCTGGTAGTCGTACCTCCATCTTGGTTGTGCAACAAACAGAGTTTCAACTCCAAGATCCTTCTATTTCTTTTTTTAACTCACAGTTAGACACTGTTTACCGTTGAAGTCATTACATTGCACTAGCCTCTGCACACATTATACCCTTGGGGGAAGCTTTTTGCTAGCAGGTGAAAAGCGATACGCTGCAGAGACCCACCCACCAACAGCAGAATTATTAGTGACAACGTGTGCCAGTTAAAGTCCCAATTGGGGAGGAAAAAGGATAAAAATGTGGAAACAAGACTTCAGTATCTTAGGTTAGCGATGTTAACATGCTACCATCTTGGTTTAGCATGTTATCATGCCAATCCAAAAGTTCAAGGGGGTGAAAAGAAATCCAAAATATGACTTTTTTTGGGCAACTTTATAAAACATGAATGTAGTTGTGTAAGCAAATGTCCAAATCCCAAAATGGAAAACCGAATACCTTCCCAATGAGAGAATATCCAAATACTTGAATATTCGGGTCCAGCCCTAATGCTAACATTTGCTAATTAACACTAAACACCTAAAGTACAGCTAAGTCACCTTGAAGAGAATGTCTGTACAAAGATTTCACGGTAATCCATCCTATAGTTGTTGAAATATTTCTGCCAGCAGGGATACAAATATTTAAAAAGAGGATTTCCACACTGGATCACATGTGGTAGAAAACTACTACTGTTGTGCCTCTGGCCATATCCTAATCATTGACGTCACAGCAGGTTTTTCCCATCATCTGTCCAATCAAAAACACCTGCTATAAAATGACTAATTGGGGTGTGAACCATATTGTTTGATTTTCAACCAACTGTTTGCAGACATACAGAGTAACTGCTGTTTTACTTTTAGGGTTAAACTGGAAATCTTAGTTGCTGTTGTTGAGGCCAGACAATGAAATTTAAGAAACACACACTGGAGAGTTGAGGCAAGTAGCTTCTACTTACACATACTTAACATGTGTGAACTTGGCCAAGAGCCTCACCAGATACAGGGTACAGATCTTAAACCAATTTTATTTTATTGTTTTCCTTCATTTACACATTGCACAACTTGTGTCCTGTATAATCATCCAACACGAATACACACTGAATAAATTAAGTAGTTCCATTTGGGAATGATTTTATCTAAACTTTTAACTTTAGTTTTGGAATAAACTAGTTCATAAAGTAGCAGGAAGGCTTTAAACTGAACACATTTGGATTTATATGTTACATTAACAATCTGGTGATTTTAGTATTGAATACTCTGAATATTTTAAATGCAATAAATAGCAAGAGTCGGGGCTACCTAAACACACAAGTTACATACAGACCGTGAGCCAGGTAAGAGTCCGAAACACCTTAGGCCAGACTGCAACATGCTTGACCGTAACTTGGCCACATTTCTCGAATAACTATTATCATAATTTACACCCGACCGGCTGACAGCCAGGTGTGTGACCGCATTTGACAGTAGTCAAAAAGGCCAAAAAGCAAGAGTGACATGTAACTCAAGACAGTTTAATAATGGGTGTACGAAAGAGTCTGTCCGGTAGCTGTAGAGGAACGTAAGAGCATGACAGAAGTGCAAGTTTTACTGTATGTATGCCCGTGGGAGTATGTGAATAGTATGTGAATGTGTGTTTGTGTCTCTCTTTACGAGGAGGGTTATTTACGAATAAATTCTTATTTACAAGGACCGCCAGGTGTGAGATGCTACAGGGTTCACACCCTGACCTAGTTTGACCTCAGATGACTCTAAAGGTCTGGAGGTCACATTAGTCACTCCAGTAATGACCTTCACAGACAGAGTGAGGCTTGGTCCAGAATGTGTGCGTTACTACCTAATATACATAGTTGGATAATACTTCTGCTAGCAACCTCAACAACTTCTGTCTGCTTTTTGTTTTTCAAATCTTATCTCTTAAAGGTTCAGCGCGTAACATTTAGAGGATATGTTGGCAAGAAATGGAATATAATATTCATAGGTGTGTTTTTGTTACCTTAGAGTGAGCCCTTTTTATCTACAGTTTACAGTGTATCTCAAGTTTGTTTCAGTTGGTTTCAATCTGCAATCTCACCACTAAATCCTTTAGAGGACCGGTGTGGCTTGGTTTGTCCGATCTGGGCTATTGTAGAAACATGGCGGCTCAACGTGGCGAACTCTATATATAATAGGCTCATTCTGAGGTAACAAAAACATAATGAGTTTTGTATTCAGGTGATTATACACTAATTAAAACATAGTTATGCACATTTTATTCTATTTCTGCCATATTCTGTAAATAAATGTAACCCACTGGAACTTTTAGTACATCACTGAGACTAGATCAAATAAACTATAATAAGTATCCGGCAGGCAAGTTTTCTTTTCATCTTCAGTACAAAGCCAGGTTGTTATTAATGACTTAAAGGCAATTGGGGCAAGTAAATACTTTTCGGCTTTCTCAGCATCTTCTCAGACAGAGCAGGGGGAGGCAACATGGTGGAGTCGCTGCCAAGTCACCTGCCCGCCGACTCTTCTGCAGTGAATTGCTGATGCAGTCCTGCATGAAGCCAGTGGATGTTGACTCGCAAATAAAAGAGTCATTAAACGAGAAAAACAACGGATGTAATGAAGTTAAGATGAAGGATGTGTGGGATGTGTGGTTCAGCCTTGAGTGCTCAGAACGGGTTGAGAACTGTTGATGTTGTTGGGCCTGTAAAGACAATGACGAAATCATATGTGACTGATTAAACAACCTCACCTCAAGGTCCATTTAATAGCTTTTTCTGGAACATTTGATCACATCACATGATCTTTATCAGCAGATCTCGTCTTGAGTTGTTGAGCCTTGTTTCCCAAGGTCGAGAATGAACTTTGAAGCACAACTTTTTACAGGCATAGTCTGACATTTTGGGACCTCACTGCGACAACAAGACTCCAGGATGTCACTGCACCTGGCCAAGACACCACAACGTGTCGAGATTAAACAAACAAGATATAACATGTTAATTAGAGAGGTTTAGAGTGCTGGTAGGTAGACACAACGAGGCTAGCTGTTTCCCCAGTTCCAGTCCTTGTGCTGAGCCAACTGGCTGCTGGCTCGACGAGAGTGGCGACGATCTTCTCCTCTAACTTTCGGCAAAGAAAGTGATTAAGCGTTTTTCTCCTAAACTATTCCTTTAAGGGAACATAAACGAGAACTCCTTAAAAGTGCAAAAAAAATTAAAAAACATTAAGTTAAAAAATCTACAATTCGATGATAACTTGCAACTGCTACTGAAGATCATGTGATTACGAGTGAAGGCTCCAGAACTCCAGTAAGCGTGATATTGGGGGGGGCAAAACAAATAAACTTGACATGAAAGTACCAAAACCTAAAAAAATTATTTTTCAGTTTAATAATAAAGACTAACCTTGCTCATCGGATCTGTCTTGATGCTTAGGGTCCAGGTTAAACAGGATAAAGCAGGTTAGCTCTAAGTATTTCTGCATGGTTCCTCAAGGTGCTGCATTTAGTTTCTCACCTTATAAGGGCCTACTGCTTAGATTTTAAGTGTTTTTTATGGTAAGAAAACCCAGCATATTCCCTCTTCAAACTACTCAAACACACTTGCATTTATGCTGATAAAAACATCAATGACACCAGGCTGTAACTGACCCCCCTCAACTGGTTCCAGTGCAGCTCCAGGGGCTGCTGTATGTAACCAAGCATTCCCAGTACAGTTCAGGCACAGCTCACTTTAATTTGCCTCAGTCTGTTCTCCATTACCCAGCTGTACAGGTTAAATATCCTGCATGCTGCTGTATGAGAGCAGAGACTGATGCAGCAGGTATGGCAGAACAAGTCTAGACATATAGGCCTATGCCTTTCGACTGTCTAGCAAATGTGCAGTGGGCTCAAGGAGCCCAGATCAGGGTAGTTCAGTTCAATAAGCTTTAGGCCTGCATGACCTGGCATGACAAAATCATCCGTCAAAGTGGAGACCAAAGGTGATTTTTTTTCTGGAAGTCACTATGAGACATTTATGTCTGTGTGTGTGTGTACGTGTATGTGTGTGTGTGTGTGTGTGTGTGTGTGTGTGTGTGTTTAGCAGGGTTGGGGGGGGGTTTACTAATTGACCATAAAAAATCAAGTTCACATCAACAGACCAAAAAACTGTCTAGGTTGTGTGTTTGGGAGAAGTTTAGGGTGACATGAACTAAACTTAAACTTGGCTCTTGAGGCCCTGAAAGCAGGTGTTGACAACTGATGTGACACAGTCATAGGAGGAGAGGAAGAGGAGCAGAGGAGAGGAAGAGGAGAGGAGAGGAGGAGAGGAAGCTTTGGCTAACTTTTTACAGCAGATAAAATAGAATCAAATCAATTAAGTTGAAATAATAATTTGCACAAAGATGAACCAATAAACAGTCCTGGACATTTCTACCTACCTGCCCTCGAGGTGCCAAACATCGTGATGAGCAGCAACAGCAGCCATGCCTCGCGCACTGAGCTCCATCGATCCATCATATTGCATCTGAAGCTATCGATCCAGCGGGCCAGTAAACTCCCTCGCGGCTGCTCCTCGCGCTCCTCCGCGGTACACCTGCAGTCAGAGCTTCGACGGCGTAGGTGTCGCTGCCTCGCGCCCGTGCGTCACAACGCCACGCGCTCCACCAAGCTGGCAATCAAGAGCGCGCGCACGCATGCAGGCCTATCTGACTGATGATCAGTGATAATCAGCAGCCCATGTGTTCCCGTCTTTACTGCTGTTTTTCCTCCTGGATGGACGGATGAAGAAGGGAGACCAGCGGGGGGAGAAAAAAAAAAGGAAGGTCTTTCCTCCTTCACCCGCTGAGAACTTTCCTCACTTTCTCTTCCCTCCTCCCCCTCACCTCCTCCCTCTCTCCCTCTCTCTCTCTCTCTCTCTCTCTCTCTCTCTCTCCGGGGTGAACCCTCCCTCCCTCACTCACTCTCCTGGTTGAGGCTCGTGGGGGCTGTACAGGAACATAATTACACCGCGTGTCATTATTAGCATCATTATTGTCTGAGTGATTTAAGGGGCTATGTGGTGTCTCTATCTGTCCCTCTCTCTCTCTCTCTCTCTCTCTCTCTCTCTCTCTCTCCGTGCGCACATTTTGGCACACGCGCACATCATAAGGTTGTCACGCACATATGGACGAGCACATAATCAGTTTCAGAGTTTGAAATATAAACCTGCCACCGAAGTTTCTCTAAAACTTGTGCCTCATTTAATTTTCTGTTCTCTCTCTCTCTCTCTCTCTCTCTCTCTCTCTACAGACACACACACGCGCACACACACACACACACACACACACACACACACACACAAAGCATGCTAGGACAGGACAACGGTGCTGCCCAACTAATAAAAATATGCTGCTGCAGATTCCAAATTCCAGTGCCTGTCTGTCTTTGCCCACCCCACACACTCTTCAAACACACCACACACACACACACACACACACAGAGAGAGAGAGAGAGAGAGAGAGAGAGAGAGAGAGAGATACACCATATTACTCCAATAGGCACAATAAACACCAAAATGTGCTTCCTGCCTTCTACTTCAGTGGTTTATCATTCTTTATCTCTAATGTGGGAACGTCTAAAGAACCTGCAGGTCACTGGGAGGCATCAGCAACCTTTTTTAAGAGAAGTTTATAGGGTGAAAAAGGCTGACAGGATCAGAGCTCAGTGCATGCACACACATGCATACATGCACTTGAATACCTATATGAGCCCCAGGTCTCTCCTGTCCTGCTTCAGCTTCCATTTACATTAGTCTTTATTGTCTTAGAAGACATTTGTATAGCATACCAGACTTAAAAGGAGAGCAGCAGTATACATAATCGTATAATCAAATCCAAATGTGTTTATATAGTACAGTAGTATATATTGTATACATTAAAATGCATCAAAACACACTTGATATTAGAGCAAATAAAAATAAATTGTGTTCTTAATAAATTAAGGGAAATACATTTAATATAAGGAATGTCTGAATGACAAAGAAAAGTGACAAAAACAGCACTGTCAATAAACTGTTTTTTAAATACATTTTACTGTACTGATGCCTGATAATGTGCACATAAAGGAGAGCATTAGATTCAAAGTGTAGATTTTCAACAGTGTAGTTTCATGTGAGTCTTATGAAGGAATAACTGTTTGTCTTGGTGCCATTTGGTGCTTTTAGTCTGTATTTTTGTGAATATGCTGGAGAGAAACTGTCTAGCATTATGGAGACTTTTGGCACATCTTTCAGCTGGTTATATGTAGATTATATGTCTTAAAATGAAGCTACTGTTAATGTACCGTGCAATAATCATTAGAGGTTCTGTTTTGGAAACAGTGGTGTTTTGGTAACACAAGTAAATTGCACCCAGGCACACACACATATACATACTGGCTTTGCCTTTTGAAGAAGAAAATAGATTCCAGGCATATTTTCAAATGCCCTACCTCCTGCTTCAAAAAGGTTGTCTTAGACTTATGACTGGCAGCTGCGCTTCACTTCAAGTGTGTGTGTGTGTGTGTGTGTGTGTGTGTGTGTGTGTGTGTGTGAGAGAGAGAGAGAGAGAGAGAGAGAGAGAGAGAGAGAGAGAGAGAGAGAGAGAGAGAGAGATTTTATTGTTATATATTCTACTGGTTATAATTATAACTTTTCTGACACTCACAGATATCTTCTTGGGCTTGAAAATAACAGTGTAAAATTAAAGTCTATCAAAGGTCTATTAAAAATGTAAATTTTTGGTCAAATAATGAATAAAGAACAAATAATTATGTGTGAGATTGTGAGTATATATATGTGTGTGTATGTGTATATGTGTATGTGTATTGATATAAGTATATATCTATATGTATGTACATGTTGGCATGGGTGTGTTTGTTTATATATATGTATGTATAATATGTATTTTGTGCTATATTGCACTATGATGTTATAACAATGCTTTAGTTACAACAGGCTGGTGGTATTGTAATTCTGTTCCTTTATGTGTGTGTGTGTGTGTGTGTGTGTGTGTGTGTGTGTGTGTGCCCTTTGATATTGTCTAATAATAATTTAAATATAATTAAATAAAAAAAAAACATCCACAAGCATCATCATGCATAACGCAGCCAGATTTTTGTTGGCTTTGAATAACAGAAGCGACTCCATTCATAGAGTTAGAGTGCGTTTGAATAATATTCATATTGACCACTGGGCGGCGCCAGATCTCTTTACCGAGCAGAGGCTGAACTTGGTCCTTTATCAGTTTGTTCTTCACACTGTCAGGTACACTGTGGCTCAGAAACTCAATGTCACTGTCAGGACTGGAGTTTTATCAAGTTTAATATATTGTCCCGACATGGATTTAATAAAATAATGAAGTTGTAAATGACAACCACAGCACCGAGCTGGACAACCGACCAGGCCCCGGTTAGATAATCTCAGTCTGTCCATGTGACTCTCTCCCCCTCTCTCTCTCTCTCTGTGTGTGTGTGTGTGTGTGTGTGTGTGTGTGTGTGTGTGTGTGTGTTTGTGTGTCTTATCCTCTTACAGTGGCTCTCACCTCAAAATCAGCGCTCATCCTGCAGAGCTGCTTGTGTGCTGGTGTCAGAGCGGAGAGGCAGCGGGGTCACCATGGCGAGTCCCGGGCAGAAAGTGGTGCTGATCACCGGCTGCTCCTCCGGTATCGGCCTGAGGATGGCCGTGATGCTGGCCCAAGATGAACAGAAGCGCTATCACGGTAGGTGCACTGTGGATGTGTGTGTGGAGAAAGAGAGAGATTATATTATATTATACTATATTATATTATATATTTAATTTCAATTTATTTATATTGTTTTCTAGGCATAACATGTAACAGGCTACATTTACGTTGCTGCCAGAGTACATAGACAAGGAAAAAAGTTTTATATCAAACAAATACATTGTTTAATAAAACAATACAACAGCTACTAATAGAAATAACTTTATTTGCATGGTGCATTTTACATTATTTGTTAAATCCTTCATAAATGTCACAACCACCCCTCTACTTCTCCTGCACTGTTTACACATAAGATGCTTAGGCCTACATCATGACAGAGTGCACATAAGAGTATTACACAATCCACATGATTATGTAGATTAAAGCCGCTGTCTCTGTTTCTCTCAATGCACAACAGATGAGTGTTTTCCACCTAAAGCTGACTGCTGTTTGCTTTGGTTTAAATAAAAAACAAAAAAATAAATAAAATCTGAACCACATGAGAGTAAATGAGGATCCAATTTAGATGTAACAACTGAGAATCAATAACACAGCTGTCTGGCCCAAGAGAATGAGCTGGAATACATTAATAAACGACAAACTCAAGGTTCTCCTCTCTGCTGAACCCTGCAAAAGGAAACTCCACAGCCTTCAGTATTTCCTCTCCATACAGGGGAGGTCAGAGGTCACAGTTAACTTTCTTCAGATTCTTTAGAGGCAGAACTTTTTGTGGTCCAGATGCTAAAAAATAAAATAAACCTCATAACCTCATATTACAGGCCACATAGGGTGGAACCTGGACATTAGAGCAGCAGCAATTAGTCGATAAATTGATTAGTTGTCAACTATTAAACTAACTGCCAGCTGTTTGATAATCAATTTATCATTTTGAATCATTTTTTTAAAGAAAAAATGTCAAAATTCTCGATTTCAGCCTCTCTTTTGTGAATGCTTTCAGGTTGTTTTTGTCCTCTATGACAGTAAACTTACTATCTTTTGGTTGTGGACAAAATAAGACATTTAAGGACGTCACCTTGAGCTTTGGGAAACTGAAATCAACATTTTTTACAATCGTCTGACACTTTATGGACCAAAAAACTGATTGATTAATTGAGAAAATGATCAACAGATTATGAAAACAATCACTTTTCTGAACAGTTACTTTCAATATGTGTCATTTTCAAAGGATAACATCCTACATAAATCATAATCAAAAAAGGTTTGCCATACATTTTTATAGTCATTTCAGCGCAGCCACAGTATGAACCAAAGATACTCTGACTGTTGCATCTCTTCTCTCAGCTATAAAGTGTGACTGCATGGGAATTAGCCTAGATGGCAAATTGTGTTGTAGACTACTGCAATCAGTTAATTGGGTTGTGACATTCATACAAAAATATCTAAATTGTCTAATCATGTATACATTACATTTCTTCTACTGTTCCCAGTGTCCATTGGTTCCTATTGCATTTTCATACTGTAATAATGTCAGTTACATTATTGTATATGAGTCACAGCAGTGCAGAGCTTTTAAACCAATCTGCACAGATATTATTATTATTAATTATTATTACCAAGCGATGATAATATAAAATGGACAAAACTGCATGCAAACTTGAAAGACTTTTTCACATATGGAAATTAATGTGAAACAATGTCTGCAGAATGGCCAGAAGACATTTAAAGTACAGATAATTTTTAATCTAAGAAGCTAAAACATTACATTTAGTTTTCTAGATTAAGGGCAATCTCCCAGCTCACCCAGCCTCATGTCTCTGATCCCAACTTAACCTTAGGTCACTCTTACATGTAACTCCAGACCATAACTAAGGCTTCACTACAGCCTTGCTTAGGCTAATTATTGCTCGCTGAGCTCCATTGTGGACTGTGAGGGCTATTCCTGGAATAGGCAGGTGACGTGAGCTCCGAGGCAAGACGCTAATGCTGATATGTAAACTGACTGTTGTAACAGGGCTGTTTATGAGAACAGTGTCTATATTAGGGCTACTTATGGTTATCTTTACTACTATAAGTATCTTTAGCACCGTCTTTACGGTTGTCCTTATCGTAGCCAGTTATTCAGAAAGTAAATTCATGAAAAAAACAGCCCAGAGGTTGAGTCAGGAAAGGGATGTGAACACAGTTTCCTTTGTGTGTTTGTACTTTAGCCTCCATTCTCACCTATAATCCCATGTCTCTTTGACAACATTTTTTGTTGCAACGCCCTCTCAGTTCTTCATGACCTTTACTCCTTTGTTTCCGTTCACTCACTATGACAGGAAATGTGCACAAAGACAAGGTCAGTCACGATGGAAATTCTCTCCTAAAAACTAAAACTAAAAATATACGTAAATGCACGTAAACAGAACATGTATTCAAAATAATTAAAAAGAACATTTTGTACATGACAAGTAATTAAAAAATAACGTGTTACACACATATCAAGACTCAAGTCTACTCAGCATGTTTTTATGTGTTAATCTTGTGTGAGTCTATATGCAGTCTGAGCCAATGAACTCGGTTTGACTCTGCACGTAGTATTATTGTCTTTTTGTAACCTCACTTACCTGGGCAGGTTGCCTATTCACATGCCTATTTACAGCAGCAGCCTGAAGGCGTAGTGCTTGTGTTGCAGGTAGGATGGGAATATCACATCCATTCACAAACTCATAATTGGAAGCTGCCCATGGAACTGAAAGGAGCGTAATTATATGCAGGGCTATTGGCAAACAGCAGTGGAAAAAAAAAGAATACCTCCATACAAGGCTAAATTGCATGACGAAGATCGAAATGGGTTTGAATACGTTTGCGGTTTGAAGTTAGTGTGGAGGTGCAACTCTTTTCATTGAAGTTGACAGTGGAAAAACCAGAAGTTGGCACTAGATGAAAAGTCAGGGGATCAACAAAGTTATTACATGTAATAATGTGGAGAACGTGTGTGTGAGTGTCTTTTCTAAATCTTTTCCAATCCATCCCATAGTTACTGTGATATAATTTAAAACCACCATAAAATCAGACTCATGGGTGGGCCAAGAGGAAAAGTCAGAGAATCACCAAAGTCAGTAGGCTTCATCCTCTGGAGACCATGAATGCCGATACATGTTTTCATGGCAGTCCATCATATAGTTGTGGAGATATTTAAGTCTGGACTAGCGTGTGGTGGACGAGCCAAATGACTGACCAACAGACCGATAACATTGACTGGTTTAAAGTACTGTATAAAGACTGAAAACATATTTTGTCTGTTCATATATCTTAAGTTAAATACCTGGGTTAGGTCCTGGACAGTGAAATATGAACACCTCAGCATCCTAAATGAAAGATAAAAACAACTGTCAGGGGATATGTTGTCACTAATTAATTGTATCCTGGTTTATATAAAGAGGTCTTTTGTGTGATTTTTATATTTTATGCACCAATGCACCGAGACAAATTCCTTGTACGTGCAAAAACTAACTTGGCAATAAACCTAATTCTGATTCAAATATGAGGAAACCAAGTGAGTTACAGACACTGTTGGAACAGACTTTGGGACTTTGGCTCTCTATAAAGCTTTATCCGACTCCATTTACATATAGTATTAGTCCAGCATGGAATAGTTTTCCTTCATTTAAATTCACATCAGTTTGTCTTTACAGATATAAAACATGTCACCAAAGCAAATCACAACAAAAATAAAGACGAATAAATTAAACACATTCAACAATCTCTTCCACACTCTCTCTCAGTTTTGTCTGTTTTTCCTTCTTTCCACCCGTTCACAGTCATAGCAACGATGCGTGATCTGAAACGTAAAGATAAGCTGGTGGAAGCTGCCGGGGATGCGTATGGGAAAACTCTTTCTCTGGCTGTGCTGGACGTCTGCGATGCTGAGTCCGTCAAACAGTGCATCGACGGCATCAAAGATCGCCATGTGGATGTCCTCAGTGAGTATGCATCCTCAGTGCTGAACCATGCATTGCTACACTGTCCCAAACTTCAACCATTACTCAATGTCGTCCTTCTTTGCTTTCTTTCCCTTCTCCTCCGTGACCAGTAAATAATGCAGGCATTGGCCTTGTGGGTCCACTGGAGAGCATCCCCATCGAAGAGATGAAGAAAGTGTTTGAGACCAATTTCTTCGGGGTGATCCGCATGATCAAGGAGGTGATGCCTGATATGAAGCGAAGGAAAGGAGGACACATCATCGTGGTCAGCAGCGTAATGGGACTGCAAGGTGAGCAGACAGACGTGAGACTGGATGAGCGAAGGGAGCGGAGGCGGGGCGGGGGCGTTAAATGGTACAGTGAGAACTGACAGGTCTGTTAGCTTCAGTCTGATGTATGAGTGGGTTGTTGATGGATGAATGGAAGAGTGGGTGGAGAACTGCAGGGAGACTGTTCAAATACTACTTTATGTCTTGACAAGCAGGGATGTGTCTACAAAACAACAAACACAAAGAGGTGATCTATTGAACTGTTCATGTCTGAAAATGTTAATATTTACTGTGTTTCTGTAGGTGTGGTGTTTAATGACGTGTACGCAGCGTCCAAGTTTGCTATGGAGGGATTCTGTGAGAGCTTGGCTGTGCAGCTCTTCAAGTTTAATGTCACGTGAGTGTCACAGATACTGCATCCATCATTATTAACAAACAAACAATAACACGGATACAAATAGTCTGACAGGCTGCAAACGATAATCAGTGTCATTACTGATGAATACATTGATTATGTTCTGAGTAATTGTGTGGGTTTTGACTGAATAAGAGTCTACAGACATGTTCGGCCTGTACTTAGCCCATATCTCAACTAAATGCTAATGTCAGCATGCTAACATGTTGATGCACATTAGGAAGAATGTTTACTATATAAGTTTAGCGAGCCAGCATGCTAACAGTTGCTAATTAGCACTAAACAGTGTATGTTCTCATAAGTGTTGAAGCATAACTCAGTATCGGACAAATACTAATTTTGGCCCGATGAAAGTAGGGTTGTAAAAAAATATTGAGAAATATCGTATTGCTATATTTTATGTTGTTATATTGTATCGATTATCAAAAACATTACTGATTTTTGTGGTTGAACCCCCAGAACACTAGATATCAGTGTTAACTGAGGGATATGATGCTGAATGTTACAGCGACTTTGATAAATACAAATGCAGATCTCACTGTTCTGGTTGCATAAAAACTTTTTTTAACTCATATTTTATGCATATGGTATGTGTTCTTTATCCTATGACAATGTATTTATTCTTTTTAAATCACATTATATCCCCTAGCTTTATCACAATATATGTATCGTATTGTACAGATGAAACGTACTGGATGAAACATTATTGGTAGCTGTATCCTACAAAAAAAAAAAGATTTAAAACTATACATTTTTTACTCCCCACTGTTTTTACCCTGTATGGATTCTTTAAAAGCACTGCCCACACCTCCTTTGGGACACCAGTACTATGTTGATTTTTCTGTCAGACTTCTTCTATGAAAAGTTATGTGGTAATTAAGTTATTGTAGGTAATTGTGGTAATAATACTCCAGGAAGCACAAAAGATAATAGTAGAGCAGAAAACCTAAAAAATATGGTGTCTTCCTACTTTCAAAGCAGTCTGTCAGGTCAACACTGATATAATCCTTAAAACCTTTGTGTCAAAATTCATGGCAACGCTCTAAAAAAATTATTTTAATTTAGGCAAACTCTTCCTCCATCTAACCATGCTCTGTTGTTGAATTCCAGTCGTCTAATGCCCCCCCTGCTGTGTGTCTCTCTTCAGATTGTCGCTGATTGAGCCGGGCCCGGTTCACACTGAATTTGAGGCAAAGATGATTCAGGATGTGAAGGAGAAGGAGTATCCCGGAGTCGATCCTGAGACGGTGCATTACTTCAAGAACGTCTATCTTCCTTCCTCTGTTGACATCTTCCAGGTACTGGGACAAACGCCTGATGACATCGCCAGAGTAAGTTCTCGAGCATCTGTCCGTCTGCATCAGTGATTAATCCTGTAAGCCTGATTGCAAATCTTCTATCTTTTCTGTCACTCCCTGCAGTGCACCAAGAAAGTGATCGAAGCAAGCAGGCCTCGTTTCCGTAATCTGACCAACCCCCGGTACTCGCCCATCGTAGCTCTGAAATACGCTGATGAAACTGGAGACCTGTCAGTCCATGCCTTCTACCACATGCTCTTTACCATGGGTCCTGTAATGCACGTCTGCATGACTGCCCTGAAGTATCTCACCTGTGGATGTCTGAGGAGCAGGACGGTCTCACCAAACTAGAAACTTATATCTTAAGCACAAATATGAATAATACAAACATTCTGCGTATGTATGTAGACCACAATAAAGATCACCCTCGGCTTAGGAAGTCAGAGGAAGAAACAAATACATACATACGTTGACGGCTTCAAAGAGTTTATCTTTTGTGACCTGCCATATTTCCTGCTGCAAATTGTAATGAATATATTATATGAACATATATGAACAGTATATATTTTCTCTTCTCTGTATAAGTGTTGTAGCTTTATGAATGTACAGATACGATACCTGTTGAGTCCAGTTGAGTTGATACACTACAGATTTTAACATTCGTTAGCCTACCCAGAGTGCCAAATGAGTAGGGTTCACCTCATTTTATTATTTTATCTCAATCAGTCCCACAAAACTTCACATTGTTTTTAACTCTAATTGGTTCAGAAAAAAATCGTCCTACACCAAGTTGATTTGCAGCCTGTGTATTTGGATGTATTTGCATTTATGTACATATTTTTCCAATTCTATTAATGTATTGGAACTATTTTGGCATTAAAAAATTGTTATTTATACCATCCATGAGTTGTGTTAGTGCAAATGGGGTTGCATACACATTACTCATCATTATGGTTAAGTCTTAGCTAATGAATATAATTTACTGATCCTTCTCGACTGTTTAGAAAAGACTCTTTAAAGGCAGTTTGTTTCTATCAAGTGACATTTCATCAAAGCTAAGCCATTGACTGCCTATTCAGAAATACCTAATCTGCATTGTTGTGATATCATAAGGGAATTCAGACAAACAAGTGTTTGATTTAAACAAATAAAGAAAATTGCCATTATATTTGTTTAATAGTATTTGTAACATGGACTAGTAAAAACTCTCAGTGATAAACATCTGGTTTTACTGAAACCACATCTGCAAACGATTTAAGAGATTTCTGTAAAAAACAAACACTTTCCACAGTTCTTTATCCATGTGAGCATCCATGAGCAAAGTTAGATTAGTGGGGTTTTTTTTCAAAATAAATATTAATATTTTACTCATAGCAAATTGTGAACAATTATGGGGAGAAATGCCTCGGCTCTCATAACCTACGGAAGACCTAAAGGGCCATGCATTCATACATTTTATTTCCTCCGTTTTCCCGTGATAACGAGTTAATTAATTCGAGATCTCGAGATAATGACTGTGATATGATAACTGCAGTCAAATCAGCCGCACCTGAATTTACAGCGTATTCACTTCTGGTTTTCAAAATAAAGGTATTAAGAACAGTAAGTTATAATTCGAACCTACATTTAAAATAAAATATGTTACATTAAAGTGTTTCATGCCCCCATGATTAATAAAAAACATGTTTAATATCAAGCATTTCTAATGCAACAATGTGGAGAAATGCCAAAACAAATGTTCCATATTTGTATCTCCAAGTGGCATATTTTCATATATTTGAGGTACAGTAAAAGCAGGTACAAATGTGGAAACTTATTGTTGAATTTCTCCAAATCGGTGGAGTAAAAATGCTTGATATTAAGTATGCTTGTATTCTTATATGTGTAGAAGTCAAATATACCATCCATAGCCAGGAATTGTTGAGCAATATGTTTTTACTGTACCTCAAATATATGAAAATATGCCATTGTAACATAAATAAATGTAACATAATAAATGGAAGTATTTTGTGGCGAATATGAAAATTAACTTTAAAAAAAAAAAAATCCCAATATTTACCTCCTCTATCCGTCCGATCGATTTATCGGACATCTACCGCGCATGCCTGCTTGAGGCAGTCGCGGGAAATTGAAAGTAAATCGATCGTCGCCTCATCGAACATCAAAACAAACTTCACAGGGACACACACAGCCGCGTGAGTCTTCCCACAGACATCAACAACAGCGATGGGAAAACTTCCAGCTAAGAACATAACGAAAGGATGTTTACCAACTATACCGTTCGCTTTAAAGCTATACTAAGATAACCTTCAACTGAACGTCACATTAGCGGTGACCTGAGCTACATGTAGTCTCTGGTTGTGTGTGTGTGTGTGTGTGTGTGTGTGTGTGTGTGTGTGTGTGTGTGTGTGTGTGTGTGTGTGTGTTGGGGCTCAGTGAGCAGGATGGAGGAGCAGCTGAGGACTACACTGCACTGTGATGATAAGGAGAAGGTACATTGTAAATTTGTCTGCGCACTTAATCTCTATTTACCGAGCTGTGGGAACTAGGGCTGCACAATATGGTAAAAACATTACATTGCCATTATTTTTTGATAGATGTTGCCTTTGTGATATGATTTGCGATTAGTGTGGGAATAACATATATATTTCTCACTTAAGGAACTAACTAAATGACATTTTTGGGGGGGTCTGTATCAAACAAACATGCTGTCTTAAATCTGGAGAACAAGATTGACTGTACAGGCCAGGGCATCTCTTCACAACTACAATACTTCATTGTAATGCTGTTCCTTTCACACATTTCTTCAGCTTCTGTGATTTGCGTATTGCTCTTTGTTGTGCAGCCCCAACATGAACCTTTATTGTTAATGTCTTTTGACTGCTTGCTTATATATGAACACGTTATCCACCCAGCTTCGCAGGAAGTTGGCACTCTTACAAAGGGAGTACCTCAGGACAGCCCAGAGACTACAGGTAAGAGTCACTCTTTCACTTCTATAAGCCCAGTGAAGAACAGATCTGTCTCTCTCACACACACACACACACACACACCACATGTTGATTTGCTCACAGCGTGCTGAGCGGTCAGAAGCAGTGCGGAGACATGTGAGGAGTAGGATTACCCAGCAGAACCACGAGAACCAGAGAAATCCAGAGATCACATCTGACCCCTGTCTCACCCCATCTGCACTGACACTAAACGCCATCAGTGGCTCAGCCTCAGGTGTACCTCAGTGCCAGGGACCCACTGGAGGTGAGTCTGTCCTTATCATCTGCAAAATACAGATAGTTCCTCTCTCTCACAGTACGTAACCGCAGTGACAATGAGATAGGAATGTTTCTGGGGTTTCTTTGCCACACGTGTCGGTGTAAATAGAGTCATCTGCAATCTGGTCAGTGTATGTCAGAGATGGATTTTTACCTGCTGTTGTCATTCAGTATGCTTCCTAATTAGTGCACAATGATTACTATAAAGTTATTGTTTTTGTTAGTGTGTACATATGCATATATATATATATATATATATATACCCAAAACAGATTATACTGTCATTACTCTGAGAAGTACAATGTATACAATGTTTTGCATATAATAACTACTATTTATAATAGTTATAATATATTGTTTTATGTTTTACCAGGTCCAGAAGATTCTGAGAACTCCAGGCGGAGCCAGGTAATCAGGTTCCTGCTCCCTTCTGATGCTGCTTGCCCACAAACCCCAGATTCCAGCCATGACGCGGCTAGAGGTCACAGACCCAGTCCTGCCCTGCGCCTCAGGTCTCGAAGCAGCCGCCTACGCTGGGAGAAGAGGAGCGCTGAGGCTGGCAGGAGCACAGACAACAGCGAGGAAGGACAGGAGCAGAGTGAAAGGGTGGAGACTGCTGGAGGAGAAGGAAGTGAAGAGACAGTCAAAACAGAGGGAACGGAGGTTGTGAATGAAAGTGAAGAGCTCTTTTCTGGCACAGAATCCGAGTCTCCTTCTCTGCTGCTTACACACTGGAACACTTGTGGACAAACTGAAACAGGAGATATGGCTATAAACCCTGGAGGCAGGGGACAGAAGGATGATATTGCACGAAATGGACGACAAAAAGGGACAGAGGAAGCAGAGGAAAGTGAGAATAGTGGAGGACAGAGGGATGGGAGTCTGTGTGAAGACGGCAGTAATAAAGACACTGAACAAAATGCAGCAGAGCTGATAGAAAGTGAAAACAGTCCTGATAATACAGTTGAAATAACAGAAGAAAAAAGTGAGATTAATACAGGAGAACATGATGTAAAGGGAGTGGGTCTCCTAGACTCCTGTACTCTAGTGGAGGGACTACTGTTCCCAGTAGAGTACTACGTCAGAACCACAAGACGTATGACATCTTCACAGAGCCAGCCTGACATGCAGGCCGTCATACTCTCCCAGCTGAGCACGGGACGTCCTCGCAGGAGCCGGGGCCGGGGCCGCGGCCGCGGCCGTGGCAGAGCACTGAACAGGCATATGGACAACCATGGACGTTCAGAGAAACGCACTGAGGCAGGTTTCTCCTCGCTGACGACTGCATCTGCATCTGTAGGACCTCGTATGGAATCGCAGACTGCTGACACGTCCGCTGACCTCAACTGTCAGATCTCCAGTGAGTTCTCAGATCAAATCTCAGCCTGTCAGATCGACACGGGTGCTTGTTTTTCTCCTACGGTCATTGCTGCTCGTCCAGCAAGAGGTAGGAAGAGGAGAAGAGGCAGGGGCAGAGGGAGACCTCAGACTTCTCGCTCTGTTGGTTTAGACACCCATGAACTCGGCCTCGGACGAACCTCAGATGATCCCCAGCCCACCAGCTCCCCAGTATCTTCCTCCACATCTCTGCAAGGAGCTGATGGACCAAAGCCCTGCCTCACTCCGGTAGAAGTTGTTCCAGTGCCAGACGACCCCCAGCCCGCGCCCACCCACAGCACAGCCCCACAGCCTTCCTCTGGAGCTAATGGGGCTCAGTCTAACTCTGCCTCTGGACATCAGGTCTATCCCATCTTTCTGAAGAGCAGCAGCAGGACTAACGGAGCCACACAAATCAGTAAGTTTGTCTTGCTAAGATTAAATATAACCTGAATTATAGCTTTAGATACAGTTAAATGTTATTATTTAAATATAGTTAAAGGCTGGCTTCAGTTTAAAGTTCATTTCTTTACCTCTGAAGAGACTATAAAGACTCATTTATCTACTATCAATACATGATGTATCCTGTGGCTCTGCTCCCTAGAACTCTATTGTTGTCCAAAAGCTACTAAAAACCCAAACAACGACTGTTGTGCTTATATATGTGTATGTATATATATATATATATATATATATATATATTCAGGATCAGTATGGCAATGGTATTCTCTCTGCTCATTAATTCAGTTTAATCAAATTGTCATTGTTACTTGGCTACAACAAAGCATGGTCTCCTCATTCCAAGTTGCAAGTTGCTATGGCTGTATCTAACAGTTATTTTCATTATTAATCAATATACCAGTTATTTTATCCATTTACTGATTAATCGCTTGGTCAATAAAATGTCGTAATATAGTGAAAAAGTCCAAAAACAGTCCAGAACTCAATGATATTCAGTTTACTATTGTAGAAGACTAAGGAAACTGACAAGTATTCAAACTGAAGAAACAATCACAATTTATCATTGTGGCTGTACAACCTGCTAAGAGTAATTCAAAAGTGTCCAATAAATAACTTTAAAAGTTTTGTTCAATTAAGCAAGATAATCTAAAGGTTACACAGTTTTATACACAACATACACAAACAAACTGTACATGCACACATAGTAATACATCATGCATAGTAATATGGTGTGGCTAGTGGCGACTGTAGCAGAGTTCAACTGAACAACGGCCGTTTGAAAAAGGCTCTTTCTGAGCCTTGATGTACAGGCTCTTAGACAGCTGGAGCGTCTTCCTGCTTTCTCAAACTAAGAAAACAATGAAAATGAAATATACCTTCACTTTGTGTCCTGCAGGTGCAGCGCGCTGGCAGTCTCTCCTCTTGCCTTCTACTCCACCTGCCCAAACTTCTCTGCTTCCTCTACCATCTCTGCCTCCCGGCCCGCTGGTCAACAACCTGATGAACTTTGACATCCCACAAGATTTCCATCTGCCCGATGACCAGTTTGCTTCCCTAAAGCTGCACAAGCTTCGCCAAGTCACTGTGGAATCAGGAGTTGAACATTTTACATCGCCGTCTTACAACACGCGCAGGAGCATGCGGCGCTCTGGGACTTGCTACAGCGGCAGTGACCCAGTGATGCCTCTTCCACTCCCGCTCAGCCTCACGCCCACGATAGCAAGTTCACCCCATCCCGCTGAAGCAAAACAAGCTGCTACACAGTCTGTAGAGCTCCACGACTTGTCAAAAGAACACAAGCTTACAGGTAAATTGACAAGCCAGTCTTCAACTGAAGTGTCATCTGACCAAGAAAACCCTGGAGAGCAGCAGACTGATAACCTTCATCCAGAGTGTCAGACTCACGCCACCTCAACAGAATCTGTGTCAGTGGTTCAAGATTGTGCTGCTGACTGTGCAGATCAACGTAAAGAGAAAGATAATGTGATTCTGAATACTTACAGCCAGAGTTGTGTCTCAGACAGCAACACACACAGATCTATTGACCGATCTGTCAAACCACTGCCTCACATCAAGTTTGCAGACAGACCTGCAGGCAAAGTGAATGATTATGTCATCAACCACTCAGATGAGCTTGAAATGCAAGAGATTTCTCTCATTTCATCAGAAGACCAGACAGATTGTGCTGGTGTAGTCCATCCTTTGGAGGATCAGAGGTCCGCAAACCACCAAACAGAAGACAAAGCCATCATCAAGACGCTTTCCTTTGACTGCCCCGAGGAGCCTGTTGGCAACTGCACTGCTGTACAGGCGTGTGATAACAGTGAAGCTCCAGAGTCTCCTGTGCAGCATCTGAATGTGAAATCTCCTGCCAAAGAGTCCAAGGAATCCTCTGAACCCACCACAAGTCCTTCCAGAGAAAATAAAAGTCAGGACAAGTGTTTACCGCACCACAGTGTCCACTCCCAGCTCCTGTTGAGCCCTCCTCCGGCATCAGCACCCTGCCCCTTCACAACCCCGCACCTGCGCTCCTCTGCCATCACCTCCAGCCCCACACTACCCTCACTGGGAACCACCCCCCACCCTGTCTCTGCCGCCCTCCCGCTGACGTCCTCTCCCTCCGCCCCAGATCTCATCCTGCCTCCCCCTCATAGCCCGTCCACCCAGGCCCTCTCCCCACCAGCTCTCTCTCCCTGTCCATCCCTCGCTTTGCTCCCTCCTAGCCAGCCCTCCACCCCTCAAGCCGGTCAGATCCAGGCTTCACATGAGCTGCCCCAGAGGGTTGAACCTGCTACCTGCCCGACTGTCTCTAGCATCCGGTCACAGGGCTCAGGTGTGCAGGTGGGCCTGAGAACAGAGGAGACAGTGGAGGAACACGTGATGAGATGCACACACACATTGAAGGTAAAACTCGTCATACAGATAAGAAGTATTGAATTCAAAGCAGAGTTTTTAATTAAAGTCAGCAACTGAACTGTGTGTGTATCTGAGTGAATTACTGTGTGTGTGTGTGTGTGTGTGTGTGTGTGTGTGTGTGTGTGTGTGTGTGTGTGTGTGTGTGTGTGTGTGTGTGTGTTTTCAGGCTCCAGCGGGAGGATGTCTGGTGGATGCATGCTGTCTTCCCGGATCCACAGGTGGTTTGTGGGTAGCAGCAGCAGGAAAATGGGCAGTGTGTCTGTGGAGTCAGACGTCAGCTTCTGATTGGAAGTTAATACACACCTGGGCCTTCAATGAAGTGAGTGTGTGGGTCTGTATGTGTAAAAGCATGCCTGCGTATCGGAGTAATTGATTGTTTTTTTTTTCATTTATGTCAAATGTCACATTTGCTAGTTCCAGCTTTTCAAATATGAGGAAAATTACCCAGTGCAGCTTTAATTGTGAATCATATCACACAATCACAATATCTGTCAAATAGACTCAGTATTTACGGTTTCAGAAATTAACACTCTTTCAACACTTTCTTATATGGCTTACTATAATTCGGTTTCATTTTTACATTTTTATGACTTCTGTGTGTTCACAGCCGGTGATCAGTGTGTTTCCTGTCCCGGATGCTGCTGGGCTGATGTGTGTGACTCTGGGTCAGTTAGAAATCAGAGAAGTGAGGTGAATACAACACGCTCAATCAGACTTTGTGACCTGTAATTGAACATTTTTGTCCTATTGTCTGTCCAAGAATTAAGCCTAGTGCTAAACTGAAGAGATCTGTCAGTGGACATGTGTCTCCAAATGTTTAGAAATGTAGAAATGAAACTTAACTGTGTGTATGTGCACAGGATGTTGTCGTGCGCCAGCCTTTTACAAGTGCTGCTCTGTGAGGGGGTTGTCCAGGCTGTTGTGGCCGTGTCCAAGTCCAGAGTGGTTACATCCTCCCACTCAGCGTCCGGTTCCACCCTGCAGGTGTTTGCACTGTCAGACAGTGGCAGGTAACACAGAGTCAGCAGTCACAGAGATTTTCCTCTTTCATTGCACACATATCTCAGTGTCTCATCTCTCTCTTAGCACGTTGAGCTCTCAGCCTCTCATGTCTCCTGGCGTTTGTGTCGGGGCCCTCGCTCCGGTGGACGGACTTCCAGATGCTCTGATCGGCACAGATGAGGGAGGACGCCTCTTCATCTGGTAAGCAAGATTGTGACAGAGAGATTTTTCAAGTCATTGCCATGCTAACCTCACATCGAAAGGTCCTTCAAATATTAGATCATGTTGAAACCTTTTGGAGTGAACCTCCATACTTGGACTATTGTTTAAGTGTTTAAGGATTTTAAGAACAGAGGTCCTTTAACTGACCTTCATGCACAAATATGAAACGCTGTCCTTAACTCTTCAAGGTCCAGTAGTGTGTAACACTTAGGAAGATCTAAGCAAGATGTATAATCACCTGAAAATAAGTTTGTTGTAAGTTGTTTTTGTTACCTTAGAATGAGCCGTTTTTATCTACAGACGCAGTGGGTTGCCCTCCGTGTTGAACAGCCCTGTTTCTACAGTAGCCTAGAACGAACACATCAAACACTGGCTCTAGATAGGGCTGTTCACAATTTTCGTGTGCAGCTGCTCTGCTAGGTGACACTAAATCCTACACACTGGTCCTCTAAATGCTAAACATATTAGCACTCTGCATTTTCCTACGATTTTATAGAAATGTTAGAATAATGTCCATATTTGGCTCTCTCTATATGCACTGCTGCTGTTTACAGTTGAATGTATCTTCTGTGTTTGTGTCTTACAGGAATTTAAAGACTGGGCAGCTGCTGCGGAAGATCGTCCTCCGAGATGATTTATCACACACGGCCTGTCTCCGAGGATACTCCTACTGTGTAAGTCTGTCTGCTTTGTATGAAAGGTCAATGCCTGATCTCATAAAAATGTCCTTGTCCACCACAACTGTCTCTGTCTTCAGATGATTTTAACCCTGTGTGTTTTTCTGTGTGTGCACAGGGAGTGTTATTTGTCCTGCTGCAGCATCAGTTGCTCAGCTCCCTGGAAGAAGAAGAAAGAGAGGCCACGGCAAAAGATCAAATGTTTGTGGAGGAGGAGGAGGAGGAGGAAAGGAAGAAGACCGCTCTGTTGTCTTTGGTCGCCGTGAACCCTCTGAGTGGAAAATCTGTAAAGGCCACTCAGCTGTATCCACCCAAAGCGTGGTCTGGCAGGTGAGATGAGGGCTTACGGACGACGGAGCATGTATTTGTTTGTCATGTCGCTAACACATCTGCCTCTGTGTTCTGCAGGCTGTGTGAAGCTGATGTTAACAGCTCCAGCGTGGTGGGCCTGAGTCAGAGCGGCTGTGTGTGTGTGTGGGAGCTCGGGCGTCAAGGGGCCTCGAGGATGGTGTGGGCTCCCGAGAGCGAAGGCTGGCAGCTGGCTCGATGGGGCGGAGGAGGTACGCTGGTGACTGGACATCACAACGGAGACGTTACTTTACACTGCTACAGTACGAGTCAGACTCCACTCCACCACTAGCATTAAAGACTCTTGGATTGCTTTTATCAAATAAAAAAAGTCTTTCTGTCACTGTATTAATGATTACACAAAGATTTTAACACGGCTTCAGTTGAGAGGCGCCTTTTAAATATACTTGAATGTCACATTTGTTCATTCTGGCTGATCCAGAAGGCATTGCAGGGACTGTCTCTGTAACCTCCAGCACAACGATCTATACTGTAAACTCCTCAACAAGACTGAACCGGTAAAGGTGGAGTGCTTCTAAATTTTATCCTCCAGCCTTTGAAAATGCCCACACTCATATTTTTAGAGCACCAGTATCACAAACTGAGACCTCGTTGTGTAACAATGTCCACTCGATGCGGATTTCCACTTTTTAGGCCACTTTAGCCTGAAAACCAACTTTGTGTTTTATTACTGCTGCTGTTTTGACTGTTCCTTACTGTGCTTACTTGAATATATTCTTTATATGTGTTATATTTAAAGAAAAAGAAGTGTTGCCAATGTTTGTTTTTATAGTTTACATTAAACATTTGTGAATTTGTCTGTTTGTTATAATTTTTTGTCTACTTTTATATTGTTAAGATGGACCAAAACCATCTTAGACGCACTGTATTTCCATTTAAGAAGGTGAACGGTTAGATATCCCTTCCAGATAATTCTATAAGAGTAAATGTACTCTTGCTCTGTTGCATTATCTGTAACCCGTACGTACAAAGCGTGAATGCATTGTGTAGGTCTGCATAAGACTGGTGTTTGAGGCAAAGATTACAAGTTTGATCAAAGTAGAACAATTATTTATTCTGCCAGTGTTTGTTTTATGTCAAATATATAAGAGCATCACCACACACTGTATATAGTATCTAACTACTATTCTCAATACTAAATTCACTTTTCAGTACTCAGTCTGTTGTCATGTCTTTGGATAATGATTTATGCAAAAGAAGAAAATCTTCAATACCAAATGACAAGTTCTAATTATGTTTATTTGCTTTATAATTTAGGTCATATGTTTATGAGAAATAAGTAATAATAACTTTTGATAATGTTAAAATCAGTTTATCCTGAGACATGCCTGAAGTGTTTAGGTTGTATTACTGCATTTTGGGTGTTAAGAAATAACAGAATAAAGGTTGAACAGAGAGAATTGAGAACTTATTGTAAAATACTGTAAATTAAACTGTCGTTGCTATTTGTGTCCACCAGGAGGCGCCAAAATATTCTGATTTATTCTTCCTGGGTAAGAGCTTTGAGTTTCCCCTTAGCTTTCTGCCAGTTGACATTATCAAAGACAGCACGGTAGGGTAAATTAACCCTGGCACTTTTATAATAGTTATTTCACACCAAGAAATCTTCTCTTGCTAAAACATGTTTTTGTAAAATTCCCTCCATGGCTCCTCAATCTCCTGAGGTTGTTCATCTGGTGTATAAAATGGTTGGGGTATTTCCAATATGCAAGAAAGATGATCTATCTTCTGAAGTTAAATACTGACTTTCTAGGTTCTGTTTTTATAGTCAGTTCCTCCAAATGATGCTATTAAGACAGTTTAACTTTACTTCAACACTATCTGTGTATTATATATCAGTGGAGGGAAGTGAAAACCCTTTTGTAATTTGAGCGAACCAACCCTTTGAAAGTGTGCAAAATCAACATCAGTTCCACCATTATTAGGGTCACGTGCACTACAGGATTTAAGGTCAGTATGAAACAAAAATCCATGTGGAGCTAATCTGGATAGACTATACATTTCATGAAGTTTGCCCAGTTATGACACTGCAAGTGTTTTAACATGTCAAAGACTTGTCAGGCACTGTTACTCAGAACGGTAATCAAACACAGGTCTTACTTTTTGTGAGCAGATAAGTCTTCTTACTTTTATTTCTTATGAGCACCAACATGAAATTAATATGAAACCACTGCAGTTTGTCTTGTTTAAGAGAATCTTTATTTTAACTTGAGTAAAATTAAACCATCTTTACAACATGTTTGCATATTGAGCAGTATGTACAAGTTTGTACATCTTGTTGAAAAAGACAAGACATCTAAAATAGACTTAAAAAGTGTAAAATGTAACTACAGGAAGAATGTACATGATGAAGACATATTAACATGGTCCATTTCTCTACATACAACACAGATAAAAATAGACAAACTAGAGAAGCAGACCAGAGAAGCTTTTTTCCCCCATCCATACAGCCAGTCTCGAGTGTTCACCCCCACCACACAGTCGTCCCCTCAGCTTCAGGTAAATACAAACAAGCAGAGAGAGAATCTTGGAGGAATGTTTCAACTTCAACGTAATGAATTTGAACACGGGGAACCCTTAACATTCATCTTTTCCTCCTAGACTCATTTCATTGTACAGAGTCGACTCGCCTGCTGCGCTGTCAAGTGATCCAGCCATCTTAGATTACTTCAGCGGGAGTGCGTTTGTCAAGAGTAAGCTTCATCAAGAAAGTTAAAGAGAGTTTCTATTAACAGCAGGAAAAGAAGATAAAATCAGTGGCTGAGAGACTGAAATTCACCATTCATGTACAACATAGGAGATTCATTTTCATGGTACATCTCAAAGCCTCGAAAAGGTGAAAATTCATCACACTGTGACCCTTCAATAAAATATAGGAGGAATTTAAGGGTCTGTCCGGACCTCAGAGGCTGGCAGACAGGAAGAAGTGGCCAGTGATTAAAGACAGAGTGATTAAAGAAGTGGTGTAAGGGAGGGAGGAAGGGGGGGGGGTCTAATGTGCGGCAGGGGTAGGCTTGCTGTCCAGCAGTTTCTCCACCATGAGCTTGGCGTAGCGGATGCGGCTGGCCAGCTCCTTACTGCAGCCGAACTCCTCCAGCAGAGACAGCTTGTAGGTGCGGAAGTCTCGCTTCTCGTCGATGTAGGTCACTGCACCCATCAGCGGACACAGGATCAGCTTGGTGTGGTCCTGGTGAAGAGGGAAAACACAGGTTCAGGATTTGTGCACAGGGTGTCGTGAGAGCAGCAGCTAAAGTACGACCATTAAAAAGAGCCTGGTGGTGACGTGGAGACGCGTCTAACCTGGAAGAAGTTAATCTGAACGGTGCCGTTGGTGAGGTGCAGGACGATGGCGCTCTTGGTTCTGAACCAGAGGGAGAGGTAAGGCAGCCGGGCCAGCTCGTCTCCTTCCCGCCGTGCAATGTTGGCGCCGGCCTTCAGCAGGTGCTCGCTCATGTAGTTGCGGAAATACTTCAGCAACGTTATCTGCAAGAGGAAAACAGAACAAGCACATAAGAATCTATACCACGATACGAAGAAAATGAGATTCCCCCTACAAAAGTTTCACTTTGTCTGCAAAATGTTAACTGAAGGCTCAAGAAGTAAATGTAGAGTCAACCACTGACCTTCTTGTTGAGAGTAGCGGGGAAAGATCGCACGCTGAGGTAGGATTCAGCCGCCGCCTTGTCGATGTACTGCAGACTGTCTCCATCAGCGTACATAATCAGGCGTGTGTAATCGTTGAACAGCACACCCACGCTGTTGTCACAGAGCTGGTAGCCTGAAAGACACAGTAAAAACTTAATAAAAGGATCTCCTAACTTAAATTTGTTGTCCTTTAGCCAAGACAGTCACGTCCTGAGAGGGGCACTTTTCAAGTATTAAACTCGTCGGCTCTCTCTGGTGGACAGAGTATGTAATTGCACCGCCATTCTTAACCAACTCAAACATTCCTCTGGCATTCACTGCAGCAGTTTCTTGTTTCTGGCAGACATTTTGACACGTCACAGCAGAACAAGCGCAGATGTTGCAACATTAATGATAGCTGCATACATTTGATTACTTGGACACCTATAACGGAACAGGTTTAATGTCACCAGTTACACAGGTGCTTTTCTATCTGCTATTCCAAGTCAAAATGTCTGCTGTGAAAAAGGTATTTTGATTGACTTTGGCCAATAATTGGATTTGTTTCAAGTGCAACATCTGATGGATGAAACTACAACTGTTTCGCCAACTAACTCCAGGGTCAGTGCCTGGTTAAAAAAGGAAGTTTTTCCTTGCTGCTGTTGCCAAGTGCTTGCTCATGGTGGAAACTGTAAATCATTTTTATGTTTTAAAAAAAAAAAAAAAAAAAAAAAAAAGGAGTGCAGTCTAGACATGCTCCATTTGCAAAGTGTCCTGGGCTAACACTTGAATTTATTTAGTGTGATATACATAAACCTGAATTGAATAAAGTTAAAGATTTGCCTTGTTCCATAATGACCAAAATGATAAAAGATTCCTGTTCAATGAGACTTGAATGACCAAAATAGATTTAGAAGGGTTATTAGCCTCGCTGACAGATGGACAATCGGTCTAATTCTTACCTAATCCATATTTGTCAGAGTAGTCCACCCATTTGCTGATCCAGAAGATTGGAATACATGCAGGATCCTCTGCCTCCTCTGGAAATACAAAAACAGAACTAATTATTGTATGCGCAGACACAAAGATTATCCAAACCTCTAAAGTGTGCAGCATTGAAACTTAAAGCATTTACTAGTGTCTGCACTCACCTTGGCAGACGACAGCCTTCTCTGAGGGCTTGGCAGCAATGATACTGTTGAGCTGCTGCAGCATATCTTTCAGGTGGTTTTCTGATGGCTCAGGCTCCCTACACAGAACACACAAGAAAACAATTAAACAAGAGTGCTTGAAGATGAGTGTCTGGTTAAGTTAAATCTCCCAAAAACCACCACTCCATTTCCACGTGGAGCATGACATGGATAAGTTACAAATACTAACGTAGATGGAAAACCATTTTCTTAAGGTGGTGGTGACGGTGTTACACTTGGAATTTAAAATTTCCTACAATTAATAACAGCCCAACAAACATTTCTCACCTCTGCACAGGCTCGTCCTTCATGTCCACCTTCTCTGTCCCTCCTGGAAAGAAACATGACATTAACACTCTCAGACAAAATTATTATCTGGATACACTCAAATGGCCTGCTTATATCCTGTAAAACCTAAATATTTCAGTATCATTTTAATAGTCTGTTGACTAAAGGCCTCTTTGGTCAACTGTAGTAGACTGTAAGTAGACTGTCAGTCAGGATCATTACCCTTGTTGTTGATGGCAGTCAAGGGGCGTCTCTGCTCCATAGCTGTGGAGGGGGCGATAGAGAACCGTGGGGGCACAGTGAGGCACGTAGTGGGTAGACGCGTCGGGATGTAGCCGGATGTGAAGTACTCATCAGCTTGCAGCTCGCCGATGGTAGGCCGTTGGGCGGGGTCAGCGTGCAGCATCCGCTTGATGAGAGAGGCCGCGAGCGGGTTGATGTGCTGCAGAGAGTTGTTGTAAATTCAGGTTACATAAAGGAGGAAATTACGATAAATATACAGATGCTATATATATTTTTTTTTAAAAAACATGTCTAGCTTACCCAGGGGACGGTGTAGTTGTTTTTCTTGATGCGGTTGTAGGTCTCCTTCAGACAGGAGGTCTCGAATGGGGGCTTACCCACCAACAAAGTGTACCTGAGAGAATACAGACAGGGAGGTTTAGCTGAGTTGGGCTGAAACGTGGAATAGTGCTGTTTTTTTCCTGCATTTTAAGAATTAAATCTACATCCCGGGTGTTCAGACTTACAATATACATCCAAGCGACCAGACGTCCACCTCATAGCTGTGGCCTTTCTTGCAAAGCACTTCAGGTGCAATGTAGTTGGGCGTTCCACACAAGGTCTTCTTCCTCTCGCCATCAAACTCGATCTTAGTGGCCAGACCAAAGTCGCCTGGGGGAAAACACAGACAGAACAAGCTTTTGTAAAGCAGCAGACTAAAAAGGTGTTAGTTTCTGTGTAAAGCTGCAGGGTACATTAATGTCCTTAAATGTTTTGTCCTCATGGCAGATTTCCCCACCAGCCAGTGGAAAACACTCATCCAGGAAGTATGACACATCTTATTCTGGGTGTGCCTTATGCTTTTCTATGGGACCAACAGGTGTAACTGGTGTTTATTACACCCGTCTCGAGTATGATCAGAGAACTGTAGTCAAAATTAAAATCTTCTGCAATCTAACGGAGCAAACATTTACCTATCTTGACCTCCATGTCATCATTGAGGAAGATGTTGCCCAGTTTCAGGTCTCTGTGGATGACTCTGTTGTTGTGCAGGTACTGGACACCCTTGAGCAGTTGTGTCATGTAGTAGCGGGCCTCTGGCTCAGTCACAGCTTTACGACGCTTGTGCAGCTCCAACAAAGACTGAAAAGAGGGGGGGAAAAAAGGGAAAATTGGTTGGATTCAAGACAAATAAGACTATAATGAGACACTTAAGACCAAGTCTGTAACTCAGTGACTTCTGTAACTCTTGAAAAGGCCACTTTGGCAGTAATGCAACATTAGGACGGGTGTAAGGGGATAATGGTTCAGTTAAAACCCAAAAAGTGAATATTTGGGAGGTTTCCAGCATATTTCAGACATTTTTTTGGTAATAATAACTACTGACTCAAACGTACACATTTAAAAAGGATTATTTTAAGCGACCACGTTCAAAGATTATTGGACTTTGGCATGCACTTTAAGCCGACTCCACTGGGACTGGCAGGACAACGCAAGAGACCGCCGTGACAACCGTTGGCCCCGAGTGTGTTCACGGGAGAGAAAGCTTGCACGTCTCCCCTCCCTCCCCTCTCCTCCCCTCCGTCCCCCCCCTAAGCACACTCACCCTTCTCCTGCAGATTTCCAGGACAACGAAGACAAAATCGTCGTCTTCGAAAAACCCGTGAAAGCCGACGACGTTGGCGTGGTCGAGACTCTTGTGAATGGCGATTTCCGAGGTCATCTTCTCCCTCTGGTGCTGCTTCAGGATCAGCGACTTCGGGACGATTTTTCCGGCGAAAACCTGCTTCGTCTCCATGTCTGTGATTTCGTAGCATTTGGCGAAACCACCTTTCCCGAGGAATCGTCCCCTGGCGTATCTCCTCGTGGTGCGTGGGTCCACCAGAACATCTGGGATCTCTTTGAGGGGAGCCGATTTCGGGTCGACATGTGCCGACGGAACCGCCGGCTTCGCGATACCTGCGCTCATTTTCTATTTTTCGGATGAAAGTGCTCTTCGGCGTCTTTAAAAGAAAACGTTTTTTAAAAAAAAAAAACCCCTCTTCAGTAGTAGAGGTATCGATGATGGTTGCAAGGGTCCAAACTATTGTCAACCCTACTTCAACCGACGTTAGTTTAACTGGAAGCTAGCTTGCCATACACTTGGGAATTCAAATCAAAACTAGCGTTAACTAACCTTTTAAACGCGAAACGTATTCAAATATTTACTTCAACGATTAAAAAAAAAAAGTGTTACTGCATGCGGATATTAATATTAAAAGAGAAGACAGTCCTGAAATAAGTCGCCAGGCTCGTCCCTCGGTGGTTGCAGCGTTACCCCGTTCTGCCTTTTAACAACAGTCTCCGCTACAAGTTTAAAATGCTGCCTCGGTCGTTATGGCGCTCTCTGATTGGTCCGCTCGATTTGAATTCCGAGACGGATGCCGCAAAGCATCGTGGGAAGATCGGTGCAAAAATAGCCAATCAGCGAGCGAGGGAGTCGCGTTCCGTGCTCTGATTGGCCGAACGCCGGTTTTTCGGTCGCTCGTCGTTTCCCAAAACAGAGTGCTGACGGGAAATGTAGTCAGCAGAAGTGGGATTTAATCAAACAGTCGTTGAACACAATTTTATGTTGTAGATTTACTGATTATGGGGATTATTTAAAATTCTCTACACAAGTAAAAGTCGCGATAGCGCCGTGGAAACCCCTGTATACCTAAAGAAAAGGTTCCATATTTAACATTTTAAAGTAGTAAACATTTAATTTACAAAATGTACTGAACAGTTCAAAGTGAAAGTAGGTTAAACTCTTTTAAAAGTAGTGCAGTAGAATTTTGACATGTACTTGACTAACCCCCAACAGCAGTATATAAAGTAAATTAGCTGACCTCAACTAACTACAACATTAAAAATGCTGCTTATACATTATTAACATCAGTCTGATTCAAACATATAGACTCATATGTAATAATACAACACTGACAGGCTCATTCTGCCACTTTTACTACAGTTTGCTGATGTTGCTTTATGTTATTTCACTTAATTAATCTTTTGAATGCAGGGCTTTTAATTAAAGTTACTTCTATCTACCGCCACTGGCTTAACAAATACAGGGTTAAGACTTTTTTGAATATGAAGCTTATAGGTGTTGGTTTGTTTTCTTGTCAGAAAGGGGCAGTATTTCACAGAATACAGCGTGAAAGGCACAAGGTTATCTTGCATACATACAGTAGCTTACTGCCACCGCTACTATCTATTTACTCTAATAAGCCTTGTGGGCATTCTGTTTCTACTTTAATTAGCATTTAGACTTTCAGTATTGCCGGCTACTACTGCCACTCCTACTCATTCTGATCATAATAATCATCTTCAGTACCTTAATTAGTGTAAACTACCAAACAGTGTGCCCCAAACAGCTTTATGAATATCTATTAAACAGATAATGCTGTAGGGCTGAGCCAATACATGCCACATCTTAAGTAGGCTACAGGCCAAAGGCACTGTATATGATTTATGTAGTTGTGCTTGTATTTTTCTTTAATTTTAGATTTTTCAACTTCATTTGGGACTTTTGTGTCCTTTTTATTGGCCTTTTCCTGATTTAAATGACAGATAAAACAGTGCAGAAACTCCAACTTGCTTGCATACTCTACCTTCTCTAACTTCAAAAGGCAAATAAAGTCACTTGAATTTGAACTTGATTTTATTTGTTTTATTTGTCTTCTTTATTGCAGCAGGTATACTGTACCTCTCATTCTTTTCATTTAGATCACTCCATTTGGAGATGTATATATTTACAATGTGTAAGCCTGCAGGAACATCCTAGAAAACTGATTACATTATGGTGTATCTTGTTTCATCATTACTGGAAATATCTCCCAGCACAAGATTTCAGGGGCCTCATCTTTTTTTATAACCCCTCTTTATTACTCTCCTTATGGATATTTTTCATGTTTTCAGTAGCAGATTATAGACCTGACATGGGGATAAGAAGAAGATAAGAGGAGAATAAGTGGATGAGGAGAGGACAGATGAATGAAAAGACCATGAGATGCAAAGGATTTGTTTACTCTCTGTGTTCCACTTGACAGTGTGTGCTTTTGTGTGTGTTATCCAACAACAGCGTGATGTTGCTTCATGCAAATGGAGGAGCTGTTTTTGTGAAGCCCTGTTTGATCTAAATATTCCATTCACTGAGGATGACAATGGCTGCTGACGATGAAGACAGAAAAATTCAAGCTGGTGGCTGAGGATTTATTTATTTACACAATATGACAATTTAAAAATGGGATTTCTGTAATATTTTGTGTCTACTTGGAGGAATTAGTTTGGAGTCAAAGAATAATATCTTTTAAGTGGTTGACAGTGCAGTGAGGGGACCAAACTCCTGAAGGCACCATAGCAAGTTTACCAACAGTTAAAGGATCTCTCTGCTTGCTTTTTTACTGTAAATATCAAACTTTTTGTATCTCATGTGATTCCCCAAAATACAGCTACAAATACTGGACTCACCCACTACACTGAGCTATAGTTAGCTACGTTGAACATCAAGGTTTTTATATATATATATATATATATATATATATATATATAATATATATGATATGATCACTATCAGTACCCTGTAAAAATAATGTGCAGTGTTATAGATTATATTAAGTTGTATTTACAGTTAATTATATAACACAGACAGGGGTCTTTTTGTGTATAGCACCGTTGATACTTCTTAACATGTTCTCAAGTAAAATCTACTACTTGTAATTGAGTATCTTACACTTTGGCATTTATCTTTTTATCTCTTTGGTTGGACATAAAGTAAACTCATTAAGTGTAGTTATTACGACTGAAAATGTATGAAACAGCAGACTCAAATCACAAAAAAATATTTTATTGACATAAGATAAAAAAAAATGTAGCTTGCTAACAGAAAAATCTTCAACACATATAAATGCTTCCCATAAAAGCCGATCAGGGATCCCATTAAACTATACTGCTGAGACTTTCGGAGACAGTCACGTTTCATACAGTTCATAAAGAACCTTCCGTCCAACTTTTCCACCTCTGGACCAACCAGGTAGAGTACTGTGATGACCAGCAACACCTGAGCACGCGCAGTCCAGCTGCAGAGTCCACCCATCAGGCAGAGAATAAAGTTCCTACGACAGGACACAGCTGTTGTTCTTCTTCAGCGGGGGTCTTTTCTTCACAGCGGGTCCGGGCACGGTGTCTCTGCGCCTCCACACCGCAGGGCTCAGCCGGTGCGGCAGGTTCACCTGTTGCAGCAGCGCGCTAAACACTCCGACCGTGTTCCCACCGGTGCGCGCGGACGCCTCCACGAAGTTGGCGTCCCACTCACCCTCCACCGTGGCCATGACATCTGCCGCCAGCAGCACCCGACCCTCGGTCTCGGTCAGGTCCGCCTTGCAGCCAACCACGGTGATGGGCGCGCCCTTGCCGCCCCGCAGCTCCAGAATCTCGTCGCGGAGCCGCCGCACCTCCTCGAGGGACCCGGGGTCGTCCACCGCGTACACGAGGGCGAATGCGTCGCTGTGTCGGATGGAGAGCTCCCGCATGGCCGGGAAAGGGTAGCTGCCGCTCGTGTCCAAGATCTCCAGACGCATCTTCCCCGCAGACCCCGCGGTGTCGTACTCCAGCACGTGAAGCTCCTCGACCGTGCGCGTGTATTTGTGTTGGAAGCGGTCGTGGAGGAAACGGTGGATGAGCGCGCTCTTACCGACCCCCGCTGCCCCGAGGAACACCAGCCGGACCGTGTTGGGTCGCCCTGATAGAGACATGCTGAGCTGGTGTGTGTGTGTGTGTGTGTGTGTGTGTGTGTGTGTGTGTGTGTGTGTGTGTGTGGACCCCGGAGCGAACAGCCGTCCCGTCCGAGAATGTGAGACTACTGGCGGACTTTCTGCTCCCTCCGGTGATGCCAGCGGCTCTGGTCTCCTCTTTAAAGCGTCTACTGGTATTTATAGGCTGGCCACCGCTGCTCTCCACCAATAAGCTCCCTCCCTCTGTCTCACACGAGGTGAAGCACGATTCAAAGCAGGTCCAAGTTGAAATTTTAATTCCAGCGACGATGCAGCAGCACTCTGACATTTATGGCAACATGGAAACATAAATTAATGTGTTTTTACTGGTATTTACAATCATCAGTCATGTTAGAGGGAGTCATACTGACCACAGGAGCCACTCTTGTTTACAGGCCTGTGAGTCATTGAACTTCAACCACCACAACAGAAACCATATAGGAACAAGTCATGTTAAAGTATCAGTATCAGTGTTACATTATCACGTTATTTTCAATGGCTGGGCAGTTTAACATAGGGCAAGTACGACCTATGTTTTTTACCTTTTACCTTTCGCAGGTTTCATGACAACCGCAGTTTCTCCTACACACTTCAGAGCCCTTTCTGGTCCTTTAATACATCGTGACCAGAGCTTTGTTTTGCATTTTTGTGGTTCATTTCCCTCATTGGTTTTGCTCTTGCTCCATTACCAACACATGGTTTTTGTTATTGTGTTCCTGGGAACTCACATCCTGAAGTCTGGCAGTCATAAAGAGATGGTCATTCATGCACACACAACCAAGATACAGACATGTGTACTCATATTTACACCGGCTATGAGTCATGGAAGGTTTCTCTTTAATGATCTCCCACAAAGATCCACTGTTGTGGTACATACACACACATTGTGTAAATATATATATATATATATACCTATTGTACACACAAAAGCTGCACACTCCCTGTTATTAAAAATTAAGTTTGAGTAGTAACTCAGGAGTAGGTGATCTTGTTCAGCAGCCTAATGTTTGCTGTCTGAGTAGACACACGGATTTCTTGAGAAGTACTTGTGGTAAGGTCAAACAGCACAACAGATGGTGTAGCAAGAGTCAAATTTGTATGAGACCATCAATACGGTTCTAAGAATCTGCTGATTGTTTTCTAGCGAAGCTTTTCATCATCAGGATATCGAACAAAACTCTCCCTTTCTGTCTCTTGCTGACTCACACTGTCTGGCTGGACGCGGCTATCGGTGGGCAAACAGATACTGTGATAATTTGTCATTGTGTGCGTGCATTTGGGTACGTGCATTAGTTTGTTCTATCTCTTATCTCTACCCTTGAAGAAGGTCAGTACTTCCTGTTTAATATAAGGGAGCAAATAAGACAGGAACAAATTAAATAAAAAAAAGAGCAAACCTGCCGACAAACTAATCTGAGCCACTGGCTGCAACAGCACTTTCTGTGTATGCAACTGGCAGACATCTTTTAATACAGACCTGTTCCCTGTTTGTGGCATGTTAGGTAAGCAAACTTGCCATGCATCAGTTAGTGGAGTGGTAACAAAGTCAGAAGTGTCTGAACAGCTTAACATGACATGATTGTTGAACATCTCATTCCAAAACTATAGGCAATAGCATGCTGATACAACAGTCTCTTTTAAAATAGAGACTATTTAATATTTAAATGATACATTTTATAATTAAATAATATGTTTAATTATTGGGGTTTCAGGCTTCCACACGATCTTGAAACCTGGTTACAGGGATTCACTCCCATTCAGCCACTAAAACATTAATGAGGTGCAACACTGATGGCTCACAGTCTGTGTTCAAGTTCACCCCAAACATGGTGGATCGGGTTGAGGTCACGGCTCTGTGCAGTTCTTCCACATATTGACCTTGCCATGTTGAAACAGAGGGGGACCTTCACCAAACAAAGTTGGAAGCACACGATTGTTGTATGCTGTGGCAATAACATTTCCCTTTACAGGAACTAGCCTAAACCATGAAAAACAGATGTGTCCACATACTTCTGGGCATATAGTGAACACAGTGAACCAAAATCATCTTCACATTACCCACACTAGATGGCAGCAGTAGACTCAGTAGGATAAACATGAAAGTATGGGTTGAGACGGTTAAATAGTTAAATATATGCTGGGAAATTACTGGTGTTATAACTGTAGAAGTATGTGATACATGATAGCAGTGCTACAGTCCATATGTACAACCCTGTAACCCACAAAAACAAAGAAAAAGTAGGAAGTTATTATGCCTAACGTATTTAATATGTGTCAATGAGTGACTGCCTCTAAGCCTAATCAAACTGGTTCGGTCATAACGGTTCATGACATTTGAAACAGTAATTTAACTTTATTTAATTTGTTCAGTGCTGAAGTTCATGATCAAATACCTGCAAAACTGATGACACTCATGAATTATAGCTGTCGCTTAGTGCTAATTAGCATATGTTAGTGTGCTAATCTTTGGTGCCCATTGAGCCTATTAGCTTCTAAACATCAGCATGTTAATGTTATGAGCATGGTGCCATAGTAGTATTAGTATTTAGCACACAACACCCCTGTGTCTAAATATAGCCTCTCAGAGCCGTCAGCGTGGCTGTAAACTCTTTTTAAATGGTTCATTTAGTCCAAGAAGAACAATTTTCACAACTCCTATATGAAATTACTGGTGTTATAACTGTTCCTCTGAGAAATTTTTAATCACCAAATTTGAAGGTTCATCAATGGTTTTCACTGGAGAGCGACAATATTCTCCTGCAAGTTGTGCCACATGAACTTTTACTTCCAAGCAGAGTTTGAATAAGCTCTTCTTTCACTCTTTAAACTGTCAGAGACTCACAACCTCGCTCAGGACTCTCCTCTCACATAGGGGGAAAAGATCTGCCCTACTTCTCATGCTCAGCATGAATCTTTTTGCTGCACATCTTCTTCATCATCTGTCTCATTCATTTCCCGCTTTCTTCCTCCTCTGCTCATTGTTCTTCCCTTCTTCCACTCAAGTACCATACTAAGCTTTTTCTGGCAGGGAGAGCTGGCAGATCTGGCAAGACACTGCCATGTGTTTTCTCTTACAGATGATAGGTTTTGCACACACAGCACACAAACACAGACTAACTGAAAAGACGTGGGAGTGGGAGTATTATTGTATCAGTGTGAGCACAGTGAAAGCTCCAATTCATTTAGGGCACTATCACATGTCTGCGCTTATCTGGAAGTTTTTATTTAGACCTCTTTCAGTCACTGAGTATCAGAAGTGCCAGAGAAACTGTATCTGTACTTACAGATTTACACAAATACAAGGTTTATTAAGATTATCGTGTGTCTGTTAACATCTCCAAACATTCATCCTCCTCAATCTTCATCCTTGCCATCACTTGTTACCATGGCAACACGCAGAAATCCTGCAGTGGAGAATGAAGGATGCTTGTTGGTCTGTCTGTATCAAAACACACATGTGAAGTTTAGCACACATTAGAATGACTGTGGGTTTTTTTTTTTATAAAGAGAGGAGTTGAGTTTCCTCTGCAGAAGGACGGAGAAAGTAGAGTAGGTTACCTCCCTCTACCCTCGCCTTCATTCTCTTGAACAGTTTTGGCTCAGTGAAATCTCTAGGGGACATGATGCATGCGCTTGCTTCCTTCTCCCACACAAAAACAGCATATTGCGAAAAATCATGACAATGGCTTTTCTTATCAGAGCAAGATAGTTGCCACGTTGGGTAAATTAAACAAATTGAGGTGATGCTGTGATGCTCAATTTCTATTCAGGTTTCAAGGGAAGGAACGTGACACCTAGTGCAATAGTGTGGCTCATTGATGTGTATTTAATAGTTTCTGGACAACAATGGAGCTCTATGGCACAGTGGAATAAGATACAATGAATTAAGCTTAATATACACAGACACTATTGTAGCATCAGCTCTTCATTGGTTTTAGTATTTTCATTCGATTTAATGACAATAAGGAAAATGTAAATTATCAGCAGAACCATAATTATTATGTCATTATTGTTTTATGTGTTGTCAGGTGACGCCAAGATGGCAATCAAAGAACCTCTGCAGCCTGATCATACTATAACAATACAACAGAGCCTTTTAAGTATCAGTTCACCCAAATTACAAACAAGAGTTTCCAGCCACGCCAGCAGCTCTGTGAGGCTCTACTTTGATTTAAATGTTAGTAAGTAATGTGTACCATCTTGGTAATTCATGGAAATCTATTAAATTGTATTCACTCAGAAACCATAATGTAAACCTCATGGTGGAGCTAGCAGAGACGTCTGGGGATAAAAATCAGTAGACTTTGTTCTCTGGGCACCATAGATATATCTGTTCTGTGCCGGTCCATTTGGATGAGATGTTTCAATCTTGATTAAAATGGTCGAGCAACTGACTGACTATCATTCCCATCCCTTGAGCCAAGTAGCTACTTAGGAGGTTACTCTGGATAACATAGTTTTCTTAGAACTCTTTATTCAGTAGAAAGTAGATCCAATGAACTTTTGCCAGGTCTGTGAAACATATAGTATGATAAATGAAAAATAAATGAAGGAGAAAATCCACTGTTGAGAGGGAAATCTTTATTGGGGGTTTGTACTTCATTCAGTTCAAATGTAAGGACATGAAAAAGACTAAAATGCTCTATGGAAGGCACAGCCACAGTAACAGCCAGAGAGATGACTGACTCCATCGTTGTGTTTACACACCAGCAGCAGCACCCAATCTAAGGCAGACATTTTGTCACAACAAACATGTGCTTTTAACTTCTTGCAGTTGGAAACTACATAATTGTGCAGATTTAGTATCACAGTTGGAATTCATGTATCTACGACTGCATATTTGTAATGTATTTATGTGCATCTGAATGTGTTGTAACTAGGCCTTACCCACCGCCTCCCTTTCACTTCTTGTAAAAGAAAGGATGGTCATAAACAAAGACAGCACCTTTGCTCTCCATTTTTGTTTGTTTCCTCCTGAAGTATAATTGAGAACCTTGCACTTATCGGAGGAACCAGAGAGAACTGAGTGAAACCTTTCTGTAGATGCATCTGTCTATATACAGATTTTGTCTAGCTGCACATCTAAGCACAAGGAGAGGAGCAGTGAGAAACATACAGGCAAAGAACTGGTTATATCAGCCACATCCCATTTCTTTCTTTACATCCTCGGCATACTTTTGCACTCAAAGTTTCCTATGATTACTATGTTTTTGAAGCATTCAGTGACAATGAAAGCCTTATTTACAGCAAAAAACATGTAAATCAGTAACATCCCTTTATCTGATGTGTGTTATGCTTTATAGTTCGAAAGAGAGCAGGAGATGAAAGCAGCGCAATAGAGCCAGCAGGACATTTAGCAGGAGAAGGTTAGATATTGTAAGTCATGAGTTATAGCATTCGACATGTTTGTTACACCAGTAGTTACCACAGATAGGCACAACTAATAACAGTAATCACCCTGATATTTCTCAGGTACAGCTTGTGTAAATTTGACTGGAAGTGAAACAAATAATGTGCAACCACACTATGATTCATTCAGTAAGCAACAGTCATTGTAAATCCTAATCTCCAGTAAAAAGCCCAGTAACAAGAGTTTTAATGATAATAATACAAAATAAAAACACCTGTAGTGCTTTGGTGCCATGACTTCCAGTTTTTCAGCTTCACTTTCCATCACACATCCATCCAGACAAATTCACAAGTACACACACACACAGGCACACATACATATGCAAAAAAAACCCAGCTACCTACAGTATCTATCAATAGTTTGAAGCTTTGTTACAGACAGTGAAGTCCAGCTGTGCTTTCTCAGTATTCCCAGAGGGTGGCGCTGTCCAGGGAGTCGGCGCTGGCCTTTAGCCCTCCAGCATGGTCTCCTTTAAGGTACTTCCCCCCCACAGCACAAATGGCCATCTTGTTGAGGTCACAGAACTCAAACAGGAACTGGACAGGCGTTGGGCTGCTGCACACCACCGCTGTGTCGTCTCCAACACACCAATACTTCCCCTGGGAGTCTGGACAAACAACACATACTTAATGAAGCCTGACTCACACACAGTGCATAAAGCGCTGGATGCCATGTTTATGTATTCAGTGTGACAGGTTAAAGGACCAGTGTGTGGGATTTAGTGGCATCTAGCGGTGAAGTTGCAGACTGCAACTAACTGAACACTGCTCACGTCTATATTTTACGACTTGGAAATGAGAACAGGGGAGGTGTGTTGGGGAGACTGCGGCAGCCTCAAGGGCTAGTATCATGCAATGACACCACAACAGTCCTGTAAACTCATTATCTTTTTCAACGATTGCCTACCTTTAAGGGAGTAAGCACCGTTGTTGAACTCCAGCTGGAAAACATCGTATGATGCTCGGTTGGAGTCCAGGGTCGCCATTCCGGCTTTACGAGCCCCGATGAAACCATGCTCCCCACGAAGGACGATGATTGGACGGTTGATCAGCTTCATCAGGAACTGTTCTGCCTCCCCTGATGAGACAGGCTGATTAGGGCTGTGTCAAACAGCTGTGGGCCTTGTTTCTAGAAAGTCTGGTTTAATCTTGAAGCTCAGATAATCATAGCCCAAAGACATACATGGGTTCTAGGATTATAAACTTAAAGATGATTTTGAGAAATTGGGTTCTTGCTGTGTTATTTTTCCTCTTTAGGGATGGACAGAGTACCTGCATTGTCAACAGTAGCGGCTAGCTGCCCGTTCTTCTTAGCGACCACATATTTGCCGTTAGCTGCACGCACACACACACGACCCTCATGCCACTCCAGTTCGAAGAAACAGTTGGCCGACCTGTGACACACACATTAACAAACTCAGTGACGGTGAAGAATGGGTGTGTGAAGTCAGGTGTGTGTGATTTTCAACGTGTGTGTGTGTGTGTGTGTGTGTGTGTGTGTGGTTACTTGGTGGAAGCAGTGGACTGAAGTCCTCCACTTGCTGACAGAGTCCAGTATTTGCCGGCAGCGGTTCTGAAGGCACACTTCCTGTCTTCACGGCTCATCTCCATCTGGAAGACTTCCTGGTCTCCTTCCTCGTCCTGATTGGCTGACAGGTCCATGCCTAGAAAAGTGGGGCAGTCTGCTGTCAGCTTTCATTTGTCTCTGGAGGTTTTCCTCCTTGTCTGAAACTCTGCAACCCTCTAATTTATGAAGTTCCCCAGATAGACTCTTAAAGGGACAGAACACCCTGAACTCTCTGTGCCCAGCTGTTAAAGGTGTGTATTATGATACCCACACACTGTAGAGGGGATGTTCCAGTCCTGAAAGGGACTGAGTAAGGGGAGGGGAGTTACGGTGAAAATAATAGCGGAACAGCAAAAATGATCAGTCAAAAACGCAACTTGTCCTGTGAGTGCATTGCATTCTGGTCTAATGAAGATACTGTGGACAAATTAACATCTCTGCTTCGCCCATGGTAAATATCTGAACTGTAGACTTGAGATTTCCCTCTATAAAGACTTGATATGAGACTTTAAACCATTTAAATCTCAAGTGTTAAACTGTGGAATGTAAAAATATAAATAACAAATAAGACTTGCATAACCAAATTTTTGGGGGGGCTTTTTGTAAATTTAAATATTTATTGTTAGGCCTATGCATTAAAATAAGAGAAACACTGACATATCATCACCTTATAAAAGTTTATAAAGTTAGCAAACAGTTGCCCTTTTACACATCCAGCAGATATGCAGCAACATTAACATTCATTTGGAGTCAGGTTTGAAATTCCCATCACTTTAAGCTCTGTTTTGGTCTACACCAACTCCTGAGGGAAATATCTTTAGCTGTTAAATACACCACTATATTCCGCAGCCATTTTTACATGTAATAGTAGGGTAAACACAGGTGTTACCAGTGATATTAATTAGTGTTCTGTTCCATTCAGGTCAGACAGAGTCAGGGTGCTGCTATTGTGCACGTTGGCTCACTGGAAAGACCGGAACAGAACCTTAATTAGCATCACTGGTAACACTTGTGTCTACCCTACTATCTCATGTAAAAATGGCTGCTGTGAAGAAGGTCTATAACTGTCTGTGTCCCTTTTGGTGCTGAACAGGTAGCGTACATCGGATTATCAGAGCTTTGTCACTAAAAACAGCTGCTTGCTGCCTCTGAAGACAACGCTGATGAAAAGATGTGGGCTCCCCCTTGTTCAAAACATATCAGGAAATCAATGAATGCCTGTAAGCTGGCGAGCTAGACGGCTTGTTCAAGTCAAGCCATGTGAGGATATTCATGATTATCCCGATTATCACCATCATGGAAATTCGCCATGATACATTTATCTTTGTGGTTTTCATCACGATAATGTTGTCCCATCCCTAACTACGAGACACACCTTTTACATTACATTCATACACTGATTACATTCATTTGACCCATTTTTTAACAAAATCAGAGACTGGAAAGCATCTTGATCTGAAATAAAGACTTGAAACTTGACTCAGACGTCTCACAATGACTTAAAATCAGCTATGGATTTCTCCACCGAGGAGTTCAGAAAAAAAGCTTTTGCTCTTCATTAAGAGGACACAAGACTGACACAAAGACCTAATTTTTACCGTTCAGCTACTGGCTAACAAAATGCCTGTGCAGACCAACACCGGGTGGTCTTTTAAAAATGTTTGAATGCATACATCTCCTTGCTCTACTCCATGTGTGTTACTCCTCTGTCTTAAATGGCCACAACTTCAATAAAAGACCAGGTCACATGTCAGGGCCCTACATTGACCTCATTTAAACAAAGATGATCTTCCTTCTGCTTCCACAATCTATCTGTCCTGGAATTCACGCACACACACACATGCTATTTCTGCATGATTAAACTATATTGACACTAAACTACTGTCAATGATCAGTCCCATGTGCCCAGCAGCACAGTGTGAGACAGAGTGGCAACTAGACAAAGAGGTTTCATGTGGCACAAAGATCCACATTCAGCAAGGACTGTCTGAGTCACACCTCCCTCTTTGTAGCCTATTTTCTCTGCCTCTCCTCCATTTTATGTCCTTTTGTCTCCTAAATAAATCCCTCCTCGTTTTCTGTGTATCCTCCGTCTATTCTGAGATAAATAATGATGGATAGCCTAACTGTAGACTGAAGCTGACCCTGAACCAGCAGCCACAATGCAGGGGTAGAATTACTGCAGAAAAATGTTAAGCTTAGGCAGAGACTGGCCAAAAAAGAGGGAGGAGGTGGGGGAGAGAAAGTGAGAGCATGATAATGAAAAACACATGGTGTGAGGAAAATGAAGTAACAGGAGTCTCTAATTCTGTTCTGCTCTCTGTCACACACACACACACACACACACACACACACACACACACACACACACACACACACACACACAATCACGCAACAGCTGCCTCTGGTGTGTGCCCAGTTATGCAGTGACTTCATCTGTACGGTGAAATGGGATTTTTCTCTCTCTCTCTCTCTCTCTCTCTCTCTCTCTCTCTCTCTCTCTCTCTCCCTCCCTCCCTCCCCTCCCTCCCTCCCTCTCTGGCTCTGTGTGACTGCAGAGCCTCACCTTGCCTCGTGGAGACGTTTCTCTCGTTGCCTGCAGTCAGCACGACCTGCGCGTGGCTGCGCTCCAGGCCAAACAGTTCATCCTTCCCCACCCGGGTGCTTTTCCCAGACTTCATTGTGCCGGTGGGGCCCACGGGCGCCAGGTAGCGGCCGTTGCAGTCGCGGAATGCCACTTTTCCGGAGCGGAACTCCAGCATGTAGCCGGTATCCTTGTCCGTGGTAGTGGACAGGCTGCCGTCATTGCGCAAGAAGCGGTTGTTCGAGGTCTCCAGGTGGTAGCGCTGGTCACGGTAGACCAGGGTCACGAGAGAGTCGAAGCCCCAGGGGATGTCGCGGTTTATGGACACCTCTTGCCGCTCCCCCTGCGCGCTCAGGTGGGCGAAGCGTTTGCGCGCAAAGCTGTACAGGTTGACCTGCGGGTGCACAGCCAGGTGCACGCTCCATTTCTCTGCCGGGGAGGCTGTCTGCGCAAAGCAGGTGATCCGGTCCTCGCTGCCGCCGAGGTACCGGCCATAGGGCTCGGACTGCAGAGACCACCGCCCGTCTTCGTGCGCGGTGATGACGAAGCGGCAGTCCCGGCCGCGCGTCTCGCTGTCCGCGGTAACGTTGCCGTCTTTGTCCGTGGCGAGGTAGCGGCCCAGGTGGGAGTGGAGGAACACGACGCTGCCGTCCTCCCCGGTCTGCTCCAGTGTCCAGGTCTGCTTCTTCTTCAGGCTGCTGGCCGAGGCGTTGATTTTGAAGCCGAAAGTCTCCGCAGTCAGATACTTCCCCGCGCTGTTGATGAGCCCCAAAGGGATCTGCAGCATGTCCCCGTCGGCACCGTTTGCGGACATGATTGCCGTGTGTCAAGAAAGGGGAAAAGAAGAGAGATGCTGTGCTTGTTTAGAGTAGGACAGAGGGAGTGAATGTGGGGGTGTCTGAGGGAGGGACAGAGAGAGAGAGAGAGAGAGAGAGGGAGAGAGAGCTGCTCTTTGCTGACTGATGATGATGAGTGTCCCCTGACTGCAAATCCAGACTGCCTCGCTGGAGCTGCAGGAGTTGCAGGACTGGGAGTTTTGTTTTATAACGGCAGCACACGCCCCAGATACAGGCAGAGGAGCTGGAGGGAGATAACTGCAATTTTGTCAAACCACCCCACCCCTGTTCACCTACACACACACACACACACACACACAGCCACACACACACACAGCCATTATATAGTATCATCCTGACCATTACTGTATTAAAATGATAGTAATAACTAATTCTCCTCCACATTTCCCCCTACTTTCCCTCCTTCTGCTCACCCCCAGTTCCACATGGATAGAGCCATTCACCAGCTGACAGAACAGTGTTTGTCCTCTGGGCTGTGTGTGTGTGTGTGTGTGTGTGTGTGTGTGTGTGTGTGTGTGTGTGTGTGCGTGCGCTGCGATGGCTATGAAGATATTGAGGTAAAGTTTATCAGATCTAGCTGATTTACATGAGGCCTAAAGCACTTTTGTGTACTTTTGTTCTGTGGGTTTTCCAGGTGTGTACTATAAGCCCCCTTACAATTGAGTTACATAGACAATAGTGTGCTTTCAACTTTGTGTGCAAGAGTTTAAGGAAGGCCCTTTACTTTTTTAACATAATGCCCTCATATACAATAAAGAAATAGTTCCCGAGTTTGGTGTGCGGAGAGTCCTTACCAATCCAACACCTCTGTGATGGAAGAGATAGAAATACACCAGACTACACAAGGTCTCCCCGCCTGCCTCTTGTCTCTTTCTCTCTCCTCTCTTTGCCTTTAATTGCCCCTGGTGACATCTTGTCATGGTAACGTATGTATGTTGTAGGGTGAGAGGGTATGTCTGTTATAACGTTTTTCTCCCTCCCCCCTTCTTTCTCTCTTTGCCTTACACACACAAACTCTACAGTGTATGATGATGCACACTATACCACCAACCACAAAACATGTCAGCATTGCATTAGAAGCCCCGGTGAGTTTTTCTATAGTTTTACTATATTCGCAGCAGTGCAAGCAATGAAAAATATTGTGTTTTGAAATACATGCATGGAAATCAGACGTCCACAGTGTGTGTTTCCGTTATTAGCTTCAGTTGTTTCCTGGCCTTGTGATTCTACCCGTTTCCACCTGCTGGTCTGGTCAGGCCTGCCTGCCTCTTCCGTCCTCCTCCCCTGGGCTCTGTCATGACTCCTGCCTGCACATCCACCTTTATTTATACTGGAGAGAGTATTACTGGGTGTGTGCTTATCCTTTCCTCACACCTAATACAATAATATTAGCAAGGTAATGAATATCCCCATGAGAAGCCAATTTATCCAGTTAAGCCTTTTAGAGCTGTTCTGTTTCTTCCCCCCGCGGCAGCTCTTAACAATGAATGTGATTATGTTGATATGGTGTTTTGACTGTACTGAAATATCTGATTAGGAGTTATCTGCCTCGTTGGAATAATGCAGGTGGAGTGGTGCTTAACATACTTAACCACACTGTTGTGTCCATCCTCCTCAACCTACAAACAAATTACTTTGTGTATTCTCTGGAGGGTCAGAACTCCTCCGTAAAACTAAAATAAGTTGCACACTGTGGAAACAAAGCATACTTTCTGCCTGTTTTTCTGTTAGTGGAAATGCTACACAGGTCAAAGATGGGAAGGTTCCTTCAGAGCAGGTTTATTTGCATAAGTTTGCATGTAAATGTTTTCATCAAGTTGTCAGTATATGCAAATTATTGTTTTAAAAAGCCAGACAGAGAAGAGGCCTGTTTAACGTACAGAGGCAGATCATTCCATAATTTAGGAGCAGACACAGCAAAGGCACGGTCCCCTCTGAGCTTCCGCTTAGTTTAGGCACACTCAGGAGCAGCTGATCATCTGACCTGAGAGAGCGGACGGGTATATTGGGGTGTAGAAGCTCAGAGAGGGATATGTGGAGAGTGTGTGTCAATCAACTGAAACTTCTTAAGCGACAATAGTGATGATTTACTAACTGTTTAAGTCACATATAAAGTGAAAATAACTAAAGCCTGGTAAGAGCTTAGTAACTTTTTGCTTTCAGGTCAGTGCAAATTGAACACTTTGTTTTTTTATGGTGGTCTAGAACGGCTGTGCTTGCAATTCTTTATTTGAATGCCTTTATCTCGAGATCACAAGTTCATTATTCGTATCTCAAGAAAACAAAGGGGGGATTTCTCGAGATAACAAGATAATTCATCACGAGAAAACAAGTTTCATTTATTCAAGAAGAGAAAAATGTGTGTCTGGTTTATTTGATCACACCTGATTTCAGCATTCAAGATCACTGTCATGACTGTTGGGGAAGATTCATAACTGAACTTAAAAGAGTTGTTACCAGAATGTACATCTACTGAGAGTTTAAAATGTTTATTTCCTGGCAATGTGATGCAATACTGACAAAATATATCAAAATGAGATTTATTAAATGAGCTCAAAGATCCCTGCAATGTCCAGATTCTTTTCATGCATTCTTTCCGTATGAAAATTTAACATTAACTGTCATTTTGAGGAATGTCATTCCTCCATGCAATGTCCATTATGTTGAACCAATGCAACAAATTCAGGCTCGCATAGCACTCCTAATCTCTGATAAACATTATAAGAAATAAGAGAAAACAACCTTTTGTTTTCTCGTGATAACGGGTTGATTATCTGGTTATCTTGAGATAACAAAGCTTGGATTCTTGAGATAACAAAATAATTAACTCATTATCTCGAGATAAAAGCATTTGAAAAAAATAATGGCATGGCCATTCTCAGCATCTGTAGTTTATGACCGCTATCCAGACAAAATAAACAATTCTACCTCATTGCTTTGGGCTCAGGTAAGATCAAGTATTTGACATTACTTCTGATGATTTGATTAATTATATTTTAAAAAGGTAATTTAATAATTCAAATACTTGTCAATTGCAGCCCTTGCATGTCAACTGGACAGTCCAAACTAGAAAAAGGGGTAGCAACAGAGAAAAGCATCCCATGACCCCAATTTGACCAAATCCTTGATGAATGAGTTTAAAGCCTGAATGCAAGAGCTGATTGAAACATTTAATTTGTCTTTATAGATCAGTGTATGGATAAAATATCACCTGTAGAGGAGCGATACAAAACACCTTGTAGCCTACAATTAGTCAGTGACGTAATGAGGAAGGACACGGGGGATGGAGGAGCATGTACTGAATAATAAAATGTTTTAATAAAACATGGACTAATTAATTTTAGAGAGAAGAATGATGGGTGTGGAACTGACAGCTCAAACAGGTCCGGGCTCTGAACAGGACTGGAGTTTGGGAGTAGGACTTGGCCTTTGCTTGGAGAATCTGGTGGCGGACAGGACATGAAGACTGGGCTGGGACTGAGATTGTGGAGGAAATGTGGAGGTGGGGCAAACAGCAAAGATTTGCTTTGGGCTGCTCGATGCTGGATACCACTGAACCCAGACAACATCGCCCCCACCTGGGCCTGCAGGGAACAACAGCAAGGATGTGGATCTTATGATAGGAGAGAAACTTGTTATCAAACCCAAATACAAACCGAGACTAAATGATAGACTTTGGGTGTTTTTCCTCACCAGCTCAAGAGGAGAGTCACACTCTGCCTTCCACCGCAGGCAGATTATCAGTGTGTAGGAACTTGGCTTGGGAACTGGACGGTTGCTAGTTCAAGTCCCACAAACCACAGTATTGAGTGTGGACTGGTAGCTGAAGAAGTGTGGGTTACCTCCTGTGAGCAAGACACCTAACCCCTAACTGTTCCCCGGGCACCTACAGCTGCCCACTACTCCTAATGTATATAGTACTGTATATAGGATGGCTCAAATGCAGAGGAGAAGTTTCATTTTTATGTTTGTAAAGGATGTATAAACTATGACAATGCCTTTATCCCTTGAGCAAGGCACATATTCCACTTCTTTGATGTCCTCAACACCATATAGGCCTTCTTCACAGCAGACATTTAGACTTGTCACAGAAGGAAAATGTTAAAATGTTAAGCTCATTAAGCTCTGTTTTATTCAGGTGTTCCAGTAAACCATGAAAGTGAACCAGCATGCACAATACCAGGACCAAGAAACTAAAGCAAATAATTCATTTTATTATTTACACCTGTGTTTTTTCTACTGTGACTGTGTCAAAGTGTCTTCCATGGAAAGTATCTGTCAATGTAAATGAACAGTGTTATGATTTTATGTAGTCTACTGACATCTTTATTGTATATATTCATTTAATGAATTGTGGTTTACATTATATTAATTCTGTAAGTTATATCATAGTTGTGATATAGTTTAATTGGTGGGTGTGGAGACAGGACTGTCAACCAGTGAAACCAGCAATAAAACTGTAAATAATACTTAAATAAAAGCAGTAAAAAAAAAGGGCAGGATGTTCACTGTGTTGTGTAAATATAAACATAATTTGCTCTAAATGGGCTAAAACAGCAACAAATCTGGCATTGACATTAAAAAATAATAATAATAATTCATTTTAGGAGTATTTGATTCTACCTCAGCCTTCCTCTAAATTTAAAGAGTTTAAATTACTGAAATTCAGTTATGACTAAAGTTATGGCACATCTGCAGACCACACTAAATCCTTGCTGCTGTCCTTCCAGGTTGTCTGACCTCTAGGAAACATGATGCAGTGCAGTTGAAGCTCACTAGGTGGCAGACATGGTGTCTTTGCAACATTTTACACACAACACATCCAGTACAGCATATGGCCTACATGCACAGACAAAGGCTTTCTTCCATATAGTCGGCAACAATGAAAAGAGAGACGTAACGCTGGGTAGGAGAGCACCTGAAGGAAGATTTTATGTGTGTGGTGATTGGGCTTGTGTGATTTTTCCACATTAGGTAAGTTACACAGAAATAGAAACCAAATCGACAATACAACTGAAACTCACACTTTCCACATTATTAGGTGTTGATTTTGCAGTAACAACTGAGGACACAAGCGTTGATTGGAGTGTTGTTTGGTAGGTGTGGACCTTTTATAAAACACTTTTTTTTTTTTACTGTGATGACAATGACAAGTTAAATTTGTATTAAAAGCTCATTGATGAAATCATGTTTGTTCAGTGTCATATTCCCATCATCTCTGTGGATATGGTCAAAAGAAATGATCGATTGTGTTCCAGTAAAGCGCTCTCTAGCCAGAAGTCACTTCTCTGGCATTAAAAAACAACAGTTAAACCAGTTAGAAGAAACTGTATGTCTTAGATGAGATCTGCGATGGGTTTGTTTGCCCATGAACAAAACTATGCTGGTTTGCCTGCTTTGCGGCTCTGGGGGTCCACCACCTGTGTAAACAGTGTGGATGAGAATATGATACAGTAACAACAGGCCACTGAGTTCTCTACAGAGTGTAGGAGAAGAGGAGAGTGTGAAGAACGATGCAAAAGGAGAGAATTAGAGAGTGGAAGAAGTTCATTCACATTTCTATTCATCCACATATACTGTACATGCCCGAATGTAAACAGCAATGCAGACCTTACCTGTGCTGACATCCCTTCTCTGACTTTATTTAACTCCCTGTTTCTACATGAAAAGGATGCTGCTACTTTATATTGGTTTTTAGGACAAGAGATCCATGCAGTCATAACATACTCTGAGTATCATTGCTTGAACCTCTCTTTATTAGTTTGTATTATGCTGCTATTTCTTACCTTCCAGAGGACCAAAAGGGAAGCTGGAGTGATGAGAAATGCAGCATGGAAAGCAAGATCCTGGAAGTAGAAATGAATGAGAACAGAAGATGAACATCAAGTAGCAGATAATCAGGAGGAAGGAAAAAACAGAGGGAAGATTTACACGCAGGAAATTTGATTCCAAACTCAAGCTTTGCTGAAAAATTATTAACTAACTATTACAATATGTCGAATAAGATACTGCATTTGATATGTATTTCAGAATATACTGAGATTATAAAATAGGGGGGAAAATGCAGGAAGATTTAAAGCTATTAGGATACGATCTTTGGTTTGGTAAATAAGTTGTCACCTATGTATACAAACTACTAAGTATTTTTTCCATGCAGGTTATGGTTTTTTTTATCATGTTATATAACGTTACTGTACAACATATCGATCTGCTGTGGTCAGAAGCCAACAAGCAGAATGGGGAAACACTGGATGAGTCCCAAAGTCTCCTTTACCTTCCCCTATGCTCGTCTCTTTCCGTGCTGCTCATTGGAGGAAAACACTTTAATGCCCTCCTTTTAGCACCGCTCCACCAATGAGCATAAGTGAGGAAATCAGTGAGACGCAAGGAGGGATGGGAACTCTTTACACTCATCCCTGTGCTGCAGCTGAGTTACCAGCTCTGTCAAGCTAATCAAAGCTGAAAATGCACAACCGGCTTACATTTTCAAAATAAGAATTTTATTGAAAAACGCCTGGTCATATTCTTTAAAATCATACATATATTTGCCCTATTTCGAAACACACTCGATGAAAAATATGTAATAAACTATAACATACCGAACTAAACGCAACTTGACACGTTTGTGTAGTTTTTTTATTTCCTCTTCATGCTTATATTTTGAAGGCGAACCTCACGTAGTTTCCGGTTCGACTGTGACTTTTTCCATCTAGCTTAACGCAGCTCATTAACAGCTGCCTGGTTGCTAGACGACTCTATCTGCAACACTGATGTGAAAACAGCAACCCCCCCCTTCTCCGTGGAAAGAAAACAACATTTTAACGGGGTTTTTTTTCGGAAGCTATGGTCAACAGTGTCTTTCTTTTTTAAAACGTGGAGAAGCCGCTTGTGTTGTGGGGCGGAAATACGAGTGGTGTGGCACACAGCTAGCGTCTCTTTTGTAGCCCCATGTTTTTGTTTTTCACCAAGTAACGTTAGGAAGAAAAAAGAGGGGGCAACCTGAAGTGCGCTGTGTGAAAAGAAAAATGAGAGGATTAAACACGGACAAAGTCAAGTTTTCCAACTTAACGTAACATTTGCTTGCCAGCTATGTTTAGTTCAGCGGCTAAGATGTCTCTGGAGGCGAGTGATGTTCAAACTGATGAAGACTATGAAGAGCTGGTGAGTCCTTTAGCTTTGGTGCACTGTGTCCCTTCATGCTGTAAGTTAGTTATTTATTTTTTAAGCCTGTTGTGGTGATATTTATCACAGCTTATGTCAGTTTTCTTTTCCTGATGTGTTTCATGGATATTTCATATTGTATTCAATGTATAACAATAACAGTACACAACAGCTGATAAACTGTACACAATGATAATAACTGCAGGAAGGTGATACATTTTGAGCAGATTATTTCCTGTGAATATTGATCAGAGGTTAGTTTTCCTGATATTTTGGGGAATTTTTACAATACTGTCTGTAATATGTAGTTTTTTCTATTTTTAGACAATCAAAATTCCTATAAATATTTGCTTTTTTTGGATAAATTATGTGTTTTCTTCTCATTGTTCTGTTTGTTTGAACTTTTCTTATGCAGGATAAGGTTGTTTAACAAAAGGTATACATATCTTGTGTTCAGATCATCTAAAATAAATATCTAAACTATAAAAATAATAATTTCTATTTAGTTTTATACACAGCACAGAATGAAATGCCAAACTATTGGCCCACTTTTCTGTTTGTAAAAAAGTTTTCTTACACCCCTTGAATTTAAAGAAGGTCTTGTGACCCCGTTTAAGTTTGGGCAATCCCTAGTGGGGGGGAACCAATGATTTATGGCAATTGTTCCCAACACTTTTACAACCATTAAAGGTGCGTAAGATAAAGTGATGTTTACTTGACTTAGTTTGAATGAGAACATATCAGTTAAATCCTTCTTGTGTATTTGTCTATTTTCTCATTTTAAAGACTTTCAGAGATTTGTCTTTTCACATGTATTAAACAAGAAAAAAACAATCATAAGAAAACAATTGAATTGTTTTATTTGCTAAAACTTATAAACTTATAAACTCTATATTCTGGCAGTAGTACAGGTGAGCTGTGAAAAAATCAGGTTCCTCTGGTTTGTTGTAGGGCTCATAATAGCATTTCCACCAGGTCTGGATAAAAAAAACCAACTAATTGAAACCAGGAAAGATAGTTAATTTTTGAGGCTGTAAGATACAGACACTTTGGGACTCTGGTAATGAGCCTTCAACCCTTTCTCTCCTCTGATTGGTTGCTTTTGTCCAGGCCCGGGGAATTCTTGTCGTTAGGAACGTTAGGACGAGCCAGTAACCCGAGTAACCGGATTTTTTTTTCACAGATGATCTGTCTCATGTACTTGTAAAAGTTAGCTGCAGCTTTAATCACTGTAATCATACATCCTCTTAGATTTATCAATGAACCCCTACAGGTTCAATCACTCAGGTTGGGAACAATTGGTTTATAAGGGTTAACTTAGTGGACACAAATTAAACATAGACTAAACATTTAAAACTCAAACTTGCATTTTTAAATCGCAGATAAATGTTTTTTCTCTCTCTCACTGACACACACTAGGTTGAGGATGGCTTCTCTTTCTCTGCCGATATTCTGGAAAAGGTAAACAAATGATCTGTTAATGATGAATTTCATCTGTGGCAATGCATGTAGTTTATTGTTATACCCTTGTTTTTCTGTTTGGGCTAATGTGTGATAGTTATTGACCGATATTGGTTGTTCAATAGCCGATGCTGATATTTCGAGAACAGGGCTGCCAATGGCCGTCATGTATAATTATGTTCTATTCTATAGCAATTACAGGCATATGTTTACAGCAGGATGCATGAGAGTTAAAGTACAGGACTCAAAACCAACTTTTGCCTTATGGATTTAGTTTGATTAATAAACCTTTGCTCTGCTTTATCGCCTTTTATTTGTTCAATATCAGAGTACAAGGAGAAAGAGACCTGGCAAACCTCCTCCCTCTCCAAGTAAGACATGCTCAACTGCTCTGTCGGAAACTTTTGCAGATACTGTAACAAATCCGCTTTCCAAATTCCACGATTGTTTATATGCAGTATGTATATTTGTAGGGTCTCCATACCTCTCCAGTATGAATGTGAACCCCAGAAGAGTAGCAGTGGCAGCCTGGAGACTTCCAAGGGCCTCCCTGGGGGACACCAGAGGGGACACACCTGGGGAGAGTGGTTCAGCTCGCCTCACATCCCTCAGTAACGGCCATGGTAGGCACCGTACAAACATACAGCTGAAGCTCTCCTCGGGAGGGATGGCTTTGTAGGTGTCCGGCTCAGCACTGCTGACTTTGGGAAACTGATGATAAGCAGCTCTGCAAGTGTTACAACAATATTACATTTGGCTTTGTCTTTCTGGGATTTCAGTAAAAGAAAATCAGTTCTCTACTTTTTAAAGGTACAACAACCTTGTACATATTTTGGTTTTACAAAGTTTTTATGCCATTACATTGTTATAACATGTTAGCAAATACACTTAGTCGCCAGTTTATTTTGCACACAGAGCTAAAACTAAGCAGTCTAATACAGCAGTTCTGCATTCAATTCTACCTTTATGAAGGTTATAATGTTAATGTTTTGTTGAAACTGTTTTAGAGGGGTGTTGATGGTGTATGATCACTATACATCATTGCATTATACTGACAGGTGTTTTTGTTATTTAGCCTGCGCTCATTGATATAAATGGGCTGGACAAAATAATAGAATCACTACAGTGTGTTTATTAGCGTTCATCACCTGCCTGCTTCTGGAAATTAATCATTAATAGTGGAATTTGCTGGCTGCTCAGATTAAAGAGCTGAAATATGCTTAAAAACTCCGTAGAGTTGTAGATGATCTATGGCTTTGTTACTTCATCATTTCTGTACTTCACTATTGCGTTATGCATTCTTGTTATTTTATCTTTTGTTATACCAAAAATTGGACTAGGGGAGCCTGAGGGAGCGTCTTCTCAAGGGGTGTTAAATTCACAAGTCAGATGGAGTATTGATTTTTTGTTGGGAAATATCTTGAACCTCTCCCTGTCTGCTTCTTTTTCAGATGCATCCCAGACGCTGAGATCAGAGTACGATGTCACACCAGAGCTTCTTAAACAGACCTTGAGCATGAAGAAACACAAACATCTCAACTCTGGATCCAATGGTGAGAGAATGTATAGGTGTGTCAGAAAGTGGAGACGGGCGAAGTTGGACGTCAGATTTTGTGCTAAACAGAGTGGATATGTTGATGAGAATGTGAGTGACTGTGTTTGTATGATTATGTACCATCTCCCTTCTTGTCCCTGTGTGTATCAGGGTTCACCTTCAGCACAGGTGACTGCAAAGGAAAGGAGGACATGTATGATGAGATCATTCGCCTCAAGAAGGTAAAAGAGATACAGAATGCATATTGTGTTCAGCTTGCTCACGAATTTATGTTAATGCATTCAGGAAGAAACCCCCACTGATGGATCACATTGTGCATCAGGGTAGTGCTGTCTGTCGTAGTGAGGCGGGAGATTTTTCTTCTGCAGGAGAGTGTAACATGACGTGTGCATTTCAGGTCTGCTTAAATGGCCTTGAACAAGGCATTGAATGTCTACCAGCTCCAGTGTGCTGTTCTGTCGCTGACTCAGATTTTTTTTTGTCTGCAGAAGGCAAAAGGGGGGTTTAGACACTTTTTTTCCCCCTACACAGATTAAAGCTTTATTTAGATTTGGCACCTCAGGATGTCCATATGCTCTCTGTATGTTGAACTTTCTTCATGTGTGATTAATCACTGGTGCTGTTCTGTGCAGAGTCTCCAGGCGCAGAAGTCTGACAACCAGCAAATGAAAGCCAAACTACGCCGCCTGGAGGAAGATAATGCTAAAAGAGAGAAACAGATAGAAGAACTGTTGGATCCCACTAAAGTATGATCACTTAATTGCTTTAATTTTTGTGTTAAGAACTTTGAACAATAGACATATTTTAAAACCCTTTTCCCCCCCTAAAGGGATCTGAATATACTCGTAGTTTGGTGGATAAGAAAAAAGAAGGGAGTGTGGTAAGTATATACAGTCTGTTGATGAACATACCAGAGATTATTTTTAGGTTTGATCTTAGACAGATTTTGTCAAATGGATTATTTCCATCAAGGTCCTCAATGGGTTGAAACAAAGAATCCTGAAGCTGGAGCAGCAGTGTAGAGAGAAAGAAAATGCCTTAAGGTAAAACACTCTCTCACCTTTTAATAAGTCCATTTTGATTCTGTGTGAAGCAGCATAATCTTCAGGTGATTCTCTCTTTTCTTCCAGTAAACTACAAAGTGAGCTGAGAACCACCAACCTGGAGGAGCTGAAGATCACAGTAGAAACCTACTTTGATGAGGTAAAATATATGCCTCCAGATACAAAATGCCTGCTTTTCCACCTGAATGTTAAAGTAAAACATATTTTGACATGTTACCAGATACAGATTTTATACGGATACAGGAGAACACCTGAAGCAACAACCAAAGGAATGAGAAAAAAAAACGTCTACTTTTATAGTTACAGTTACAGTTATACAGGAACTTAGTTGAAGTGACCATCCTATGAGACAACAATACCAGCATTGGGCCCAAGCCAATTTGAGTTTGAGACCCCTGTTGTTATAAAAGATGTTTTCATCACGTTTACTTTGGTTGCAGAGAACAAGCTCAGCTATGGAAAAGGAACTCAACTTGTAAAGTGTATGTTTGTGTGCCTCATCTTTCAGATCCAGAGGCTGAGGATGCTTCTAGAAGCTGCAGAGAAAAGGTATGCATCTGCTGCTACTGCTTTCAGCCGATACAGTAAGCTGGAATAAACTTGTGTTTGTGTCGGGTCATCAGATGTGGGTCCAGTCCAATGCTTAGGTATAAATGTGATCCTGGGCTTCTATCTTATACTGGTAATAGCTTTTTAATTACTATAGAGTTTCTATTGAATAATTATAGGATAACTGTATCCCTTTAGTTGATTTTGGCTGTAACTTCGTGTCCTCAACTGTTCTTTATCTTATGAGTACTTGAGTAGGTTGTTGGGTGACTCATGGTCTTTTCATGAGGCTACCAAATCATCAACAGAAATCCTGTAAATATATCGTCCCTTGCTTGCAATGTCACATTGGAATTACAGTGTAAATGTTGCAGATGTCACTTCACAGAACTGAAATTGGACAATGGTTTTTAACAAATATAGGTTTATTGATCAGGCACAAAGGATCAAATCAGTCACTTTCCTTCTCCTTCACCTACATTTAGGGAGGGAGAGTGGATTAAAGGAGTCCTTTAATCTGAAACGAGTTGTTAGAGACTTGGATGTCCTGGATGCCCACAGAGATCATTTAAAGGTTGCAGGATTTGTGGTGAATGTTCAAAAATACTCTCATCCCTGCATTTATTATCTCTGTCTTTCTCCCTCTACAGTAGCCGAGCAGAGAGTAAATGCTCCCAGAGACAGCAGAAAGCTTTAAACTCTGTGGTTCATCGTCTTTCTGAGAACCTGAAGCAGGTCCAACAGGAGAATACAGCGCTCAGAGAGGAGCTCAACACTGACAGTCCTGCAGGAGGAATCAAAGGTCTTTTCTCACACTACAAACCCACGCTGACACCCTTGTCCCAGTGCTCCTAAAACAGATTAAAAGACATTTACCTTATTTATTCCATTCATCAATTTCTAATGTTACTGCTGTACCTCTTCTAGATGTGACACTTTTTACTCAGGTCACTCCAGCATTATTGGTTTACTTTCTTCCTTGTTCTGCTGTGCATTTGCAGTGCATGTGCAGAGTTTGAGGTTAGGTTAAGTGTCATCTTACTTAGAGAAATATACTCACATTTATTGATTGAATGAGTTGATAGTTGATTTGTGATTTACCACATAACAATCTTGGTATAAACGGTATTAACTATTGCTAAATTTGTATTAATTTGTGTACAGTTCCTTGTGTTTACTCTCTCTCTCTCTCTCTCTCTCTCTCTCTCTCTATATATATATATATATAGAGTGCTATATAAAGAGCACTGCAAACTAAAATAAGAAAATAACATAAATGATGAAAATAAATATGTGGAATCAATTACAGAAATGAATGAAACATAATGACTAATCATTCATCAATAGCAAACAATAGCTAAATATGAGGAAATGTAGCGCTTTCAAAGTCCTATAACAGTCGTTTAATTAATTTTATATAGTTAAAATGGTTGTAAAGATTTATCATCTAAAGTTGCATTAATTCCAAACCCTGCAGTAAAGGATTAAACACCATTGTGTTATTGTATTCTCTCTCCAAGGTTACAGAGAGTGGAGTAAACAGAGACTGTTGAGAAGGCTGTTGGAGGTGGAGAAGGTGAGATAAAACTGTAACTAGTTGCCCATGTAAACACATGCAGTCATCTGTGTCGGATCGTCTTACACAGATAGCAGCTTCATCACAGACCAACTCCTCTCTCCTCCTATCAGAGGCTGGAGGGCAGCAGAAAACACACCCAGTCAGCAAAGAGCGGTGGACGGTTGGATCGGGAGGTCCAGGCCACTCCCACCGAGATTCTGGGCTTTACCATGGCAACAGAGGCAGTGGTCTCTGTGGGAACAGTCACTGAGGAAGGGGAGGAGGTTTCTGATCTGAGAGAACGCCTCAGCCAATTGGAGAAGGAGAGGGCGGAGCTTGAAGAGACTCTGTCAAGTAAAGAGTGAGTGAGCAGCAACCGGAGGCCACTCGGTTCACACACAGCCTTTATAAATAATACCCAGTGTATCCATCTTTTTAAGCTACAATAAATGTTCATTATCTAAATTCATGACATACACCAGAGGGAGAAAACAATTTAAAGTTGGTTTACCAGACTATAAGTGGAGCTGCACCTTATTATTACATCAGTGACTGTTGCTATAGGCATAAAGCCATTGCATTTTGTACTTGAGACTGAATCTGTGTTGTGTTTGTGTTTTCAGTTATGAGTTGAGACAGTTGAGGACAGAAAGAGAAGAACTGGAGAAAGAGACAGAACGGTGGAGAACTGAGCAGACAACAGTATGGGAAAAGGAGAGAGAGCAGCATAAGTATGTTTTAGTTTTGACGTGCCACTGAAATGATTCAACCTATCATCTATTTATAAACATATGTCTACTATTTATGAGCTTGAGATTTATAAGATTTTAAAAGTTCTGCTTGTTTTTACCAAAATGCATCCATATACATGTACATATTCTTTGAATGTATGGTGTCACTTAAAAGGACTGTCACTGACTGCTGTTGGATTTACATCTGAAACAGTCAATTTCTACTAGTTGTTCCAAATGCACAGATCACAGTTGATGCCTGTCATACAGATGCTTTGTAGTTGATTCAAAAATGTCCCAGCAAACACAGTTGGCATCATCATAAAGATTCACTGGAGAATTGTCTATATGTAAATAATAATCTATATCTATATCTATATCTAAATATATAACAGCCAGACAAGAAACAGTGAAAGAGATTTGGCAGTGTGGGCGATGGTCAAATAAGTATTATAAAGGAATTATTAAGAAGATGTAGTTTACAGATGTAGTTTGCTCTTACAGACTAACCACTAGTCTTCCAGTACTGCCAGCTGGAAAGACAGCTTTTTTTAACAGCTGGTTTAACCTAAACAAAATAACAAGTCTAGTCAGTTGGCAAAGAAACTGATATTAATTAATATCTAATATCCAAGATGTGTTAACTAGTGCTGTAACTACCTAAAATCAAATATGATGAGTGTGACAAATTAGCTCCCTCTCAGAAAATTAAATGTATATTCATCTCAAAACCGAAGTTATTGGTTTGGCAAGCCACAGATAACAATTGTTATTGTTAACTCCACTACCTCCGACTCAACTATGGCTGTCGAGTGTTTGCATTGTTTATGTATTATTCAGGCATGTGAGTTTGTGCTTCTTAGACAGGAGTTGGACCAGTTGTGGATGAGGATCCAAACTCTGGAAGATGGAAGTAAACCGGCACCAGCTGAGCTCTGCTCTCTCTCTGGAACATCACCAGAGGACAAGGACAGTCAGACTGGAGCATGTCTAGAAGAGGGAGGAGAGAGGGACGCTGGAGGTAAAGAACAGAGGGAGGGGGAAGGAGATGAAGAGTTGGGTACAGATGCTGAGCAGAAGGAAGAAGAGAAAGCAGCATTGGTCATCCAGACAAACTGGAGGGAGCACAGAAATAGGGTATGTAACACACTGCAGTTATGTAAAAGAAGCTATTTGTGTGTGAGGAAAAATATTATATAAAAAATGTCCAGACACTTTGTCTCAGGTTTCCTCTTTCTGTCTTCATCTCTCTGCATTCTATCTTAAGGACATTGTGATGTTGCAGTCAGCATTAAGGGGCCACCTCCTCAGACAATCACAGCTCAAGGACCTGCTGAAAGACACACAGAATAAGGTTACACACACACACACACACACACACACACACACACACACACACACTCATTCTCATCCTCAATCTGTAAAGCACCAAAAAACATATCAGAATCGCCATATTCAAGTGTTTTTTGTGCATCATTTGAATCTTAGTATCAATATCACATTCATTCTTTAAACTATTGGCACATGTTAAATAGAGAAAAAAAATATTAATAGATATGCTTAAATAATTCTTAAGACCAGTTTGTAATTCTGGGTTCACAGTATTACACAACAGTTTGCACTTACAGTCCACTAAGTAGTCAAGTCAATTTTATTTGTATAGCCCACTATCACAGGTCATACATTTGTCTTAAGGGGTTCTGCAATCTGTACAGCATATGACACCCTCTATCCTTAGACACTGTTTGAATAAAGAAAAACTACCCCCAAAACCCTTTAACATTGGAAAGACGGTGGATGAAACGGTGGTAGAGCCACAGAGGAGGGGTCCCTCTTCTAGGACTGAGTAGATGTTGAGGGTACAGAATATACCAAGATAGTGAATTTACAGTATGTATAATCAGGATAAAAATATGGATTGATTGTAAACGTGTAGAAAACATATACACGGGAAGCAGCGTCATGGCATTGAAAGAGAGTAAAGGATGTGAAAATGAAAATTTAATTGTACATTCACATGTATGCCCGGAACAATACTGCTAGACATCATTATAGACGGACTCAAGCTGAAATACACAAGATGACTAAAAAGCATTTTCTTCATCCCCATCTGTCTCATCTCATACATGTTTTCCTGCCTCGTCCCTTATACGTCTTTTTCCATTTTGCTTGGTCTTTTCCTCATCTCCTCTTTTCAGGCTGTAGAAGCGACAACCCGCAGTGATGTTGTGTCCTCTGTAGACGGGGAGGTGGATGTGGTTGCCTTGACGATGGTACAGTCTGCATTCAGGGGACACCTGGCTCGCTGTAGTCTTGCAATAGAGAGGTGACTTATGTTTACACAGAAAAATGTTAAAAGACCAGATCCAGTCAAACATACAGTGCATTCTGCTACATTATGTGTGTGTGTGTGTGTGTGTGTGTGTGTGTGTGTGTGTGTGTGTGTGTGTGTGTGTGTGTGTGTGTGTGTGTGTGTGTGTGTGTGTAAATTAGCTCAGGGTTCTCTGCGCCTTCTCTAATGGCAAACAATTTGCCCATGCTGGTACCAAGAAGAGCTCGCTCAACACACACACCCAGCAGAACAGGTGAGGTTCACACAGACTTTTTTAAAGTATACATGAACAAACAAACAAACAATGAGAAAACAAACAAACAACATGACTTACAGTCATTATGAACAGAATAGGGTCACTTGTGTTTTGGCTGCTGATAGGAGACTTCTTTACGCTATACAACCAGAGTGTTTGTTGAGTATGCAGCACTGTGGCATTGCCCCGCTCTCAACCTCAATATTGCTCGTTATGTCTACCCTGACGCCTTTTATGAGTAGTGATGGATCTCACTGGCACACTGATCTAATTCCAGGGTGCCTGTCTCCTGTGCCCCAGACAGAGCTTTGACAGCCTCTTATCAAAGACAGATGAGGATACTCCGCAGCCCTGTGATACCAGTAATGTTGCTGCCTCACATAACCCCTAAATTTGCCACTGTTCGAGAGCCCTGTCCTACGTTTCTGCGTAACCACCACCTTTCCACATCACTTTCCCCTCCATCTCGGTGACTTTCTAATAGGCTGACAGCTGATGGGTGCATTGAGCGGAGCAGCGTTGTCAGCGTTTTATTTTCCTGCATGCTTACAAGACTACCCCTGCATTTGATGTGCAGTGGGATTCACTGAGAGATTTTGGACTGTGCCAGTTTTAGCTTTTGTTCCTGATGTTTGGCTTTTCGGCTTCTTTCTTACGTTTTGCAAGAATACGTTTGTTACAGTTTGGGTTAAAAACATGCCAACACAAAAAGGATATATATGTGGAATATGAATTAAAATAATACTTTAATTCAAACATGACATGGCAAGGTCCACATTTTGGTGCTTACTGTTGAAGGTCCGGTGTGTAACATTAAGGAGGATCTATTAGCAGAAATGGAATAGAGCTATGTTTTCATTAGTGTATAATGACCTGAATATAGGAGTCGTTGTGGTTTTGTTTCCTTAAAATGAGCCGCCGGTCTCCTTTCATAGAAACTGCCATGTTAAACCGCCATGTTTCTACAGTATCCCAGAACTGACAAACCAAACACTTTGCCCCATAGTTTCTCCTGCACATTCCCAGGTCATCAAATGTAGACGATAGCTGTGTACAGTTCAACTTCACCACTAGACGCCACTAAATCCTACACACAGTACCATAGCTGCATTACCTATGCATATATTTGTGAGGATGTGTCTGAATTGTGCCTTAATGGCTGGTTACTGAATGTGTTATTTTGTTGCCAAGGTGCTGCATCCTTCCATAAAGATGATGAAAAGCAGGGTGAAGAAGAAGAACCCTGGCTCACCTCTAACACTCACTCCTCCAGGATGACACCCATAACAGGTTAGAGAGAGATGACACATGAAATTACAAAAACTCACCAGATCTTTGGTTCAGCCACAGTTTTATATGTATAAATACTTCATACTAAAAAACGATTTGTTCTACCTTGATGCAATAAAGGACTTCTAATTCTACTGAATGCACCTTCTATCACGTGTTGAATTAATTAATAAATTGAATGATGTCTATGCGATTAAGCACAATTATCCCTGTATATCTCCTGCAGACCAAACAGAGCTTCATTGCACAGCTGAGTCTGGTGGCACCGCTGCAGTTGATTCGGATGACTCTGATGACATAATCGTGTCTCCATCCCGTCCTCTAAGAAGCAGAGAAGTCTTAATCTTATAGACCTTCTGGGTTGTGTGTGTGTGTGTGTGTGTGTGTGTGTGTGTGTGTGTGTGTGTGTGTGTGTGTGCTGTGTAAGTGTGAGGGAAGAATTTCTGCCTGTGTTTCTACTCAGAGCCTGTATGTCAGAGACTTGCACAGTCATACGTACCAAATCATTATGGTTTGGGTTCTTACTGAACCTGCAAATGATAGCTGGGATATTCCAGTATTCGTCAGGATAACATTGAACATACACAATATTTGCTGTCTGCTGAATTGTCGCCTGTATAAGCGCATTTTGTTTCTACAGTAATAACCAGAATATTCTGGCAAGTTGGGTGCAGGGTATTTTATGACAGGAAGTTAAGAGGCACATAAACACCTCACTTTGATCATGCTCTTATTTAGGATAATGTCAAAATACAATATGTAGATGCAGTGACGTATTGACACGAGACTATAGGATATTCTCTTTCAGCGTAGAAGAAAGCACTCACTCAAACATGAAATGGACATCGCCTTTAATTCTAAGCTATTATTCTTGTGGTTTATCATTTCAGCCAAATTTGAATTAGTCCTATGTTTTCTCAATGATTGTTTTGTTTGCCAAAGTGCCTACTGCATGAATATTCAAATTAAAATTGTTAATAAATGTATTCATTTCTCTTAACCCAACTGGCCCAAGTGAGCCACATCACTATAAATTCCTCTGGACTTCACAGGCTTGAAATGATTAATGAAATATATTTCTACACGACTGATTTGTAACACTTAAATGTCATTACACTTAATTTTGTCATGTGTGCTTAAATGATGGCTGATTCCGAGATATGATTCTCAACCGATGCACTATTGAGTTAAACTGTGAATAAATTATAGATCAGTATGCTGCAATACTAAAACACACGGTCAGAACAGTGGAGGATACACAGGGAGTATGTCTAATGCCAATAATGTTTGTGCTCTGAACCAGACAAATGATAACCCAGAGGGAGGTCAATAAAGAGAATGGACGAGAGCAGTTTTCTCCACATGATGTGTGTAACTTAATTTCTGAGACATTCAATAAAATGCTGTTTTTATAATAAAACCTCTTGTGTCTGTTAAGAAAAGCGATGGTGGATATGTATATTTACTATACAGTGTACAATTCTGAGGAACATTTCCAAGGTTCATTTATCCTTTATACTTCACTACACTAACGCTTCAGAAGGAATTATTGTACTTTTTTACTCTACACGTATTGACAGCTATAGTTACTAGCTCCTCTTTAGATTATAAACGTTAGGTAAATCATAAACCTATGAAAAACAGTACACTGTTGAAGATTAAACAAGCTGTTTCCAACATTTACATATACTCCAAGCAACATCAACCCTAGTGTTAATAGTGCACACCATAATAACTTATTTTATCTATTTATTTAACAGAATACGGTGATAATATAAAAACACATTCACATTAAATCCTAAAGATAGAAGCAAATACCCATAATGGTGTGGGAGCATCCAGGTTTTCGTGATGAACTGCGCATGCGTACAGGTGAACATGTTAAACTTCTGGCATCCAGCTTTAAGTGAAAGGTGTCTCCATCTTATATATATATATATATATATACTGTCAATGGTCTCCACTGAAAAATTCTAATTCTTTTTTCTTTAAAAATGCCAAGCGGAACAAAACAAACCAACAATTCCACCGTCGGAACTTAACAGTGTAACACGTCGATCGGAAGTAAACAGCCGCCATTCGCGTTACCCGCATGGATTCATTCAGTTCACACAAAGTGGTTTTCGTCCATCAGTAGAACTTCTTTGTAAGTCAACAACAATGTATTCAGTCGAGCGTTTCAGAGGGTTTGTCAACGAGCGACTCGCCGCTGCTGTGGAGGAAATAATGGGAGTGTTTAAAAGAACAGTGTCAGAGTACGAGGAGGAGATCAGCCGGCAGAACAGACTGCTGCACATAGCCTGGAAACCCGAAATAAAGATACACAGGATAGGTGTGTACAGATTAATCACTGGAATTACAGAAAACAAAAGGAATAGATTCTAATCCTGATAATTAGTGCTAATTTGCTCGTATTGTTTCCCTTATAATCACAGTAGTATCTTATCCCTGTTGTTCTGTCCCTCCAGAGCTCCCACAGCAACATGTCTATGAGGAGGAGGAGGAGGAGGAGGAGGAGAAGGTTCAGCTCTGTCACCAAGAGAGGAGCTCCAGTCTGGACCCAGAGCCTCCACAGTTTAAAGAGGAGCAGGAGGAGCTCGTACTGAAGCAGGAGACTGATACCTTTATGTTGACTGCTACTTATGAAGAAGATGATCAGACTTTGTGCCTGCGTCCCGGTGAAACTGTGTGTGCAACCGAGAAGGAGTCCGTAGTCGTCACATCACTAAGAAGCAGCTCCGTGGTATCCGAAGGAAAAAGTGACTCTTGTGTAGCTGAGAGACGAAATCAGAAAGGGGGCAAGCGTGGAGATTCAGGATCGACTAGACACGGGGAACCAAAAGCAAAGAAAAAACGTAACAAAACAAGAAGTCACACTAACAATGTAAATAACTCTCAATGTAATATCCACACAGGTAAAAAGCCCATAGTATGCGACACGTGTGGGAGAACTTTTATGTTTAAGTCCCAATGGTACATACACCAGAGAATCCACACAGGTGAGAAGCCATATTCCTGCAGCTTCTGTGGCCGAGGATTCAGTCAGAAGAACTCACTGAACACTCACAGGAGAATGCACACAGGTGAGAAGCCATATTCCTGCAAAATCTGTGGGAGAACCTTCAGTGATCCATCAGGCGTGAGTTATCATAATAAACTGCACGCAGGGGAGAGGCCATATGCGTGCAAAGTGTGCGGGAGTGCTTTCATAAGTCGCTCGGACATGGTGATCCACCTTAGAGTACACACGGGTGAGAGGCCGTACATTTGCAACATATGCGGGAAAAGTTACGCCCGGAAGCCGTGCTTGAAAAGGCACAGCAGAACTCATGCGGGGGAAATGCAGCAGGTTTAATAGTGACTTGACAGTCTGATGTGTCTCGATTGGGAAAGCATGTAAGGTCACGTACGAGCAAGTAGCTTTGTTCTTTTGTGCGAGACCATTCAGTTATAGTGGTTCGATAGTCAAAACACAGAAGAAACCGCATAATTGAGCAGTTGTGGGAACTTGGGAGTTTTACTCAAATCACAAACCTGAAAGCAGGATCAATACACACAGCAGAGAAACCTTGAGCTTAAGTGTCCATCCATTCATTATCGCGGCGGCAGGTCGTGCCAGACGTATCCAGACGACCTTTCCCAGGCCAGATGAGATGTATGATCCTTCCAGCGGGTTCCGGGTGTCCTCCCAGTTGGACATGCCTGGACCAACCTCCTATGGAAGGCACCCAGGAGGCATCCTGATCAGATGGTGGAACCACCTCAGCTGGACCTCAGTTCCTTCTGGCTACGTTCAGGCTTCAGGCCAAAGCGAGCCGAATCTGGATCACATGTTTTCATTATAGTATGAACAGCATAAATCACATGGGATCTGATGTTTTCAATTCAGATTCAGGCCACTTTCATACGTGATCCAAGTCAAAATACAGATCTGATTTCTTTTACAGTGGGACCTCAGTGTGAACAGACATATCAGAACTCATGTAACTTATTGACTGACATTCATCATGCGGCCCACTTCGGGACACTGAAATCTGATATTGGCCACATTTAAAAAGCAAAGCGAACAACCAATCTGAGCAATAAATCTGAGTTGAGTGTTGAGGCTTGCAGTTTGAACAGAGCCTTTGATGCGGAGAAGCAGCAGCTCCCTCCGGATGTCCGAGCTCCTCACCCTGAGCCCGGCTGCCCTATGGAGCAAAGATGAGATGTCAATATTTTGATGTAAAGATATCCTTCATATAACTATAACAATAATAAGTTAACAATAACTGTTAACTTATATATTCTTGTGCTCTATGAACCTCCTAGAACCCTTAGTACATCTGGGACTAGCTTACTGATTTGTTCCAAGAACCAAATATGGTGAAACATCATTCTGTGATCATGCAACACAAGTAAACTCTGTCCACTTTAAAGTCAAAGCTAAAACAAATGTCCTATTTAACACTGCTTATTCTAGCCAGTAATGGCAAAAAAACTAGCTTAGTTTAGCTTGTAAGCAGCCTTAATGTGTGTTACATAAATTAGTTTTAAATAAAAAAATTTTAATTGTGCCTCTAAATGTGGGAATATTTAGTTTTTGTATTTTCAACAGATTAAAACTTCACTTGTTCTTCAAATTGGAAATCTTTTCTCTTTGCTGTACTTTTATTACCCTGTAAAAGCTAATTGAATTGCCCTGTTGTATGAAATGAGGTAAACAAATAAAGTTGCCTTGCCCATTATTACTTACTGTTATTCATATTTCCATGGCAACAGTATTAACTTGAAACAAGCAGATGTGAAATGTTAGTTGCACAGTGAAAGTAGTGGCTGTTCAAGTAACGGTGTGATGTTGATGGTGTTTGTCTCTTTATGAAGCATCTTGGAATCACAAGTTTAACAAGGAATTCATGTCCATGTACCTCAAGTAGTATTTGATAGTTTTATATGAAGCCTCCAACACATCATCTGAGTGAGTAACATCACTGCTTTACATTACCATAAGAACTCATATTAAAGGTCCAGTGTGTAACATTTGGTAGAAATTGAATGTAAGGTTTGTTTTCATTAGTGTAATAATCACCTGAAGATAGGAATCGTGAACCATATTTCTACAGTAGCTCAGAACGGACAAACACTGGCTCGAGTGTCACAGCCACCTTAGTTTCGGCTGAGTTGTATTCAAATGTTTGCAATCTGCAACTTCACCACTAAGATGACACTAAATCCTACACACTGGTCTTTTAAATGTGAACATGCCTTCTTTTTTCTATTTTTATTTTTGCTTGATAAATAATGACAAGGGTCCAGGTTGAGCTATATTTTGATACTGTATATAGCTGCTGGAGGTTAAGTAAATGTAAAAGTAATTGTAATCTGAACAGTGGAGAAAAATTGGGACGCATGTTGCAATACTCTTAGGCATTTGTTTGTTTAGGCATCCAGTGTGAATAAAACCACATTATTTGCAGTGTTCCAAGTAACTTTACCAAAAAGGCACAGGATTATAAGGCGTTAATTCAATGGTTGTGGAGTATACCTACTTATGGTATGACGGTCTTGGGTATCCACTAAAATATATTCTAGGTTTTTATGCCTTTATTAGATAGGACAGATACAGCTTGACAGGAAAGGGGAGATAAAGAGAGAAAGGGGATGACATACAGCAAAGGGCTGCAGGTTGGAATTGAACCCGGGGCTTCTGCAGCAAGGATTTACCCCAGGGTATTCGGTGGTGTTCTGCAAGCTGATTTCTCCCCCCTAGAATGGCGAAGGCATGACATAGTTGTTCAATTTTTCATGAGTGGATGAAAAAAGGAATACTGAACTCAAAATGCATAAATATGTAGTCGTATCAACCGTCTCTGGGCCAGTATTTATTGCCAAATCTGCACCTCTCCTGTGTCTAATGTTAGTTACATAATGATCTATCCTCCCTGAAGGCCAGCAGCAGAGGTTAAGCAACAGTGTGCAAATACTACTGGAATTAATGATTTATGTCCACCTGAGTACCCTTACTTCTTATTGAGTACAACTCTGATGTCACCAAGGTCTGGACCACAGTGTTTTTTTCCAAGGAATATACAATAAAAGATGTGAAATAATGGCCTAAAAATCACAACTCTAATGCGTTGATACCCCCCCAAACCCCTGTAGCAAGTTCAGTTTTTGCAGAAATACTGGTGAGGTACTTCTAAACGCCTGCGTCACTGCGCTTCCATGTAAACACATAACCACATTGTTATAATAATTAAAAAAAACATTAGGGGTTATGTTGTGTTTAAGGGTTAGGGCTGTGGTGCATTAGGGTGCTGGCACCTTTTTTTTTTGGTCCAACTCAGGCACTGTACTGGCCCATATTTTGGGTGAACTAAATATAATAATTATAATACATGGTGTTTAAAATATTTTGGGGGGAGCATAAATTAAAGAGTATACCCACTTAGCCAGACACCACCACACCACTGGGTACATTTCACTCTAACCACACAGCTTGAGAAAAAAGAAGCTCTCCAGCCTACATGTACTACCATCATTTCAACGTTAGGGGGCGCCCTCTTTGCGCGTTTGCTCTCCCTCCCTCCCTCTCTGTCTCCCTCTCTCTCTCTCTCCCTCACACACACACACACACACACACACACACATACATTTGCGGAGCCGGAGCTGCCGCAAAGCCCCGTCCTCCAGGGCTTTTTAAACACCGTGTTTGCTTCACGCTCCAACAATATCATCCAATTGAAGAGCCGCAGCGTTGGACGCACTGAACCGACGGTCATCGTGGGAACGGGCGCCGAGGAGCGCACACCCGTTATGGTCTAACGGAGGGAGAATAACGAACATCGTAGAAAACTGTGAATATATATATATAAATATATATGCAGATACTGGGTTGCGGGTCAACGAGTTTAACCCTTAATTTGCCTTAACGTCGTTGCTCTCGGGGGGGAGGTACTCAGTTAAAAAACAACAACAACAACAACAACAACGAGAACAACAACCAGGCGTCTCGGTGAAATGTGACCGTTATATTCCGTTACTTTCGATGTGGTTGGGGCTGCAGCCGAGTCGGTCGTTGCAGCTAGCAGCTCGGTGCGGCCGCGTTGATGCAGCAGGCTGTGGGGTTCAAATCCACCACCGGATCTGGGAAGACAATAGGTGAAATATACGCCGGCCCTGGACTCCCCAAGACTACACCGAAACGAGAGTCGTCTGCATCCGCTTTGGCTTCACTAGGTAGGTTGTAACACGGTTCCTACTAACCCCCCCACCACCACCTCCAAACACGGAGGCTTTGATGTCCACAGACACGAAGCCCCGAAGCGAATTCTTGCCGTTTCTCCTCCTCGTTGCCTTGACGACTGTGTGAGACTGCGGTAGTTTTTAACGGACAAAGCGGCGTTAATGCTAGCTAATCCGGGCAACAATTTATTGACTCTACGGATAAGAACAAACAAAAGCGTTGGGGCTTGAATATGTGAGGATATCACCCGCGACTGGGGTTGACCTACATGTGTTGGGTACAGTAAAGTGTAATAAATAATAATAATAAAGGAGTTGTGGCCGTGTGTGTGTGTGTGTGGGGGGGGGGGTTGATATAACGGCCATTTCTTCCTCCACAACCACAGTTTGTCTCACGAAGCCTGTGTTTTTGCCGTATGGGCGTAAATTGGGTGAAGCGAGGTAGCTGTCAGCCATGCTATTGTCGGGCTGTGCTTCGTGTACAGTATGTTCAGATACAGTAAGAGCTCACAGGTTTGATATCTGCTTCAATTTGGCGATTTAAAAATGACATTTTAGGACTAATATTCCCTCTGTAGCTATATTTAATGCTTTGTTTGTGATTGAGGTGGGAATGACAGCCAGGTGTGATGTTTAATGACACTAATGTTTTTATGATACATTGCATATTAGAAGGCAGTAGTTCTTAATACATCAGCAACTGTGAAGGGAAACAACCCAAAATGATCATATTTATCCAATTCATTATGAGAGACTGAATTTTTTAAAGCAAACTGAAGTGAATGTCATATTGCAGTATCCTTTTTGACCCCCACAAAAACAGCATAATGCACAGGTTTGTCACTGATAGGGTAAAGACAGATCTAAGTAATAAAAAAGGGAAATTACTATGTGAAAGTTATAGGACATGATCTTAATAAAAACAAGAGTGCGTTCTATGTATTGGCATGTTTTATGTCTCATCCCTGTTGGTGACTAATCACCGATAACTCATCACATCGGTCTTATGATAATGTCAGTCATCTGTAATTACTCCACTCAGTAGAAGGAGGTTTTTGAAGCTATGATGGTAAACAGTATCAGCAGGAAGGACTGCGGATACTGAATCATTTTGCTTAATTTGTTTGGTGAAAAGGCACCAATACGGCCGATTTCTTGCTCTGCCTGTCACGACAGGTAGTGTGAATTGTGCATTAAGTCATTGCCGTGCCCTGTTAACCCACAACGGTCGTGAATTTCTCTGCAGTGTCCGCGTGAGGAATCCGAGTTAAGAGAGTGAAGTGACAGCCGGCAGGTAGCTGTATCAGGATGGCGGCCGTAGTGAACTACTCTCCGCCTTGGTGGGTGAACCTGCTTCACCGGTTGCCCCATTTCAACTTGGAGTTCCAGGTTGTGAGCAGTGACTTTAGACCGGAGGATTCAGAGTACCAGAAGGTAAGACAAGTACGGGGGAATAATTACCTCCCACTCAGAATTCATCATCCCACCTCCTGCCACCTGCCCACACTGTAATTTCACAGCAGAGTGGCCAAGTGGTGACTGAGGCTGTCCTGCAACTAGAGTTGTGGATTCCCTCCCTGCATCGATCAATGCTGTGTGTGTGTGTGTGTGTGAGAGAGACTGTCATTGAATCAAGACACTGATCCACTCCATTATTGGTATGGATAAATGTTGTGCAGAAACTATTAATCGATTGGTCAGGTGGTTCCCAACCCTAGGAGGTCAGGACCCATTATGGCGGCAATATAAATCTGAGGAAATTGCAAGATTAATAGCAAGATGGGAAAGAAAAAAGAGCATTTCTTCTCCACAAAAGAGTCTTGCCTCTTAGGAAAATATTTAAAATATGAGAAGGAAACATCACTCCTTCCATAAACTGCTGCAACATCCTAGACATATGAAATCTGTGATGAGGGGTAGTGAGTAGGCATTGCTTGCCTGCCTTTCCAAAGGTCATAAGACAAGAAGCGTAGCAATCTGTGGTTTACTCAATTGACAGAAAATTATCTGCAAATATTTTGATAATAGATTACAAGTTTGAGTAATTTATAAAGCCAGAATGCCAAATATCCTCTGGTTCCCGTTCCCTAAATTTGAGGATTTTCTGCTTGTACATCATTAAAAATGTAATACCAACAGGCTCTGGACTGGATTGGTTGGAGAAAACAATCCATTTGAAGACACCTTCTTTGGAAACTTATGATGATGATTTTCATGTTCAGGCATGAAAACAATCAGAATCAGTTAAAAGAATAAAACTAATTGCAGTCGTTCTGTGATAAAACACTGTCTGAGTCAGCAGCGCTGCCTCAGAGAGGAGCTCAATCTCAAAGAGGGGCTTTGGCCCAGTTTTGCTGCATTTCATTTGAATCCTCAAACAAGGTGACTTTCAGGTCTCTGCACCAGAAAACACAGCGGACCCACATAAAACCAAGGCACCTCGTTTAGAGCCCCACATTTCATGCGCCGCAGTCAACCCCATAATGTAGTTTGCTGACATGTTCGGGGAGAGAAGGGAGGGCGTGCAAGTTCAAGAGCTGAGCGTGGGAAGGCACCCACGGCCATGGACAAGGGAGGGAGATGGGAACTGGAGAGAGAAGCAGGGAGGGAGGAGGAGTGAGTAAGATAAAAAGAGACTGATTGGAGGCGAAAGGAGAGAGAGAAGGCTCGATGAGCCATGGGAGGTGCTTCTAAATTGCCAAATAGCCACTTCCTGCGAGCTATTCAATGTTCAACTAAGGGCCTTTGTGTGTGTGTGTGTGTGTGTGTGTGTGTGTGTGTGTGTGTGTGTGTCAATGTGTGTTACCACTGGAATTTTAAGGACCCCTCTTTTTTAGACTAATTACATCCCGACATATTTTCGCAGACGGGGCTGTTTCTATGTCACTGAGCAATCTGCACTCTGATCATATGTTTGTTTGTACATTATTAATATGTACAGTAGCTGTGCATATTGTTCTGTATAGTATATATGTCACATGCAGCATATTCACATTCTGTGTCAGTGCGTATTTAGCACTTAGTGTTGTTTGTCGAGGTGAGGTCACAGATCTCCCCCAGGGGTTGTGTGTGTTATTGTGTGTGTATGTGAGGGAATATAGGGGTTCTATTCAGGGTGAAATTGTTAATTCTGGCTAGACGGGGGAAGGGATAGAGGGTGAGAAGAACAAGAAGAAGGAGGTTGAATTGGATTCGGGGAAGGAGGGAGGGAGGGAGGGAGTGAGTGAGGGAAAGAGGGGGTAGAGAGAGTGGGAAGGGGAGGGCTGTAGTCTGTTGTGAAAGAATGCTCTCTTTCTTTCTTTCACTCTTTCACTGAAGCCCGTCTTTAGATTGGCTCAGTATATCTGTCTCAAAGGCTTTCATGCATCCACTCATCCAGCTGAGAAACGCACAAACACACACACACACACACAAACAAGGTCCTCCACAGTGTCCTTTAGTCCGTCACCACAACACAACACACACTCACACTGTGTCACACACTCACAACACAATAGAGAGAGATTCTTCTGTGTAGTGTTTTTCTTTCTGATGTGATTTGGCACAGGTTCATTTGTATTCAGCTCTTGAGGTCTGAAGTTGCTCAGAACTTTCTTCTTGCACAGTGTCTTTCACTCACTCACTCACTCACTCACTCACTCATGTTCTTGTCCTCCCCTATTCAGAAGTTTTTTCTCTTACACAAACTAAATAAATACAACTGTTCAGCATTCATTCACAAGAGCAGTTGGTCTCTGATGACTTTGACTGTATCGGGGATGCTGACTCCGTGGCTTTCTGCAAGAAAACTTTTATTATTTTTTTTTCCTGAGGAGTTGAAATAGGAGCTCTTATCCTGAGGTTCTACAACGCATTGGGATAGCTTGTGTGTCTATCTGAGTGTGTGTGCGTGCGTTCTTCTGTTTGTATTATGGTAGAATCGCAGAGTCAGCTACCAGCCACAGTTAAACAGCTGCAGAACATTACAGAGGAATCATGTGACCTGTAATAACACACACATATATTCCCAGCTGTGGAAAGTAAGACCGTAATTGGTATTTTGAATAGTGTGCTACAGTTTGCACAGTGGAAGACATTATTGAATCATAGCATTTTGAAAAGGATCACAGTGGATCAAACACCAAAGGTGCCACTCTTGAATCTTTTTTTAAAGTGTTTAAAGATCAAAACACAAAGGCCGTTTTCTGAATATAGATTTTGCCGTTAGTGTTTTGGTTGCAGAATGAGCCTGAGGTCAGTCACCGCCGCAGGAAAGAAGTTGAGAGGATAGAAGGCAAGGCCAGACTAGAGAGGAGCACACAGGCAGGGAGAGTGCAAGGACAACTTACTGAAGTGGAAGTGATTGATCCTGTCAGCTTAGACACACATTCACAGGCGCGCGCACACACACACACACACACACACACACACACACACACACACACACACACACACACACTGAAATGGACAGATTGAAAGTAGATCACTGTGCCTGGGCGTTTAACATTTAGCCCCTCCTCCAGCCTGCAAGCTGATCTCCAGCAGCGTAGATGTGCACATACACACACTTACATCTAAGTACACACACACACACAGCGAAGCTCACCATGCTTATTAGTAGCTAATTGATCCATGCTTAATCTGCTCTGATGGTTTGTCAGCCCGACAGCTAAGCTAGGGACCATTATACGCAGAGGGAGAAGAGTGAAGTGGCTGCAGAGACCTGGTCCTCAGTCAGATTTAATATTAAGCCCATATACAGTTTAACATTAAGCCCGTATACCAGACATTAGCAGTCGTGACTCAGTTGTTCTTGCTTTATATGCACATGATTAGTTGAATTTTAGTGTCAAGTAGTTGTTAAAATCAAGCATAAATGAGAGACAGTCAGCTTCTCAAATGTAAGCATGCCCTGCTTGTCTTCATTTTTTGGTAGTCAGATAAAAAACAAGCAATCTGAAGACATCGTGTTTTTTTTTTTACGAAATTGTGATGGGAACTGTATTCACTCAAAGAATAAAAAAGTTTTGATTAATGGACTAAAACAGTCTTATAGGGCTGCAGCCAACAGTTCCATTATTGATTAATTAATTAGATTATTTTCTTGATGATCCATTTGAAATAATGCTGATTTTAATATCCCAAAGCTAAAAGTTATGTTGTTTTAACGAATCAGTTTAATTTCATATATGACAGAAAAAATGCTTGATTATCTAGGCTAGTGTCCAGTTAGTTTTCTGTTGATATACTTATCGATTGACAAACTGTTTCAGCTCTACAATTCAATTCATAATGCAAATATCACACTTTCTCTATCATATCACTTTCCTCGTTATCCCTGTATCTGTGTCATCCCGTCATCGTTGTTGTAGCGTGATTTATGATGGATGGCTGTCATGGAAACATCCATTGTTATATAGCGTGAGATTTCATTCTCATTCTGCAAAGCTTAATGCATCTTACTCTATATGGTTTAAGCCCTAACGATAAATTTAAAGGCACAAGAGATCAAACAATGCATTAGTGGACCACTGTACGCCTTAATCATAGCACAACGTCTCTAGCACTAAGCCAGCAGATAATAACATAGGATAATACCAGAGAAAAGGAATCTACAGAGCTTATCTCCCCCCCTCCTATCCCATCAGGATCTTTACCTCCCATCCTCTGCTCATCTTCTTTAACCTGTTGGAGAAAAGCAGTCTGGGAAAAAGCAATCAACTGATTTCCTCCCACTCAGCCCTGCTTTACCAACTGCTTTCCCATGAGAAAGCAATACCGCCGTATTCCTTTCTGATTGTTGTGAACATTGTAACTCAGGTTGTAATGGCAGAGAGCAAGAGTCACTTTAGTGTGAACATTTTAAGTTAATTGTAATTCTTGTAATTCACCTCACCTAGCTGTAGGCTTAGAGACCTCATACAATAGAAGCACACTGATGCCTCAGCAGGGACTCAGATTTGTAGTTTGAACTGCTGTTCAAAAATTAGCCCTCCTTTCTCCCTTCAGATGTCACATTACACCACTGCAGATCACATCCTATCATGTTTCATATTGTACTGTGGTGTTCTAGTGACCCACTGGCCTGCTCAGATTGGCCTCAGCCTTCCAGATCTGATACGGTGCCCTTTGCTGGCCTGGTTATACATCTGCCACAGTTCACACTTTACTTGGAAATGCTGACCTTATTAGGCTGCATTGTTTTTCATTGTGAAAAGAGATTTGTGCCTTTGAAGACAAGCTAGTGTCAGCGTATCAGCTGGCTCTGGTGTGACTGGTTACTCCGAACAATTATTTCTTTGATGTTTCTGCTTTTGGAGAATTTCCTTGGAAAAACAACAAGCAAAATCAGGCCACAGGGATAAGAAGACATTTCAGATAAACAACAGATTACATTCCCAAATTGTTGGAGATATATCAGTGTTTATGTTTTAGCTATTGTAGCAACAATCCTCTTGGGATCGCAGTGTGGGTCAGTTGGTTGGTTGGGTCCACCACTTCGGTCTGTTATAGCTCAACGACTATGAGATGGTCTCTACAGGATGCACGGTAACAACTTTGGTGATCCCTTTTGGTTTATGGCTAAATGCCTTGACAACTAATGACACCCCCATTAGCTTCAGCTGTACGATGTTTGCATGCTATCACACTGCAATGGTGAACCTGGGAAACATCATCATATTAGCATTTTTGTACATCCGGCTGTAGACTCTTAGTGTTGTTAATCCTAGAGCAGGGGTTCCCAACATTATTTGCTTGTGATCCTTCAAAATGAAATATTGTCAACCCATCATCAATGACTGTATATGTCTACTGACTGTGACCAGTTGACCAGTTCTGTTTAGCTTTTTCCCTCATTCCGTCCTCCCTAAATAAAGAATTAATAAAAGAACAAAAGATTAGTGGAAAATCTGAAAAAAATCTAAATGATTTTGTATGGCAGAAATGTTTTTCTTCATTAGCTAGCAACCCCACAGATTTATCTCGGTGTGTCCTGACCTTCAGGTTGCCCCAGAATATTAATGTTTACAAGATCACATTACTGATATATTTTAAGAAACAAAAATCATCATATTTAATGCGTTGTTAAAGATGATGTCAGTTTTGGCACATAGACACTATAATACATGTGCTTATTTACAGTAGAGGTGCATAAATTGCCTCAGGGTGAGGAAATTGTTGGCTGGCAGTGAGGAAAAATTGAGGTCAGCACAAGAAATCAGCAGTTAAGAAGCCTGAGAAGCCAGGAAGTCTGTGAGGATCTTAGAGGTGGAGACAGATTTTGTTATCATCCTCGGAGGAGTCCCCAGAATCACACTGTTGCTGTTTCTGACCGAGCAGAACTGCGGCAGAAATCCTTTGTCTATTGTAAGTAGTCCAGCAGGTGGAGATTTTGGTTCTCCAGGAACGTGCCTTTGTCTCTCCACGGTCCTGCAGTGCAATGACTTTTCCAGACACTCCAGAGGGGAAAAACTAACATTGCTCTGTGTGTGTGTGTGTGTGTGTCTGTGTGTGTGTGTGTGTGTGTGTGAGCTAAAAAAAGATTTCATCAGTTCCAGGCAAATTGCTGTAAGAGCCCCCATCTCTGTCTTTATCCATCTCTCCCTTTTTAGTGTTCAGTTCAGTCATCTTCTTTCACATCTTCTTCCTTTTCTTTCTCTCCGGTCTCTTTTTTTTGTTTCAAATTTACCCCACCCCCCCCCACTTCCTTCTGTCTGCCCCCAACACCCCTTCATTCTTTTACACTTCAAAGCTTTTAGAGGGTGTGTGATCTGTGTGGTGGGTCTCTAGCGCACACAGCTCCCCAACAGCATCGCTTCCGCTCACTCCATGGAGGTGTGCGTGTTTGATGGTGTGCAAATGTGTTTTTCATGGTATCCATCAAACACCCCTTTTAACAGACACTATTTTCCTGCCTCAAATAGCTGGAGAGAGGAACACAATTTGTGTATCTGCGTGCGTCTGTCTACACAGGAAAACCATGTGGTCTGTCTATGTATCTGGTTTCTGCTCCTATCAGCTAATTTGCTTCCTGTATATTTAACCCAGTTCCTAAATCTTCCCCTTCCCTGTGATAAGGACAACTCTCAAACTCAATACATTTGTGTACTGAATCAACCAAGTTCAAAGTATAACATAAATCCTGTTATGAAATCATACATTTCTTGTTCTCCCCAGTCCATTTTGCTGCTCGGCGCCGTGGCGTTGCTGTGTCTGGGCCTGGACCTCCTCTTCCTCCTGTTCTACTCATTCTGGCTTTGCTGCCGGCGACGCAAGAGTGACGATTCCTCGCACTCCCATTCGCACTCCCAGCAGCCCAGTGCTGACTGCTGCTGCACCGCCTGGTGCGTCATCATCGCCACACTTGTCTGCAGGTGAGAGGGTTATCCCCATAAGAGTAACACCTCCATATACTAATGATAAAGTCACGTGTATTTAAAGAAAGTTTAAGCCCCTTTTCCCCTGCAACCACAGGGGAAAATATTTGTGTTATTAAGAATGCTTGAGTGAGTAAATGTTGATATATTTAACCATTCTCCTCCAATTAAAGGATTTGCCCTCTAGCCTACACTGGAGACTGTAGCTATTTTCACTGGGGATTAATATGGGAGTTTTCTGGCTCTGTACATTAGAGCCTGTTGCTGTACATCTGTAGACCATCACTAAAAATACACAAGACAGACACTATGTTTGAGTCACACAATTACCCATGTTAACTGCATGTACGCTCATTGTACTGTAAATGTCTTTTAATTCATGGTCATGTTTCCTTCTACCTGTTTTTACGATTCTTTTTACCGTCGGCTATGGTTGAAATGTTGGTATGCTGAAAAATGTGATAAAGGCTGATGGAAAGAGCTTCTGCTTCTTCTGCTGCAGACAAAGCGCCCATTTCACTGTTACATGCTAGGCCCAGATGGGCACTATTGTTTTATGTCACTCCTGTCTCTATCACCATAGCAGCTGATAAAAAGACTGCATTTAAAGGTGGATTATGACAGACATATTCATTCTAGAAAAGGAAATGGCATAGCTTGGAAATAGCAATGAAATGCAATGATATTCTAGAGTTACTGGAGCTTAATTAATTAATGATTAACTTCCTGACCCCTTTTTCGTGCAAACATGCACTGATTCACATTTTATTCAACAGAAATGTGCTGAAAACCTGTCCAACATTTTAATAATTAACCATAACCAGTCTGTCTGATCTACTGTAAACTGCATATTGCAATTATGGTGTGAAACCATAATATTTTGAACTCAGTAAAAAGGTGATATACTCCTCTGTTAGTTTGGAGAAGAAGGGGATGATAAACAGTTTGATAATGTCAAAAATGTACTACAGGGTTTTCACTAAACAGCTGCCATATGTACCGTACATAATGACGACGAGGTAAATCTACCTACCTTCAGACCACTCGTTCTCGTTTGAACGAGAAAGCCCATGTGGTGTAATTGGGAGCCAGCCAGGTGGTTATGCTCCACTGTTTGTGTTTATCTGACCCTAAAAGGTGTGTGTACACTCGGAGATCTTTCCCCTAAGTGACCCAGCAGCTGGGTAGAGTGCATTTCGACCACAGATACTGAGGCTGTGTGGACTCTTTTTGGTACACGAATGCACACACTCTCTCAACACTTTTCTGCTTATCCTCTCCTGACATTTTGGACCTCTCTACCCCCTTTCCTCATCTCTGTTAGTCCCCCTCTGCTATTTATTATTTCTTTCTGTTCTGCCTTCTCCCTGTCCTAGAAAGGTTGCCATGGAGACAGAAGCAGATTTGATGCAGAGACGAGAAATGAATTATACAGTCAGGGGGAGCTATGTCTGTGTCTGTCTGTGTGTGTGTGTGTTCGCGTGACTCAGTGCTGAAGAGTGTTTTTGCAGGTTTTAATATTTTATGATTAGCTATAATATTTCTTATTGAATATTTGATCTGAGTGTATGTGTGTGTGGTGTGTGTGTGTGTGTGTGTGTGTGTGTGTCTGGGGGGGAGGGGAGGCGCGCTCTCGTGTTTCTTTGTCCACAATTTAATATGACATCATATGTTATTTTTGGAACAACCCCAACCACATGTGGACTTCCTCCATTTGTGTGCAGGTGCAGTGTGTTTTTAGAAGCTGTATCTTGTATTAGGTTGTTTACTATTGTGCTATGCGGTGCTGAAAGGATGAGTCAATTAATGGATTACTTAAGCTGCAGAGAATCAAATAATTTTTATAGTCAATTATTAAAAAAGCCCACATTCCAGCATTTGCCAGAATAAATAAAATATTTTCAGTACATAATTAGAAGATGTGACCAGGAGCATTTTTCTCAGTTTTTCGGACATTTCATAATAAGAATGATTCCTTTTTTAATCTAAAAAGTGATTGATTACTAAATAACAAACATAATTGTGGGTAAATCAATACAACTTTTTCCAATTCAGAGTATCTGCCATATCTGCTACTCCAACACCAGTGCTCACTCCCCAAATTTAAAATCTATACATCACACTGCTTTGAACTCATTGTAATACTCAGTAAGGTGAGATGAGGCCAGGGGATGTCTGTTGCACCAACAACTGACTCTGCAGACTGACAGCTCTAACACTGAATTTTATTATTACAATGATATAGAAACTAGTTCAAGTTATAATTCTTAAGATTTGGCGACCACTGTGATTACTGGTGGTGCAAGTAAGGAATAAATAATGAGTAGTGATCAAAGCACGGGAATGCTAATTAAAGTCAGTGTGAGAGCCAACACAGATTGGATTGGTGCATACCTAAAAATAATCATCAGTATGCTACCCTAGTCTTATATCGCTGGTAATATTTACATTTATATTTATATTTATATGGGACAGCAGGTTGTGTATTCAGGATGCACTATGTATAAAATAAGACATATCATATTGGCTGTACCATTAATTGGATGCATGTATTTTGGATTTAGGTGAATCATTTTGGTTTGGACTTGAACTCATCGTGGACCCGGTTTTGACTGAATACAGACAGACATTTACTATCTCATCTACTGAGCTCCAGCTGAGTGCATTTTAGTGTGCCCATCTAGGTTCTGCAAATCATTTTTAGTGTTAAGATGTCAGTCCATTTCAGCTGAAAATGGACTGAAGCAGTGACTAAACGGACACTCTTATCTTTCTGAGTTAGCATCCTTCAGAACAGGTTGCTGGTCCTAAAATAAAAAGATGTATCAGTAATTTACAGTACGCATGTTTTTCTATTTTGGAGCTTTTTTTTTAATCAGAGCTAAGCTGGCCAGTGTTTGCTGTCATTTATTTGACGTCTAAACTTTTGCCTCACTGTCTTTTATGTCTCATATCCTAAGCAGTTGCTTAATGAAGTTATGAAATCCCCTGATAGGAGCAGCAGGTATTAAACCAGCAAGATAAAACCCACTGGAGAGAGGAGGACAGAGGAGAGGATGGATGAAGGGAACTGGAGAGAAGAAGAGCATGAGTAAACAGGAGTGAAGGGAGATGATTTACAGTTAAAACTGAGATGACATGGAGTCTGGAGTAAGATGGTGAGGGGCAGGGATTGGTGGGGAAACAGATAAGAGAAGGTATTTTAATAAACATACAGATCACATACCAGTAAATGTGTCTCCGTTCCTGTATTCATCTTTATTTTATTCCTCTTGTCAAGCCTGTTTCCCTCTGTATCTGTTGTTTTATGTCACATGTACACATAAAGTCCACTGTAAAGCTCTAAACCACGCACACACATACTTACACAATGTGTGTGTAAACCCGCTGTAACATGGGGCTGCTCAAGATCTAATGGTCTAGAATGAATTGCCTTAACAATGGCCATAAATTTCCCTCTACAAATCTGTCTGGTGTTAGTGTGCAGACAGAGCCATCATCAATACAGTACAGTCATACACACACATGCACACATACAGTACACAAAGAGAAAGGCTTACAGGCTGAGGGTGAGGGAGGGGCTATGTGGAGGGGGGAGAAGGGGTTAGATGTTATGAAGAAGAAAGTGTTAAGGAGATTTCTTTGGAGGTGGTGGGGCTAGTGGTGGTGTTGGGTGGGCGATTTGTGATTTGAACATGATTAAGGAGGGTTGGGAATAAAGGGTGTTAGGGCAAAGAACCTCAGATATTGTAGCATGTGTCATGTGTGAATGTGGATGCAGGGCTGCAGAAGGATCATATTATGTGCGGTCTGGTGACCCAATTATTGTGTAGACTCTGTGTGTGTGTGTGTGTGTGTGTGTGTGTGTGTGTGTGTGTGTGTGTTAATCATTCCTAGTAGTCCTGTGCTTGCCTGAGGCCTGGGGGTGACACCAAATCAAAGAACATAGAGCTCAGCGCCGCCTGTTGCTGGTTAACAATGGAACTGCACTTAATAACTTCACTGTCTTAGCTGTGGTTTTGTTGTGTGTGTTTGTGTGTGACTGAGAGAAAGGCAGAAATCATTGAACTCATTCATCTATATTGATTAATTTGATGCCATCTGATGCTTGAATTAGTCATTGTGTTAACACTTGGCACTTCCTGTTTTCTGCCTCCCAGTGCTGGCATCGCTGTAGGATTCTATGGGAATGGGGAGTCGAGTGATGGAGCCAATCGTTTGGCATACTCCCTCCGTCATGCCAACCGCACCGTATCTGGGGTGGAGAAACTGGTGAGTTACCTGCATGGTTACCAAACACGCATGGTTACACTTTTTTCTCATAATCCAATAAAAAAATTCAAAAAATTCAAATGAATGTCTCTTTTTCTGTGAATGTGCAGGTGTCAGACAGCGCCTTAGCCTTAAACCAGACAGTGGAGGAGAGCTTGGTCCAGTTGGAGACAGCCTTCCAGGAGCAGACAGACTACGTGTCCATCGTCCAAAAGCTGCAGGGACAACTGGACGAGTTGGTGAGGCTGATGGTGGATGTTCCCTTCTGGACCAATACTGACATTTCCCTGGAGGACTTGGCCCGCAAAACGGAGGCTTTCGACTTTTACAGGTCGGTACTAACAAGTAATGGTGTGTGTTTTGTAATGCAAATGTGTTGGCTGGATCAAACTAAAACTGAGCTTTAGTAGAAGAGTCCAAAATGCTTTTAAAAAACGCAAGTGATCAGATTGTGGTATATGTGAAATGTCCTACATGGTGTATGTTAAAGGATTAATAAGCTCAGTCTCAAAAGACCTACCACCCTCTCTTGGTGTATTGAAAAATGGAATATCCTTTGTTTGTATGAAACATGAAGTCATTTTGTATATGTGCAGGTGGTTGGGGTACCTTGGCCTGCTGCTGTTTGATGTACTCATTTGTCTTCTGGTGCTCTTCGGCCTCATACGCAACTCTAGAGGCACTCTGATTGGGTAAGGTACTTCACGTCATAGCCCAAAAGTTGCTCCTATTGGACGAATCAAATCCTTTCTAGACTCTGAAACTGTGTCTGTTAACGCTGTGTAATGCATGCCATGTTGGTAAGCTGAGACTTGACATAAAAAATATGTAATTTTTTGTCCTTCAGAGTGTGTCTGCTTGGGGTTCTGACTCTGATAATCAGCTGGGGGTCTCTCGGTCTGGAACTGGCTGTCGCTGCTGTAAGTGTAACCATGGCAACATCGCAGAGCTCTCTGGCTCTGCAATGATGTAATCTTTTCCCCACTGCTCGAGCGAGCGTTTTCAGTGTGGATGTTACTGTAGCCCGATGTGTCATGTGTGCTTACCCTCTTACAGTCAGCCAGCGATTTCTGCGTTTCCCCGGATACCTATGTCACCAGGGTAACCAAGGAAAACGCTGTCATCAACCAAGGTACGCAGACAAGAACATACAGAACCAGTGAACTGGTAGAAGCCATTTTTCTGGTGTTTGTGCGTGAAAACAGTGTTTCCAAACCTTGTGGGCTTGTGAAAACAAAGCAGTGTCTACATGCAAACTCACAAGTTAAAGTCCATTTGTTGTGAGCAGCTCAACCAAAGACTATTTTTTACTTCTCAGGGTATTTTACTTTAATATCTTTAGAGGCTGAGATGATTGGTCAATGGACTGCTCCTAGGCAGATACTGTAGGTTGACAAATAAGCAGAAACGTCTTGAATAAACTGTAGTTTCCACCCTGACAGTTGAATCTCACCCTGACAATGTTGCTTCTATTTTAAGACACAAGTGTGTGCGTTTGTGTTTGTACGAGTGTGTATCCAAGGGGATTGTGTTTGACTGACACTCTGGTATCTAAAAGCTCTTCCCCTCTCTCTCTGCTGACTGCAATGCATCAGCAATCCCGCACCCCATCTCACTCTTCCTCCTGTCTGTCCCAGATGTAAAAAAAAAGAAAAATTCAGAGCACACTTTTGCTTTTTCACTTAGGATCATTATCTGATTTGTTCTCTCTCTTCATCCTTTTATATCCCTCTTTACCTCTCAATTGCTCCCTTTCTTCCTCTCCCTCCCTCGCTTCCCTCTTTTCACTCATCTAATGAGTTCTGTTGTCTGTCAGTTGTTTCCGCTCTGTAGAGCACAGATGTTGCCTCTGTAACACACACACACACACACACACACACACACACAGACACACACAGTAATGCTGCTAACATGCCTCCATAGAGAGATACTGGGCTTAGAAAGTCTTGTTATATACAGTCAGAGTGTTTGTCTTTCCTTCATTAAACTGCATATTTTCAGTGTGTGTATTATTATTCTGTTGATATGTATTCCTTGGTACATTCCCAGATATCCTGCAGTATTACCTGACGTGCAGCTCTGGCCAAATTAACCCCTTCCAGCAGGTAACATCACCCTCTTGTTGGAGTTCATCTTTTGCTTTTTATAGAATAGGCTTCTCCTGGTTTAAGCAATTAAATAACCAAAAGATGTGTTTGTGTTTGTGTGTTTCTTTCGCTGGTCTCTCTCTGTATGTTTGGTAGAGGCTGTCAGGGAGTCACAAAGCATTGGTGGAGATGCAAGATGATGTGGCAGAGCTACTGAGATCAGCAACACGTGATTATGCCAACACCAAGGTTTGTGTGCTTGTGTGTGCAATGATCTGTAGGTCTTTATCGTCACAGATGAGTGGATTTGCATTAGTGGGAGCGCGATAAAAGTGGCAGTTACAAAAGTGCCAGCGCAGACGTGTTTATCTGGTGCGTGTGGATGTACTAGAAGGTGGATATCTATATTTGAGCATGTGAAAACCTTTGCTTTGTGTGTGCAGGGGAGTCTCGAGCAAATCCAGTCTGTGCTGAATTCCACCGAGGTTGGTCTTCACCAGCTGACTGCTCTGGTCGACTGCCGCAGCCTACACATGGTGAGTCACTTTGTGTGCTGTGTTAGAGAGGAAAAAAGTCCTCAAATCCAAGACTTCCTTAACAACTGAACTCCTCTCCTCTTTCTTCTCCCCGTAGGACTATGTTCAGGCGTTGACTGGACTGTGTTATGACGGGGTGGAGGGTCTCATTTACCTGGTTCTCTTCTCCTTTGTCACTGCTCTGATGTTCTCCTCCATTGTGTGCAGTGTGCCACATACCTGGCCTGGCAAGAGGTAACACACACACACACAGTCTCTCTTACAAACACACACGAGACCTACACAAGCTTTTACATTCCTACACCTATCTTCTTAGTTAATCTGTACACTAACAGCTAACATGTTACTAGTTCTAACGTCTTAATTGTCTAACTAAATTCATCTTATGACCTGAACACAGTGGAAAGACCCATAAAGAATCTATTCGGTGCCCATGCATGTCATTCTTTAAGTGTATTTGCCTCCTGAGCTGTTGTATCCTACGTCTTCCTGCCTGTCTTTGCATCCATCCAGTTTTCTCTGCAAGTTTTGTTTATTTTATTGTTTGCCGTTAGCACTGCCAGTCTGGCTGATTGTTTGTTTCTATGTTTGTACATATCCCTCATTTTCTTTTCTCCGCTGTGGACTTGGAGCACCATTGTTGTGTTAGATTGTGTATCACCACGTTTTTTTTTCTGTGCCCCACTTCCTCCTTCTGTTCCGTCCCTTCCTCCTCTCTCCCTGTCCTGATTTGGAAATGCTTTGGGCTTCAGCGAATGATGGTGGATATTGAGGAAATTAAACGACCCTATGGTCTGATAAACGGCCCGCTCAAATAGCCAAACAACCAAATTATTTTTTGTTAAAATCAGTGGAAAAGAGCTCTAGAATGTACATGCAGTGACAGATTTCACTCCGGTGAATGATTTGAATAGTGAAACACTGCTGTGCCATAATAGTGGTGTTTTACGCTTGTTTGTTGGGTGTGAATTACCAGCAATGCTAAAGTATGGCCCAGCAGGTATTAAACAATAATCCATAACGTCCCCGAATTCAGCAAGAATAACTGCTCATGGGGTTGGTTGCTTACTCAGGCCGACTGTCCTGCAAGTGCTGAGTCTGTTTGATGGGCCACACAGTTTAGCTCTTTTTGGGTTGCCTGGGTGAAACACCTCCATCTGGTGGCCAGTCAATGAAGTAACCTCTCTTGTGCCTTTGGTCTCTGTTAACACCAGCTCCCTCTCTCTTTACTTCTTTGAAACCAGCTTGATGGGACTGCTAGCATGTTGACAGCTGGTATAGACTTTCCAAAAACAACAAAGAAAAAAACAAAAAAGTCACAATAATAGGGTCTGCATATGCACATTTACATGTACTTTGTGGTTGACATTGTAGAAGCCAGTACATTTCTGTAGCCAGAGATCCAACTTCCAAATCAGCACATATCTTATTTGATGCCTCATTCTGTTACGTTGCTGGCCGTTTTACATTTTTGACCATTTTATGTCTGAAAATGGTTTGCCCAAACCAGCCATATTATCTCCTTTTTTCCTGATGTTTTTGCTTTAAGTTTCATGGAGCACTCAGTGATGCATGAAGTACCTTAAAGAAAATAGATTTTTGAAAATTTGATTTTGTGAGGACAATTTTAAATGGACAGTAATTACCAGGTGTGAATCCTCTAGAGAGGTTGGCTGCATGAAGAAAAAATTACTGCATGTTTCTACGTATTAAGAGAACTCTAAGGAATATCGAAGAGTCTACTATCTTCATACAGTTTAATATTGTGTAACCTCACACAGCAACAAAAAACTGCTTCATGGGTCCACTCTGGGCTGTGTAGTAATATTAGAAACCTGTACTGTACTTGTAGTGGATCTGTATAATAGATGAATGCTGCCCATGTTCCTTTTCTTCTTGTTCAGCTGCTTTGGGGCTGACGGCATGGCCTTACCCAGTCTTTTGTATCAGGGGACGCCACATAGTACAAGTACACCTTCCCCTCTCCTAACCTCCTCTTCAACCACTTGTTTACACTCTGTTGTCTCTCTCGGATCTCCCTCCCCTCTACCTTTTCCCCTCCTATCCATCATGCCCTCTCGTGCCCTGCCCCTACCCTGACCAATTGAAGGACGGATGAGGAAGACGGAGAGGACGAGTCGGGTGCCTCACGGGGCGGTGTGCACGATAACCTGTACCGCGTTCACATGCCCAGTCTCTACAGCTGTGGCTCCAGCTACGGTAGCGAAGCTAGCCTGCCCGCTACAGCCCACACTGTCAGCAATGCCCCCGTCACTGAATACATGTGAGTTAGCACCCACCGCTAGCTAGAGGCTAGCAGGATCAATACACTGCCTGCCATAGGTAGCTGATGCTTGTCCCCCGTGACCCAGACTAGCCGCATAGCAACGCTCACTGCCTGCAATACGATAAGGTAGAATAGCTAGTGTTTTTGCTATGTATGGCTCGCATGTCCTTTGTGACCCTCTGTCAGCAATATTAGTTAGAACCCTTCACTAGCTTTCCCTTTGATGCTGATAGAAAAATGGCTACCTGCTGTATCAGCCAGCCTGCCTGTTTCAGTCCACAAAAACCCTATAATTCAGGTCTGCACTTGCCATATGTTAATAATTTCACCCTGCTTGCTACATGTTACAGTTTGCCACAGGACTGCTTGTTCTGAATACACTAAAAATATAGAAGAGAAATAAGCATATATTTCTCCAGTCTGCCACTGCTTGCTACTATTTTAGGCTACTCAAGTATGTGATTTTTGCTGCCAAGGAAATAACTGTAACTGCAGCAAGAAATAAGATAATAGACAAAACATGTATTCTGAAAGTTGTGGCATTTTGACTTTTTTGGACCATCAAAGGACCATGTGTTTCATGTTTTGGGCTAATCAACAAACCCTGTATGCTTAACAATAATGATGACAATTTGCCAAAGCATACATACATAGCTTTTTAGAGTGATTCATTTCCTTCCATGTAGCCAGAGAGTCAGTTTTGGTTCATACCAGAATGCTATTACACTTAGTCAGACACAAAATAAGTACTGCCCCACAGTGAGTGTTTGGTCATATTTGCTTTGTAGTCAAAGTTAAGCTGTCATTGAATGATTTTACAGTTTCTAGCATATATCTTTCCTTGTTGTGCTTGTGAAATTTCACATTCAAAAACAAGAGTCAGACTACCAGCTGCCTGTTTCAAGGACCAGTTTCATTTAATCCTAATAAATTAGTTCAGTAACTTGCAGTAGACCTATACTTAATAAATTAATGAACTTAATACATATGGCTGTAATGTAAACGATATATTTATAGTTAATGGACCAAAACATAGAAAACCATTTATTTGTCCTTCATGTATAAAGTGCTTATATTTTATTTTAAATGGAAACAGCTTTAAATACTACAATGATTAATGTGTTTATATCAAGCTACCTGGGTGAAATTACATAGTTTAAAAGCTTTGGACTGTTTCAGGTACTTTTGATTTATTTTTCTTGTGGGGACTATGGTGTTCTCCCATTCATATCTACCTAAGGTTTGTAGGTGTCTGACTGTTATCATTTATCATCAGTGATCATTTGCACTGTTGTAGTTAATATACCAGAGATCAAGGACATAGCTACTATTTGGCTTTCTATTAAATTGTGCTTCTAAGGGAAATTTAAAGCTTAATGAACTAATATTTTATGTTTAAAGTCTTATTTTTTTATCCTTTAATAGCTGAAATGTTGGTTTAAAAATCACCAATATATATTTTTTTAAATATGCACCTAAGGCTGGTTTCCTGTGGGCCCCCACACGGATAAAAGTACTATTTTATTGAGCCAGTGTCCCACTGTGGGACTAACTGTTTGTCTTTTGTGCATTGTTAAGAAAAAACATTAACTATGTTGGACTGTGGCAGAGGTGTTTAACCCCTGGCTCTATGGTACCATCAAGCTTAAGTCCCTGACTTGTTATTATTACTGAGGCCATTTGTCAGAGAGTCATTAAGTTGTAATCGAATAGGAGCAGACCACAGATCAGCAACAGATCAACAACTGAGCCCCAGTGGCAGGGTGACCACATGCAGTAACCTCTGATTCTATAATGCAGGAGCCAGAACGCAAACTTTCAGAACCCTCGGTGTGAGAACACCCCCCTGATTGGCAGGGAGTCCCCTCCACCCTCTGTAAGTGCACATTTTCTAGAACACACTCTCCCTCCACTATCTTCCAATACCCACAGTGCAGCTGGGAAATACTCAAAACCGCAGTACCCACAGAGATGGCATTTTACAATTTCAGAATGTAATGAAGGAAGCATGGTGTTGATAAATGTACTTGTATCTTATGTCTGATGCTAGTGTGGATATTGGAAGGTAGTCCCCTATCCCTACACCACTGCAAGTGTACTCTGTGCTCAAACTAGAGCGTGATCATGGATCGCCTTTTAAGAAGGTCATTTTGGCAGCCTGGGATACCTGGAAGTTTGAAGCCTGTTGTTAGTAGGATTTGCACTTGCATCAAAAGAGAGGCTTGTCTCTTTTGATAAGTGTAATTGTTTGGTCATGTTAGACACAAAGTTGTCCTCTATTTCTGATGTAAAAAGTCTGGTGTTGGTTTCTCTGTGGCTGTCACTGCCATGTGAGGAGAACTTGTAGACCAGCTCAGAGACATTATTGAGAGAACCTCAATATTTAGAACTGTAGTGAACCAAGCTTTTTCTTCAATACCAAAAGACATAATTCTGCCAGTCTTGCAGATGTCTGAACTGCACCTCTCGTTTTAACTATTTACCCTAAACAAGTTGACTATTCTGGCTTTGACAAGGTGCTGCTGGGCCTGTACTTGTGGATGTTGTACCATGAAGTATCAACTGTATACATTTGGGGCTACAATACCGTGGACTGACAAAATTAAACCAACAAATCCAGCATTATTACTTCTGAACACCTTTTAGGATACATCCCTTTCTGCGTACTTATGCAGTGAAGCTGAAAATGTTTGACAGTTCTGCCCCTGAGTAAACTCGAGCCCAAACCTCTAAAATTCCTGCTCCCCCTGTTCCCACAGTGTGTCTATGTGTGCATTTTCTTGTCGAGGTGTATGTGTCCTCTGTTTCTGTGCCCCTTCACCCTTCACCATTAAACAGTCACAGGAGCACATGTTTCCCACCTCCACTGTTGAACCGTAGCAGCCACCAAAATGGCCACGATTCATCATTCTTAGGCAGGGCTGTCGACGGGGCCGCCGTCCTGTGCCAGAGTGCTCACCTGTCATCAGCGTCTGCAGTGATGTGGAAACCGGAGAACCTCCGACAGTAACTAGCTAGACGCTCACAAGAGACCACTAACTCATACCAGGCTAACCTACTACATCAGAACTAGAGCACTAACTACAAACCACTGACAAAATGGACCACATCTGCTAATTTACAATAACATCATCCAGACTTAATCAGCTGTTATATAATGAATGACTGTTGTAATCAAACCCCCGGCTGTCCAAATGACTGGTCAAAGTATTTCTGCTGTAGCTATTTCTGTTTGTTTGCCCCATCTATCTATCTATCTATCTATCTATCTATCTATCTATCTATCTATCTATCTATCTATCTATCTATCTATCTATCTATCTATCTATCTATCTATCTATCTACCTATCTATCTATCTATCTATCTATCTATCTATCTATCTATCTATCTATCACATTTCCTGATATGATGTACATGATTTCACTGTTGTTTCTATATGACTCTCTCCTTATGTGTCAATACGGCTTGATTGTGATCCATACGTTTTCCTCTTGTTGTCTTTTTTTCCATATTCTAATTGTTTCCCACTTCAATTTCTCCCTCTGGTTCTCTTCTTTCCCGACATTTTTTCCCTCTTTGCTCTTTCTCTAAACCCCTTCGTCCTTTTTTTCCCCCCTCGCTGTCCTCCATCTCTCCAGTACACCTCCAGTATGAGAGCAAAGTACCTGGCCACCAACCGACCGGACCAGAACCGACGCTCCGTTCCCAACGACCAACTGGACCCGGCTAGCCGGCCTAACCCCGCAGCCCGACCACAGTCCTCAGTGCACTAGAAACCAGTTCCGCACCTGTCCACCCCAGTACTGCCTGAATCCAGTTCTCACAGCCAATAACAAGATCCAACGCGACGCTCACCAGAGCTTAAAAGCACCAACAGGACCACAGTTTGTCAAGGAACTACACCGACACCGACCGGTTCACCAGAAACAACACACCAAGCCAGGACTCATCAACCAAGCACCTCAACAAAGGACTGCACTTTGAAGGTCAACCTCTACTTCTCACCCACAATTACCAAAAAGGAAAAATCCCAGAAGATCATAAGTTCTACTCCTCTGCTTAGAGGACACACACCCCGAGCTGCTCGTTTCCACCACTGCCGTGATGGATCAGCCCATATACCCACAATGCACAGCAGTTAAAGCGCCTTGGCTCCGTCTCCAGTTTGTTCTTCCACTCTTCAATGCTCTCCTCCTCCACTGGGATCCACACAGTGCCCTCCAGTGGGATCAGCTACGCCACTCTCACAATCCAATCCCGTCACACTCTGACACTCAGACCACACACACACACACAGCCAAGCCCACACACACATGCATACACACACTGTACAGAGCTGTAAATAGTAAACATGTGCTTTACTCTGATTTCATGAAAAGTAGACTGTTGAATCATAACTTGTAAATGTGGTGTGCTGCGTGTTTATCATGGAAGTTTTTTGCTGTATCTCTCAAACACACGCACACACACACACACACACACACACACACACACACATACACATACACACACACGCACACACACACACACACACACACACACACACACACACACAAATCGGCGGACACATCTGTATAAATAATAAGCCAGTGAATCAGAAAGCCATGTTTATAGGTAGAAACAGTACCAACACATCCATATTCTCTTTAGCTTAACATTGTCGTCTAACTAAGACTTGAATCGTGAGCTTGAAAAGTGTGTCCATGTCTCTCTCCATATTTGTTTACGTGCACATACAGTACAGGCGTCGATTGATGCATTTCGAATATGAGCCAGGAATCCTGTTGGGGAATAACTGTTTGGAATTTTGGGGAATTGGAGCGTGAGACGAGGGGCATGAGAAGGCTCAACCTGTGCCAAAAAACTCTGAATAATGAGGGATGCCTGATTCTGTCCTCTTCTCCAACTGCCTCCAGATGTGTCGGAAAAAGGGAAGAAAAACTCACTTGGAATGTTTTCCCTCCGACTGTAAATACTATGGGAATGGGAAAGACACTTGAAAAAAACGGTGGACAGAAATGGAATAAGACTGAGTGAAAATTTGCGACCACACATTTGCCAGGTGCTATGTAAGCCAGTCGAGGTCACAGAAGACGATCAGGACTTGAGGAGGGACGGACGTTTTTAATTCCTTTAATATTTTGTTTTGTTTTCATTCAGGGATGTGATCAGGAATATTAAAAGCAGTAAAAAATAAAACAGCTTTCCATCATTACTGAGTGGAAGTTAGGTTCCCGAAAACCTGAAAAAAAAAAACATGTCCCTGATTAATAATGTTATGTAAAAGTGTTTAAATTCACAGAAAGTTGGTGTTTTTTATGTTTTATCATAAGCTGAAATTCTGGATGTGATACTGTGACCAACTGTAGTATTTTTTTTTTTCTTCTTCTGTACTGTTTCTTTCTTCCTGTGCTTTCATTTTCTTAACTGCTGACCTTGGATCAACCTTTAGCCACGAGTCTTTTTTTTTTCTTTCTTTTTCTTTTTTTTTTTTTTTTACCCACAAGCACAAATTCTCTTCAAGGTGACTTTGCGAGACGGAGAAGTAAAACACACTGCCTGGGACACTGCCAGTGGTTTTTCCTCCCACTCTAAAACTCTCTGTACAGTGTATAAAAACTGTATTCGTGAACCCGTGTGTGTGACATCACTGCAGCGTGATTGGCTATTGCTCTATCTCAGTGTTACTGTGTGTAAGTACAGTGATCGGTGTGTCTGACTGGCAGCAAGCAAAGGCCAGCTTATCTAGCCTGAGTCATTTCTACACAGACGCCACGCATGCCCTCATATACACACATTGAAACCTGAAACACACACACACACACACACACACACACACACACACACACACACAAATACATGCTGTACAGACATTCACTACACACGCCACAGTTTCTTATAAAAATCTATCTTTCCCTACTTTTTTCCTGTTTACATGCACTTCTAGAGCTGTAGTAACTACACACCCTGCCACAGCTTTGACATCACACTGAAACCATTTGCATTATGGGTGATGTAGTAGGTAGAAACCTGGAATCTAGTAATTAGCTGAGTGAGCAGAGCCCTAACATTCAAACACCCTCCAACCACCCTTCCTGTACAGCATTTTAATATGTTATTATTAATCAATGACCACTTCTCGTATTAGCGAGACAATCTTACATGTGTGATTTTACTAGAATGAAAATGTCCATGTTATGGTAACAATGCTACCTATGGTCTAGTACTTTACAGTGTTTTTTGCACGATCGATGCAAACGATGTTAAGATCTGTGGGACTAGTCACTGATTAATGGCCTTTCATAATGTTTTTAAACTCTTACAACACTCTTCATATCACAACATGTTTTTTTATTTTTCTCTGTCTTGTAAAAATCAGACTTTAAAGATAAAATAATAGCTAGCTGTTTTGTAGGAGAATAAAGGCAAGAGCAGCGTTTTTCCTCTCTTATTAATGGTGAATGACTCTCTGTCTTGCAATGTTTTAATAAAACTATTCCAGTGTAGTTTGCACACCTGACCTAAAGTTGTATTTGAATTCCTGTGCAGTGCTTTCTGCGATTTGACCAATCTAATACGGTATGTCTTGATGGAAAAAGGTCCACGCTCATGTTTAAGAGTCAGTAATGTTTGCGTGTATGTGTGGTATTTACAGGACTTCAAATACACCTCTGTCCAGATGTGACGGACAAACAATGTTTTCTATGGCTGTTTTTATTTTCTGATGGTTTAACTAAGATATTAATGATGTACATGTCAAAACTGTGGTAATGATATCATTCAGCCTGGAATAAATGTTTTAAAAAAATAAATTAAAGCAACTTTAACGTACTGAATAAGACTGTGGGTTCTTTTCGATGTGAATGAAGGAAACAGAAACAGAGAGGTGTCTGTGTTGTGTTAATGGTTTCCTTGACACAACTGGCAGTGTCTTATCAAGGCCTAGTGCACTTAAATGTTCTAGAAAATAAACAGTAACAAATACTGTATGTTTTCACTGTCGCTTGATAGATTATGAAGCAATATCCGAATCTGTCAGGTCTGCAACATCTCAGCTCTCAGAAACTGAAAACACAGCACAATGTCAATATACGAATACATGATACGTCAAAGTACAATATTACCAACAAAATGTGCTTAAATCCTTGTGCGAAGGCATATATACATATATATACATACACATGCACACACCCACCCACACACACACACACACGTATGTCAGCTGTGAAACTGATGTGTTTTACTTAATAAGTTGTGTTTTATAAGTATTGTTTTTCATTATAACCTCTAGATGCTCATAGTTTATTAATAAAGTTTCAACAGATTTCATGGGGAAAAAAGTCAAGGTGACCAAAGACAGTATATGTGGTATATGTTTTGGACTCTTCAGCCTTCAGTCTTCAGCCTTTGTCTGTTTCACATAAGTACTGTATTACGTTTTGAAGCACAGTCAAAAGGGAAAGCATTAAAATGAACCCCTAGCTGACAGAAAGACGTCACGTTTGATCAGAAGAACATCAAACCTATGTGGAATTCCTCCTAGGAAAGATCTTCTATAATTGACTGTCACTAACTCACTAATGCTATGTAGCTATGTTATAATTGGAAGTGTGATACCAGGAATTTATATCATCAACCAACGCAGGACTTCACTATATGAACTGTCGTTTATCATTTCCACCTCGTGGTCTTTTAGTGCAAGTACACAATTCCAGAACGAAGCTCTACTGTACACCCAGACTTCTGTAATGTGTGCATAAGTAATGGATCTAATGAGGATCAAGTTAATGAATATGTGAATCCAGGTGATGCAGGTTACTGCCAGTGAAAATAGGAGTCTCAGTTATATCTGACTATCGATCCAACCACAACACCAACAACACAACAGTGAAAACCAGAACACTACATCTTTCACCTAAATGCACTTTTTCATGGGTGGATATAGATTTTTCAATATTAGAAATATAAATACATTCTGTATTCTTTCAATCAAAATATTCAGATTACTCCTCCAAAGACAGTATATTTAAATTTCCTCTATCACTGAACATTGACAAAAAACCCTAACTAATGTCAAAGTATATCTAGCTTTAAGTTACATCCATTCAAAAACTACACATCCAACTGTTCTCAAAGAAATCCTGTTAATGGAGAACAAATATAATCCAGTAGACTCTACTGGAATGGTCTAATCTTACAGTTTTTATATTAACTAAGAACAATGACATTTTGGAAATTGTATTTTTTGAGGAAAAAGATGACTAAAGTTTTGTTTATGTGGTATCTGTGCTGATATATCAGTTGAGCTGATATATCATCTAGCTGAGCTAGAACAAATATCAAAGGGGGGCATGAGGCTTTTAGCAGGAAAGCACTAAATTACTGACAAGTGTCAATATAGTTGTGCATAGTGAGAGTGAATTCACAAAAACACCGCATTCTCGTCGCTTTCCCAATAATTTCACTGAAAATACAAAGACAAATCACTTAGGTGTTAACAAATGCAAAGACACACACATTTTACATTGACCAAAATCATTCCACAAGCAGCTCATCTTAGGTACAAGGCAGCAAAAAAACATCTCTTCTTACTCCAAAACAGGTTCATGGGGTAGGCGTGGGGACTCACCTGTTTAGGCCCATCTACTAAATCATGGCTCAACAGCACCTTCAGCCCAGCAGGATGTTGCATGACCCCATTCTAGCTTTACATTGGATTTATATTTACCACAGTCATGAGCAAACATTGACATGCTTTTATAGAAGTGAGGGGGCACAGTGAATGAAGATAGCTGAAAACATTTGGTGTAAATGGTGTACTGGAAAAGAGTTGTGTGACATGTCACCCGTGGAAGATCTGTGAAACTTCAAATGGATGCTTTAAAGATGTAATTTCCAGTAAAAAAAAAGTGTGCAGATTCATGTTAGACTCCCATCTAGAAGTTGTCAAAAAAGTCACACATGCAGCGCTTCTACTATAACTAATACACTGATACAAATGTCCCAAAAGAGCAAATTTTGCCACATATTGAAAATGTGTTTCATTCGGTCTTTGCTGTCAAAACTGCACCTCTGGCAGCACATGTGTTGTTGTGCTGTTTAAAGGCAACAGAGTCAGACATAACTCAGACACTCATGTATCACAGCAGCTGTCTGGAAACACACACACACACACACACACACACACACACACACACACACACACACACACACACACACACACACACACACACACACACACACACACACACACACACACACACACACACACACACACACACACAGCAAATGGGCTCAGTCAAATAAAAATATGTTAAGCAAGTGCAACTCTTCAAATTATGAGCTGGCTTTCTGTGCACCATGAGTCAGCATTCAAAGCTTTTCACAGCGCTAATCATGCCCGTCATGCTATTTCTGGAGGTGGTAACCTACTTTTTATATGTGCAGAAACAACATTAAGAAAAAGAGGGCAGGTGGTTAAGCAATTAATTATCTACAGTACATTTATGTTGTTATGAGTTAAAAATAAAAAGACAAGCATGGAAAATTATGTATTCTAGATATGAGGGATACTGGATATCACAGGTCAGATGTTGCACTTTCACCTGTTTTTAGTTTGGTTTATTGACAATTTTCTTATATATTTATTAAAAACAATAGCTCCAACTTTGTTAGGGATAGGATGATAAAGTCCTGGGTGTATTTCAATCTTTGTCCTTGGTGTTTACACAGTCCACGGGCCTTTACAAAGAACACTGAAATAAAATCTGAACAAGCATTATAATAGGGGTGTAAGTCTGTCAACACTTCAATATGCTACTAAATAAACCAGTTTGAATAAACCAAACTATTTTTCACTCTTTGCAGTAACACGTGCAGCCAGCAGGTGTCACAGTCCACTCAGAATCATGTTCTCACAGATTCACCACTGTGCATTAGTTTGTGGTCCCCATGGTGCACACAGTCCGACATCTCTCAGTTCACAGTGGGAGGGAGGCCATGACACACACACACACACACACACACACACACACACACACACACACACACACACACACACACACACACACACACACACACACTCTGAGGCATGCAGTGGGCTAATGTTTTTCCTTTATCTCTCCAGGGCCATGTGTATGGCTCGATCAGATAAGAGGACTGCTGTTGTTTCTGTGTCTGTGTGTGTTTGTAGGCGGTTGAGTTTTGTGGGGTTACCGGTTGCAGGAGGGGGGGTCTCCAGACAGGAGCCCACCAGCTCATTACACAAGGTCTGAGGTGAAAGGGCTCTTACATTTAAAATCCCAGAAAATGTCCATCTCAGAAACACAATCAAGTATTTGACTAAAAACTGTTTTTATTAGGTTCAACCATAATGTCTACATACAGTCCAGATACTGGAGAAAGCATGTACGCTTCAGAAGCAACGGTTCATCATATACATTCGTTTAACAAGGGACAGAATTTAACTTAATGACTTTCAGTCAGTTGTAACAACTGCTTTCAATGCACAGAAAGATAGAAGACGACCCAACATGAGTCATTTGTCAATAAAACCTCAATGGGGATATCTTTGTTACACCGCTACTGTATAACGTTTCAAATCCTTAACAATGGTAATCCACCCATTTAAATGGATACAACCAGGTGATCGCCACCTTTTAGGAAAAATATTTGGTATAACAGAGGCCTTACTAGATGAGGAAACGGCAAGCCTCGTTTTGTATGAGGGTAACTAAGTCTGCACCTCTAAAGCTACCTAATTAACATGTTATGGCTTCTTTGTTTAACCTGTACACAAACTGAAGTTTAAAAACCACGTAAAAGTGTAAAAAGTGGTTTTACAAAGGAGTTATATCGGATAGAAAGACATGGTTAGCTGTTTCCCGTTGGCTAAACTAACTGGTAGCTCCATATATAGCGTACAGTGGTATCACTCATCTCATCTAACTCTAATCAAGAAAATCAATGAGTGCATTTCCCAAAACGTGGATTTTCTTCTTCTAATATCTTGTTTGTGTCATATGATGAATTGCAAACAGCAGAAATAAAACAATGCGAGAGAGAGAAAAGATAATACTGAACACAGAAGAGAACTTCAGATAAAGAGTCTGGAGTCTCTAAAACCATCGAAATCCTTCCTGATGCTTTTTGCCACATCATGCTGAAATTAATGTTCCTTCTGCATTTCTGTGTTGATCACTTCATGTTTTGAATCCAAACTGTTTAACACTGGAGCCTGTAGGGGTGCAGATGGGCAATCAAATAACATATTTCATATATCACATCTTTCACAGCTGAGAAATTGGAGCCAAGACACAGGAAATGTACAAGATTGTGAGGGAAAAGCATTGAACAGCATCAGTTTAGAGTCTCTTTGAGCGGATCCAACTCCTGTACTATTAATATAGGACTGTATGTGATGGTGGAAAAGTGGGATTACAGCAATAAATCTACATTCAAATCCGTCTCATCTTTAGCCATGGCGGTTCACATTCACGGCCTTTGGTCCTTCTCTGACTTTCCATCCAGCACCACAAACATGTCAGTATTTCCACTTATCCAACACTGCAGTTAAGGATAATTCCGATTTATTACAACTTGGCCATCATTTGTCTTCTCTATAATAACACTGCACTCAACAGGTTAATTGCTACGATGGAGGTAATCGTACGAATGTGGTAAGATCTCTTAAAAAAAAAAAAGACGTTTCGAAGGGGCAAGAAACTCCCCGATTAGTCAAACAGTGAGTTTATGGTGGTTTAGAGATGACTTACTGGTTCAACTTTGACGAGAGATGGATGAAAAGATTATTACCACTCTCATGTCTGTTCTTTAAACATGAAGCTACAGCTGGTTGGCTTAACTTAGCACAAAGATGGGGACGGCGACACGTCTAGCTTTGCTCTTTGAAAAAAGGTAACAACATGTATCTTGTAGCCACTCTAAAGCTCTCTAATTTAACATGTTACATCTTATTTGTTTAAGTCCTTACAAAAACAGTCAGGTGGTCTGACTGCCACGCCCCATCTGACTTAGCTGTAGCTATGTTGCTGTGTTCCCGGTTAGGTTGGGGAGTACAGTGTTATCAAAACTGAAAGAAAATGATGAAACAAGCTACAGAAAGCTGATGGATGTTGAGCTTAGACAGCTGAGCCTTAGATAGAGACTCTGCTCTACATTTGGAGCTGTCCACCGCACAGAGGATGAACCCTTTTGCCACCCTCAGGTCAAACTTTAGATCTTCAGGATCTAAGAACAGCAAAGTTGTCTCTCCATTTTTCCATCCATCGAGGAAGTTTGGTCTCTTTCTCTTGCTGCCTTTTGACACCAAACAGAGTTCAGGTGTCAAACTAATAAAACTGTAGTTCTACCTAAAAAGTCAGTCTGCTACTCAGACCGCTGTTGGATGGAGGAAAACGTTTACGTCCACGTTTCAGAGCCAGAAGAGGGCAGCAGTAAGACTCTTGGATGTCTGCAATGATTTCCTCCTCGAACAGAGAACATTGAGTTTAGTCACACGTTTACTCTTTCTCCTCCATCAGTCTCCCTGTGTCCCTGGATGGGTTGTTAAAGCCGCCGGGGGCTGGGGCACCAAGGAGTGTCTGGGTACAGCAGACAATGGACCGACCTGAACCTGAGAAGGAGAGGGAAATGAGTGTCACAATGCCTGGAAGCTGTCCACTGGGGATTTCAAAATAAGACTGTGAATACGACACACACACACACACACACACACACACACACACACACACACACACACACACACACACACACACACACACACACACACACACACACACACACACACACACACACACACACACACACACACACACACACACACACACACACAATGAACAAAGCCAGGAAACTTGTCGTAGTAGTAAAACATTCACAACAAGAAGTGCTTACATAAAGGAGAATTGTAGTACACATGTTTTAAACTAAAGCTTTTCCTGGAACAGACAAAAAATACAATATACAGTGTGTACTATTGATTGTTTGAAAAGATCTTTTACAATTAACCCATCAAGCTTATCTCATTACCTCTAGCCCTCCCTCCCACCCTCTAGGCACACTGCCATCACTGTCTATTGACAAGGTACAGAAATAATGACAATTAGCCCAATTCAATACACAATGACACCATTACTGACTGAAGGAAGCAGAAGCAAAAGAAAGAAGGGAAGGGGATATATAAAAAATAAACCCCCTTATTGTCAGGAAGATAAGATTAGTTTGTGTTTTATCCTTTGTATTGTGATGTAATATGACTCCTGTACTGTAAATATTCACAGAAGAAAGAACATTTTGTGACAGAAAACCCCCAAAAGACCGCTTTTATTTTGGCCTGCAGACAATGGCTAAATCAAAGTTTTGATTTTTTTTCTTCATTAGCTACTCAGTGGTGAGGATTTGCTGCTTTTCTTTGTCTTATGTGATAATAAAGTGAATGTCTTTGCTTTCTGGTTAGTGGTAAAAACACAACAAACAATTTGATGGCATCCCCTCAGGCTACAACAGTCATTTCTCACCATTTCATGACCAAACAATGAATGGGTTAATCATAAAATAATAGTTAGCCCCAGATGTTCCTTCCTACATACACACAGATATTTTACCTCGTGGGATCTTCGTTTATTGAAAATGCTCCTTTCAGGTTGACAGTGTTTCTGCTGCTTTCCACTGTGCCGTAGCTGAGCGTCACCTAAAGAGGGGACAGCAAAAAGAAAACACAGCTGTTTAGACAGCTGGCAGATCAGTATGTCTGTTTGTGGGTGTGGGTGTGTAAGTGTGTGTGTGTGTGTGTGGGTGTGTGTGTGTACCTGGCTGTGTATGTCTGACACTAGCCCCAGGTTCTCCAGGTGAGAGTGGAACAACGCTGAACGGATGAGGCTCACGCCCAGCAGCGCCTCCACGATGTAACCAACGGTGCAGTCGTCCGGGAGACGAATGTGCTCAGCTGTCACCATGAAAGTGCCATCACTAGACAGAGAAAGAAGTAAAGAGCATAAGAAAGGAGGAGGTCTGACGATATGACTAACATGTCATTTATCTAAGTGAAGATTTACCTCGCCCAGGGTTTCATCTTGAGAGCGAGGCCGTGGCTCAGACAGAATCCTGCTCCTCCTGTGGCGAACCAGAAACGCACCTGCTTCTGCACCCAAACACACATAAATTATGAATAAAGGAGCTGTAATACATCACTGTATGTTGTGCTGCAGCGCTGGGACCAGTAAGGGAAAAACCAGTGTAGATCTCACTCTGTGGGTAGCTGATCCCAGGAGACAAGTGAACATTTCTTTAATCACATTTAATGTTTCTTGTGCAACTTAAAGAATATTTTTTAAGAAGCTAGAGGCTATCCAGGGACTGAGATCAAGATGCATATTTTAGCAGCGGAGCAGGGAGTATATATGTTATTATTTATTCATTATCATTTTTTTACTGGTGCAATAGCCCAACCGGTCAAGGCAGACGGCCGCCCACATAGAGCCGGGGTCTGCCCGAGGTCTCTGCCTCGTAGAAGTTTTTTTCTTGCCACCGCCGCCAAGAGCTTGGTCATGGTGGGAACTGTTGGGCCTCTGTAAATCATATTATAAAAAAGGAGTACGGTGTGACCTGCTCTATTTAAAAAGCATCCTGAGAACCATTTTTAACAATCAAAAATTAAAACGGCAATAAAAGACTATTTTAATTAATAATTAATAATAAATAGGGGAATGTTTACCATGTCAGTGGTTCCGAGCCTCTCCGTGGCCTCTATTGGGCGCTCGAGGCTCGGCCGGCCAATGTAAACGTCCTGTGTGTGACTGAACTGAGACAAGAGCTTCAGGAGGGAGCCGACGTTCACGTAGTTATCATCGTCGACGTGACAGAACCACCTACAACAGACGAGGAGGAGAGTTAGTAAAAAGTTGTTTGTGTGTGTTTGTAACAAGAGTGTGTGTGTGTGTGGAGTGTGTCTTACTTCTTGCCGGAGTTAATAAAGGTGTCATATTCCAGAGCCATTTTACAGGAGAGGGCCTGACGATTGTGGGCTGCTGAACAGTTGGTGTTGATCAGGTGAGCTCCTGATAAACAATAACAAAACAAAAAAATCAATGACCAACCCGGACGCAGAAACACTTTAAAAGAAGTAAAGAAATATGTAGGATATGTATATGTATATGTATGTAGGAAAGTAACAATATATGGTGAGACGGTTAAATCACGATACAAATATGTGAAGATTAAAAATGGTGAAATGAAAAATGAATTGTGGTATCAAGGGTTAAAAAGGAAATATACATTGTTTTGTTTTCATTGTTTGTTTATGCCCTAACGTCATACATTCAAAAGTTCCAAAAACAAAATTACATAACTCAATAAAGAAAATATATTTTGTAGATTTTTGTCTAAGAAATAAAGGAATCTTATATTTTGTCTTCAATCTCATTTTGTTCAAACAAATAGCGAGAAAATGTTATCGAATCCTGTACCGTGAACTGTATTGAATCATGAGTTTAATGTGTATTGTTAGATCCCTAGGAAGATGTTTATTTGATTAACCTACTTTGACTCAAAGCAGTTTCATTCCCATTACAACCCGACTGCATGAAAACACCCTAATAAATATCCTCATTACACATTTTTATTGCACTGAGTTGTACAGTGTGTCCGACAGTGAGAAGAATACCTCATTGAAAGTAAAACAATTCCATGAGTAAGATGAGGAACAGCCTGTTGACTGAACTGAAATGACTTCCTGCGTTTCATGGAAACACAGTATTGCCCAGTCAGCAGCCTGGTTCCTGGTTTCCTGCTCGCAGACTGCAGATAACACTGCTGCTACTCAGCGAAACTGCTCTGTGAGTGCGTGTGTGTACGTGTGTGTGTGCAACTCACCCATCCTTTCCCTCAGCTTCTCGTCCTCTCCATCAGTGAACACGTACGTCTGTGGAAAAAAATCACAAACACACACAGTTCTTGTTATTCCAGCAGCCTGCAGTGGCCAGCAGGGGGGAAAAAACACCATCATACAGAAGCTTTCACTGCTCCACCATCATTGTTCATGGATTATTGTTTATGATCTCAGGTGAGACTACACCTGTTTCCTCAGGCCACACACACACACACACACACACACACACACACACCCCCAACACGCACAGCAGCAGCAAGCAAGGCTGATGTTGGATGGAGGCCAAGACAAAGGTTAGCCTCTTGTCTATCAGCAGCAGAGCAGCTGGTCTCAACCCTGTAACTGTGTGTGTGTGTCTGTGTGTGTGTGTGTGTGTGTGTGTGTGTGTGTGTGTGTGTGTGTGTGTGTGTGTGTGTGTACGTGAGTGTTTATGTGATGAGTGACAGGGTTGAGGGTCACTGCGCACTCAGGAAGCCGTGCAGACCCCTCAACTTTCCACAGGAAGTAAATACAGGCCCTGGGTGCACATACTGAGCAGTCTGTAAATATTGCCTTGGCTCTGACAATGAGGTTAAACTGCTGAATCTCAGCTTCCATTTTGGGCTGTTTACATCCACACTGGGTGAAGACTGTAGGAGTTGCTGTCCTTTTTTATACATAGTCCCCAGATTTAAGGATAGTGCAGCAGGACAACATACATCACATACATATAGATAAAGTATCCAAAGAATTATAATAAGAATTAAAGTTGAGGCTTATGAGTCACTAGTTTTGTTTGTATTTGTAAGACCCAGTAAAATTGCAATTAAATTTAAAGCAATCAGTGACTGTTTGTGTTTTTGAAGTCTGTACAACGCTCCAACATAGATGCCAAGATGACTTCTGACTTGCAAATCAGCAGATCAATACTTAATGGCTCGCTGCAGTGCAGGCCTGGCAGAACATCAGCTGAGAAGATGCCAAACGTCTGCTTATGTTTGTGTACTTTAGCCTTCAATAACTGACTGCAAAGGACTTCACACTTGAATAAATATGACTTTTAAAGTTGTTTATTTACTTTCTGTCCCTTAAAAGGTGCTGTGTGTAACATTTAGGAGAATCTATTGGCAAAAATATTATATTTATAGGTATGTTTTCATTAGTGTATAATCACCTGAATATAGAAATTGCTGTGTTTTTGTGTTACCTCAGAATGAGCTATTAATATAGACGCCACGGTTCTCCTTCCATGTAGTCTGCCATATTTTTAGAGTAGCCCAGACGAGACAAACACTGGCTCTAGCAAGTCACGTTTTTCACGCAGTTCTCCTTCACCCTTGGAAGGGGAAGGTGGGAGTTGCGATCTGCAGCTACACTGGTAGATACCACAAAATCCTACACCGGACCTTTAACCTCATAGTCGTTTTATTTCGAATCCAATGTGCTTTAGTTCAGGAAAAATAACACAAAATGTGTCCTGGCACTTTCAGATTTCACTGAACACACTCCCTGAGTGTATAGACCCGCCACAGAGGGATTCCACTTTGCAACCTTCCTGCCAGGCAGCACAAATTCAATAATAAATCTTTGGTCCCAGTACACTGCCTGGTAGAAAAAACACAGAGTCCAGCCAGCTGTGAGTTTTTGTCAGTCTTTTTTTTTTTTTAAACTCTGAGCCTCTTAAACCTCTAGAGAGCGGTCAGCTTCTTGTTAGAGTGTGTGCCTGTGTCATACCAGTGTAGCTTGAGCCAAGCTGGGGAGGCAGGAGGAAGAGGGTGGGGGTGGGGGGACAGTGAGAAGAGAAAATGTGTTTTTTAGGGGGGTGGGTCGGTGGATTGCCAGGAGTTGAGCTTTACAACACAGGAAACAAAGACAACAACAACAAGTGAGGCTGAAGAAAGTTGTGTGTGTGTGTGTGTGTGTGTGTGTGTGTTCACTCTTGTGATCAGACACATTTTTAACTTCCCATGAGATATCTGGTGAGTTCCCAGGGCATCTGTGTTTGTAAAAGGTAACACTGTGAGAATGTGTGTGTGTAGCTGTATTTCCATTACTCAGCAGTCTTACAGTATAGAGGTGTGTCTGGGAAACAGGTAGAGTTACACACACCTGACCGTGAGAGCATAGGCAGGAATGCGTCAGACACACACACACACGCACACACACCAGCTGATTTCCCCTCCATAAGCTCTATTTACATGTCAACAGTCTCTGTGCAGCATGAGATGAGACTTGAACGAGTCCACTGAGGTTTAAATGGAAATCAGAACGACCACTATACGCTCCACAGCCGTGTCTGCATTCGATTACGAGCTTTGAAGCCGCTGGGTGCAGTTCACCACAGCCCCATGTGTTTTATAGCAACAGATACATCTTTGACTCACTCACCACTGTGATTCAGACCAAAACGCTGTCTGTTCATGCCATTTGATCTCAAATATTTATCTATGGAGGCTCTACAGATGAAACTCCCCCCCCCCAGTGCCCAACAGCTTTCTTTCAAATCCAGTAGTCATGTTAAAACTGCTCCAGATCACAGGACTGGTGCCTTAATAACAACAATCAGGGGCAGAAGAAGTAGTCAGATTTACAGCTGCTGTGATTAGTCGATTAATCAGAAAGTGTGCAAATAGTAATATTTTCTGGTTTTCTTACTCTTCTATGGGACTAAACTGAATATCTTTGGGTTTTAGGATAATAAAAAAAAAAGACATCTGAAGAGAGCACTTTGGACTCTGGGAACTTAACAGGCATTTTTAATGTGAGCCTACAGTTGATGTAAAATCTTTACAGCACAAATAACTACAGCTGTCTCATACATGTAGTAGTGTCTAAAAGTCAACATATCACTGTTTGTGGAATAGAAGTAGAAAGACTCTACAATTGTACTTTCCATCTCTGAAACAGCAAAGTGCTTTGAAATTTAACTTCAGCTATTATTTCAAAGCCATGACCAATCAGTTTTTATGATGCCTGAAGCTTTTATAATGCAGACTATAAGTCTCTGCATGGTGATGATAGCCCAAACTACAATTGAACAATTGTTTTGTGGCAGTCTCGAAACAAATCTGCATCTCATTGAGACTACTTGACGAAATCCAGGGCTCATTCATCCATCTGCAGTATAGCGTTTCCCCTTCATGTCCCCTGCCTGTATTATGTCAACACATTAACAGCAGTGTGGTCGGCCTGTTAGCCCTCAGATCTCCCTCTCATACATTACAAAGGCCTCTATCTCTGTTTTACGATTCACAGGCAGGCTGGATCAAAGAACCAGTGGAAACCAGTCACATTTCAGGGGGTCTATAACTTGCTTGCAGTTGCAGCAGGAGACGAGGGAAACCTTAATGCATGCCCAATTATTATTATTAGCCAGATAATGTGCATTTGAGTTGCTCTGACCTTAAATTATCAGCAAGGATTTGACATGAAAGAGACAGATTTCCCCTGCATGTGACCCTTCAGCAGCTAATAAAATCACACAAACACAAAATATCAATGATTTAAATTCAAAGTAGTCCTACAATATAGCACCCTGTTTATTCTCCTGTCTTATGGAGATGACTTAGATTTTCACATAATAACAATGTAAGGACATTTTTTGTTTACTTTCTGAAAAGTTTGGACCCACATTAACACTTAATATTGA